>NC_135497.1:368937710-369237710 GCF_052857255.1 Amblyomma americanum
AACATTCCTGCATTTCATCTTTCTGTCTTGGTCTGGCTCTCCCACAGCCTTGGAGCACGTCAGTGTGGGTAGACCTCAGTGGTGCAATAGTAAGAGCTATGTACAGTATCTGCATTTTTTTTATCTAGAAAAGTAATTCAGTGCTACTTTTTTTAGATGATCACACACATACATGACATGGCAGGACATCCAAAACAATGAGCATAACTGGCAAGAAACATGAAAGAAGGCAAAGAACAATCTTTAATCGCAACAGGCATGCCAAGGACTTGCCAACATTGAAAGGATGACAAGATGTAACTGTCCGCTCCATCAGAAGTGGAGCATGGATGAAAGAAACTATGCCAAAAGAGTTGACGACAGATCGTATGAGGCCACCATAGGAGACAAGTGTTCCGAAAAGGAACCGAGCGTTCATTAGAAGCCCACCTAAGAGCACAAATGGAAACCAAAAAGAACCAAAAAAGGAACCAGAGTCCAAGGAGATAAATTCTAAAGCTGAAACTAAGCAGCAAAGAATTCACCAGTACCCTGAAATGACTCAAATACGAGTGTGACCAAAATGGGCAAGATTGCTTTCCAAGAGACTTCACGATTTTATTGTTGGAAAACTAGCTAAAAAAGGCGAGGTAAAAAGGGAGTATGTTACAGGAGACTCTCATAGATGGTGCCAGCCACACCAGTGATGCATTGGATCCTCAGCGACCGGAGCAATCGCGAGCAATGTGCCAAGCGCATGAGCCATGGTCTTCCTCCTCACCCTCATATAAACACAGAGCAGATTACGACTCACACTGCAAGTGCCATTTCTCAATCTGCTATGCAGCAGACCCATCGGTGTATTCCTAGTAATTGCACAAATGTAGCCTAGACAGGTATAAAATCTTAGTTATCTCCTAGCAAAATGAAATCTTCAGTTTATTAAGCCATCGTCAAACAGGCACAAAGCAAGTTGTCTTGCCAACAATTTCTCAAGTTTTTGAGGTCATGCAACAGTCAACTCAGTATGTGAAAGCACATTTAATTATACCTCTCTCCACATAACAAACCAAAAGCTAAAGCTGCAAATACTGGCACATCTAATTATTGAGATCTTTTTGTAGTGATGATGTCTACAGCGCTATCAAATGTGTAACAGAACAGAAACACATGACCAGGCTTTAAAAAGAACAGAAAATAGTTGCCTCAGTCCAAGCCACCAAAATAAACAAGACAGCTCAAATTCCAACATCACAGCATTCTCAAGCAGGCTGTAATGACTTTTTCAGTTATCCACATGTTAATGGTACCGACACTGGCTCTACATGTTATTAGGAACCTAGACATCATAGACATCATACTGCTCATAGTAATGAACAGTAAAGAAACAGTTTTGTCTAAAAAATACAGTTGAATCTCACTAACACAAAGTAGAAGGGGGACCACAATTTATTTCTTTATGACATACTGCAGACCATGAGGCTCAAGCAGGAATGAAGTACAAATACAAAATAGGATAAAGAGATTGTACACAGTAGGCTGATAAACCGTTCCAATCAGCGATTGTCTGTAAAAAAGAAAGGACAGAAAAAAATAAGTCTTAGCAAATTATGGGACAAGAGAAAGGAGGTGAGTGTCGGATCTGTCGGGTTCTCGATAATGTTAGTTATAATCCAAGTTACTGGTTAAATAACAAATAGAAATTTTAATCACAGAAATCGGTGCCAGGAATGTAGGGCAGGGATTAAATTGGACTGCATTACTGCTGCCAATTATAAATTGCTGTTCTTTTACGACACTGTCAAATATTACTTTTGGCTTCAGAACATTAATTTTTAGACCCACCATTCTGCTTTGCTCAAGTCACTGATCATGCTTTGCAATTCATCCCCTGAGTGACTTAGCAAGGCAATGTCATCAGCGAATCATAGATTACTAAGGTATTCTCCATTAACTCTCATCCCCAACTGTTTTCAATCCACTCCCCTGAATACCTCTTCAACTGTTCCCAATCCATTCCTCTGAATACCTCTTGTAAACGATGGTGAACAGCATTGGCACGATCATGTCTTCCTGCCCAACACCCTTCTTTATTGGAATTGTATCGCTTACTTCATGAAGGACTATGGTGGCTGTCGAGTGGTTATAGATATGTTCTAGTATTCTTACATAAGGCTCATCTACACCGATTCAGTAATGCCTGAGCCGCTTGAAGTGGTAACGGAATATGTCTACTTACGGCAGGAAGTGACCGCAGATCTGGATCACGAGGGAAACAACTAGAAGAAAAAGAATGGGGTGGAGTATATATGGCCGGCTCTCTCAGATCACGAATGGCAGTTTGCCAATATTCCTCAAGAAGAGAGTACATTACAGCTGTATCTTACCAATACTCACCTACGAGGCAGAAACATAGAGGGTAACAAAAAGGGTTCACCTTAAATCGAGGACAACGCAGCGAGCTACGAAAAGGAAAATGATAGGTGTTAACGTTTAGGGACCGCAAGAGGGCAGAGTGGGTCAGAGAACAAATAATGGTTAATGATATCCTAGTCGAAATCAAGAAGAAATAGGCTCAGGCAGGGCGCAGGGCATATAATACTAAGGTAGGATAACCGATAGTCATTAATGGTAACAGATTGGATACCAAGAGAAGACAAGCATAGCAGGGGGTGGCAGAAAGTTAGGTGGATGGATGAGATAAAGAACCTTGCGGGGATAATATGGCCGAAGCTGGCACAGGTCAGGGTTATTAGGAGAAGTATGGGAGAGGTATGGGCCTCTGTCTTGCCACGGATGTATTCAGGCTGATGCATTAGTGCTGATACTCGAAGAGTATGACTGTACTTCAAAAAAAATGAAATGGACAGCTTTCCTTTGAATTTTCTCCTTTTTATGTTATAGCATGCAGCCCAGACAATGCACGCATATTCTACTTTAGACCACATAAGGCTTTGTATATACGAAACCTACACAAAGATACACCAGTCCAGGATAAAAAACTAACATGCATTAGTTTTTTAACCAGGACTGATGTGTCTTTCTCACTTTATGGCTACCAAAACTACCAGAGAAGCCTGCATGAGTGAGAACACATTGGAGAAGGTAGCCTGGCAATACAAGTAATCACTGACAGTCTTTTCATCAAGCCACCTAGAAACCTTGGCTACCAGCTGTGCTACCTGCAGGAGATTGCTGGTGAGGCCTCAAGAAGCAGAATTTATGGACCTCACTCACAAGGCAGTGCCACTGGCATCCTGACAGCAACTATCATCACAAAAAGGCACTGTGGAAATGCAGTATGCTGTCAGGGCCTTAGTCTACAAATTCTTGCTAGTGCCAACCTGATGTGCCAGGACACTGCCCTCCATCTCCCACCTGTGCACTGTGTAATGACATAATAAAGAAAAATGTGACCTCTGGAAAAATTTTGACCACCAATGTCTACAACTGAGCTTTGTCACTTCTGAACCCTGTCACATCTTGGAACAGATCATATACAACAGATAGGTCATCAAATATTTTTTACCAAACTTCACACGAAATAACTCGGCTAAAATCCAAAGAAGCTCTTTGCAAAAGTCTCTGGATCTAATAGAATACCAGTGCGCTGCCCATCCCACATAACCACTGCCATCAAGCACACGTTCAGCTTCACCACTCTCGAATCTCGCGATGAATGGTGACAAAGGTTTTCATGCCCCCATTGCAGGAACTAAAAGGAGCAACTCTTGGAGAGAACTTCTTGTTGGGCTAGTTGGTAATTGAACATTGCACTTTTAAGGTGCCAAAACCACACACACACACACACGTTCTCTTCTCTTGTGCGTGTTTGTGTGTGTGTGTGGTTCTGGCGCCTTAAAAGTACAAAACTCTTGGAGGTCTGGTTGATTTCCGGCAACACAAAGAACACGTTTCAATGACAGCAATGCACAACCAGCCTATACACACAACAAAGAAAGGTGTTCACAACACGGACGTTGTGCACCATGATGAATATAGCGATTACTTGTGTGAATACAGTCGTATTTGGATATATCATATTAGGGATCGTGAAATAGCCTGGTATGTTGATAAATCGGTATATAAAAAATGGCAGAATACAAGCTTGTCTGTCACCTAGAAGCAAGAATACATTGCATCAACGCTCATGAACCACTGCCTGCTAGCATGCTGGCAGTGCTAAATTACGGCTAGCAACACTCGTTAGGTGTCGCTAGCCATAATCTGTTTCGCATCAAAGCCACAGCAGATGTTGCATTTGAACTAGCCACTGCCTACCATAAGATGTCTAGTCCTGTTGCCAGTACATTATGAATAGATTAATCACTCGTTAAATTAAGGCACAGTTGGTTTCCGCACCTTCTGCAGGAAAGCCAACCCTCAAGAGCCACAACTAGGCTTTAGTTTGGCTGGCTTCACCGCACAACTACTATGTCATGTGGTAGAAATTGAATGTGGCATGGAAATTGAGTACAATAGACCGAAGGCTGCCCTCAAGCACACCTCACGTTCAACTTGTCACACATTTCACAGTATTACTGCTGCTAAAAGGCGCCCAAGGCAGTGTAGCTAAACCATCTCCGTGCACGAAAAGTTATCAAAAAGCCTCACTAAGAGAAGTGGCACTTGCAGGGCCATGGCACGCTGTTCAATATATTGAATGGCCGGCAAAATTAAGCAACATTACTGAGCAACTTTCCTGTCTACTTTTGCACAGGTTTTCAAGAAGATAACCTGTGTGTTCGATATATCTGATATTTCGAAATACTCGGGTTCAAATATTTCCAGCACTGATTTTTTTTAAACAGATACATAAAGCAAGACCAACTCATGGTCCCAATGAGTCATGTAACCTATCCTTTTATAACCACAATTGGATTGGAAAACATTTATTATCGGCTTGATCGGCTTGAGTTATAAATGGGTTTGTTGATCTTGTTAGGTGGCCGTCAGTGGAGACTGGCGACGACCTCTTCGGCTCTCGTCACCACCTGTACTTGGGTTTCCACAAAGAATACTCGCATATCCACACTCCTGGGCCCCTCAACCACATCATTTAGTGTTCATGCATTCCTCGCTACATTTACAGCTGAGAGCTACTGCTCCAGGAGGTATGACTACTGCATGAGAAACACACTGCAACCCACTTAAACCTGGCTACTGAATGGAACGTACGCATTTCATTAGATCAGTTTTACTAAAGGAACTAGTGAGATTAGGGAAAGCGGTTGCTATTATGATACATATCACAAACGCAACTGCCATAAGCTCCATATACAACCCTTGTCCGTAAAGTTTCGACTCATTTATTTTCTTCTCTAGAAATGATTCCCCAAAACAAATGTTTTTGCGTATGTGTAGCTCCATTTTTTCGGGCTAACCTGAGCTATTTATGTTAATTGCTGTGGCAGCCGCTAGATAGCACATGTAGAAAAATATGTTGTCACTAGTCGTCTGTGCATTCTACTGTCAGTGAATGTGGAGAGATGGACGTCCACCTTGAACAGCGTGTAAACCTAAAATTCTGTGTGAAGCTTGACAAGAAAGCCAGACAGACGTATGAGCTCCTTCGTGACGCTTACGGCAACGAGTTATCGCGGGCGAGAGTTTTCGAGTAGCACAAGAGGTTTGTTTTGGGGAGAACGTCCGTGGAAGACAACACAAGGCAGGGGTGCCCTTCAACCTCACAGAATGAAAACAATGTGGCTCAGATCAGAGAAATCGTACAGCAAGACTGCATCATCACAGTCTGCATGCTATCAGATGCTCTCGACATTAGTAAGACAACATGACACCAAATTTTGCGTGGGAACTTAGGGAAACGAAAGCTAAATGCCAGACTTGTGCCGCACTCCCTCACACAGGACCAGAAGGACACACGAGATCAGTGAGCACTGATTTGATCTCCGAGGCAGAGAAGGATGCTGCATTCATCGACAGCATCATTGCTGAAGACAAAACATGGTGTTTTCAATACGATCCTCAAAGAGGCAGAGTGCCGAATGGCAGGCCACAAGCTCTCCGGCGTCGAGAAAGGTGCGGCGACAGAATACCAAAACAAAGACGATGGTGATAATTTTTTTCAATGCCAGAGGTGTCATACACCATGAGTTCATCCCACAAGGGCAGACGGTGAAACAGGAATTTTATATCCGCATGCTCCAACACATGCGTGATGCACTGCGACGCCGTCGCCCTGACTTATGGGCATCTGGACAATGGAGCCTCCTCCACGATAAAGCAAGGCCACACGCTGCTCACAGCATGACAAAATTTCTTGCCAAGCACAGCATTACTGTACTTCCCCATCCGCCATACTCGCCTGACCTCTCCCCATGCGATTTTTTCCTGTTTCTTCGTGTGGAGCAAGCCCTAAAAGGTCGCTGGATGGGGAGCGTGGAGGCCATTGATGACGCCACTACAAAGGAGCTGACAGCCCTGCCAAAATAAGCATTTTCCAACTGTTTCCAAGACCTCAAGAAGTGTTGGAAGCTGTGTATAGATTGCAAGGGAGACTATTTCGAAGAGATGCTGCACAAATGATTTCAATGTTAAACACAATTTTTTTAATAGACTCAGTCTCGGAACTTTATGGACAAAGGTTTTATGTTCTGCCAGCAGGCACCGTATTACACAAGGCACTGTACTGCTTCCAGAATGCTTCTGGAAAAGCTCTACTTCAAAAATTCTTTTCTCGCTTTAAACGAAAATTACCTTGATAAAAATTTCAGAAATGAAAGGCAATGAACCATTCTACGTAACCTGCTATTGTTTGTATTTTTACTTGAACCACCTTGGGGTGAAATTAACGACTGTTTCTGGCTCAAAACGCACTTTTTGCAACTTTAGTATTTTTTTTACTTCCATGTACGCAGTTTCATCACCTGTAACATTTATTATAGATACTAGACATCTAGAGGAACAAAACGGATATTTCCGAATTTCCGAGAGCAAGTTGATGCTCAAAACAAAAAACGACAAAATGACACAGTTCCATACTTTTTTTTGATTTCTGAAAAATATTTACGCCGTGTAAAGCTGTATGCTCCGAATTATATCAAAAGACGAAATCTATTAAAATGTCGATGAAAAAATTTTTGAAGTGTTTTCTAAAAATTTGAACTTATTAATTATTGAGCAGTATCTGGTTTCTCGCCTTTTCTATGTTGAATTCCAATGGCAGATCGAGAGCGCTCTGCCGGATCACAAATGGAGCGCGTAGTTCAGGCGGAAATCACTCCCTCCCATTTTGCCAATGGAATGCATGCGCTCCCGCGGGGGCACTTCAGCGCAAGAATAGCTCCAAGTTCAGGCAACATGGTGGCGCCCTTCGAAGCGCGGCCTCTCACTTCACCAGCGATTCGTCCTTGCCGCTACTCTGTCTCTCGCGTTCACGGCAAACAAAAGGCGCACGAAGCTTTCGCTTTGTGTGATTATGCCCGCACCACAAAATTCTAGTGATGAAACGCGCCAATTTTCAGATTGCTTCCTTATTTACAGAGCCACTAGGCTTAGAGAGTACGCGTCGTCTGACATCAGAAAGCGTGGGAGGTTCAAACAAGTCAATGATTTTGGTCTAAAAAGCGGTCACAAAGAATTGACCGCGATGGAATTGACATCCTGTTAAGAAAATTATTTGTTTTAACTTGTGCGGACATGAATAAAACGAAAAATAATTACATTTGGGAGAATTCAATTTAAAAAAGTCAAAAATACTGCTTGTACGTTGCCCGGATCACCGCGTAGCGACGACAGGAAGTTCGCGTATGCGACAGAACGGATGCAGCCGGTCATGACCGGAAGCGGACGCGGGAAAGTAAAACGTCGCACGCGGTTCCGGCCAAATCTGCCGATTTCGGCGGAGCAAATATCGCTGCTCCACGGAGCGATCCGGGATCGACGTCTGATCCCGATCTGCCATTGGAACAGACAACTCGCACTCCCATTTTGCCATTGGAATACGATTGCTCCCAACAGAGCAGAAAAACTTGTTCCGGATCTGCCATTGGAATTCAACATAAATATTCAAACTGCCCTCACTTCTCGAATTATTTTTTTTTTGCAAAAATGTTTCAGGCTTTCATTACGCACATTACGATAAGTTTCCATGAATTTTTTTGAACAAATTCGAGATGGTCGAGCGCAACACCTGGGACGTTTGGCATGGAATGACCCTGCTTTTAGGTAAGGATTTTCTACACCCTGGTTCCTTAATGCCTGCACGACTGTTAATGTTTCGACTGAGTCAAATACTTTCAGTAATCTATGAAGGCTACGATGGTTATACTCTGAGTAATCTTTACGACAGCCTGCCTGGCGATTTGGTTGGTTGAAGTCTAAGGTTTTCCTGATTCTATTAGCAACTACCTGAGCAAATACCTTGGAGATAACAGGCAGTGTGTGGATCAGTCCAATTCTTAGTCCTTAACGTCCCCTTTTTTATGGATTGAGATGAAGTTAGCGTTCTTCCATGATTCCGGTACGCCCAAGGTCATAAGGCAATGTGCATACAGGGTGGCTGGTTTTTCGAGTACAATCTCCTCACCATCCTTCAACAGATAAGCTGTTACCTGATCCTCACCAGCTACGTGCCCCAGGCAAAGGTAAAGAGTGACTTAGATAAGCTGTTACCTGATCCTCACCAGCTATGTGCCCCAGGCAAAGGTAAAGAGTGACTTAGACAGGATGAAAGAAGTAGACAGACACAATGCTGCGACACATGTACTGACTAGCTCAAGAAAGTACCCTTTAGCTGCTTTTCCTCTTTGCATTGCTCCTGAGACTGTCTTTACTTCCTCTTTTGTTACTGGTGGGATGTCCATTGCTGTCCACTACTCTCTCTCTCCACAACGTCCAGATTACAGTGGCCACTGTGGAGATTTGTGTAGAATTCTTTGGCTAGTTTAACCCTCTTATCCATATTGCTAATGATATTGCCCTACTTGTCTCTCAGCATATAGGCCTGATTTTTGCCTATGTCTGAGAGATTGCCAGTACCCACTCTAACCATTCTACTGCCTGCGTCTACTGGGCACTCCGTAATGATAACTGTACGAATGTCATTTATCACTTGAAAATTAAGGTCACTGTTATCGATTTAAGCCAATTATCTGTTCTGCAGTGAGATCTTGAATTTCTTGACTTTTTTTCTTAAAACTAACTCTATAATGAGATTTTACTTCACTAGTCTCTTTCTTTCCCTCTTCAACCCTAAGCTAATTTGAGCCCTTACCATCCTATATTCTCTACATTGCACCTTTCCGAGAACCTCCACATCATGCACGATTCCAGGTTGAGCGCATAATATTCAATTTTATTTTTAATCTCGCCACTGCGAATTTCCACATCCACTTTCTGTTCACCTGTTTGCAGAAGGTAGTCATGATCCATAAATTATTTCTCTTAGCGAACTCAACTAATAACTCCCCCAGCTATTCCAACAGCCAGTGCCATAGTGTCCCACTGCCTGGTCTCCAACCTGCTTCTTGCCTACCTAAGCAACGAAGGTGCAAATCAGTACAGTGTACTTTGTTTCTACTTTGCCCACTGCTGATTCCATGTATTCATACAAGCTTTCGACTATCTGGTCGTCATGGTTAGATGTAGGTCTGTAGGCCTGTACCACCTTCAGTTTGTACCTCTTAACTTTAATTACGATAGCTGTCTTCCTCTCGATAATACTCTGGAATTCCTCTATGTTTCCAGCTATATTCTGATTGATGAGGAATCCCACATTTAGCTCTTGTCTGCCCATCAATACACGATAGCATAGTACGTGCCTACCTTTTAACACTGTATAAGCTTCATCTGTCCTCCTAACCTCAATAAGCCCAATGACATCCCATATAATACCTGCTAGTTTCTCGAAGGGCACTCCTAGACTAGCCTCGCTAGAAAAAGTTAACGCTAAACGCTTCCAGGATCAGTTCCCAATGGTGGCCTGTCCAGAGCCAGAGATTCTTACCATACTCTGCTGCAGCGCAGGTCTAACAGCCGCCTAGGTCAGTTGCTCCACAGCCACTGGGGACTGCGGGCAAGGATTAATTGGTTTATTCATATAGGAGGTTGTAGCCAAGCACTACAGCAGGGTGGCAAAATTGCGTTCTGGCGAGGGAGTGAGTTGCCGGCTCTGATTACCGAGATCAAGCAGCACCCCACATCTGGTTATGCAATTCCATTGACAAGCAGAGTGTTTTATTCAGTGGAGAACAGCACGGCATCAGGATTTCAACCGCAGTCCTTTTCCACACTACGCAGATGCTCTACTCTACATCATTGCTGCTATATTGTTGCTACTATCTATAGAATGCTGGAATGATGGTATTCTTTTACTTTTTTCGGTCCACATTTTCGAGAAAGTTGAGTAAAATCAATTTTAGCGGTTAACTTTCCTATGGCGAAGGTATCAAATTCGTTAAATGCAAATTAAACTGTTAGCAAATCGAAATTTCTTCATAACAAAAATTTTGCAAAATCAGGCTTTACTATTTTATGAACCTACTTCAGAATGCGCACTCGTGACATTACATGCTGTCCTCACTTTAGACTCTGGACACTTATACACACATTCAAAATCTCTTCTGTGCCACGTTCCGGTGCTGAGAGCTATTGGCGTTAATAGCAAAGTGAAAAACACACTTTTAGGATGAATACATACAATATGCACTCAAAAACTTTACCATCTGTGAAGTACTCTTAAAGGAATATGCAAATAAAAAGCAGAATTTTTTGTCCAAAAATTCCCCTTTTGGTTCTTGCTTGTTTATGTGTAAGCCTCTCTCTTTCATATCCAAGAGTACCAGCACAGAGTACAAAGAGAAAATTACTAAAACATGCGATGTAACGATGCCTAGTGACTGAAAAATGAGCACCACTGAGCTACTTTCAAAATGGCAAACAATTTCAGTAGGGACATTTCCCTTCATTGCGGTGCAGCAGGCAGAGAGAATAAGCCTTCCTATTTTGGATGCAATCTCTGGAAGATTCGTAGCTTGAAATAAAAATTACAAACATGTTTTCTTCTAGTGTTTGTGCATGACAGTACTGAACTTACATTCATCACGTCACAATGAAATTTGGTAAAGATATGCTTGACTATATGCAGAATGCAGCCATACTTAATATGGCCAGATTTCGGTGTGACAGCCCCACTTTTAGGGCAGAGGTCACGCTGTCCCACCAACCTGGCTGTGAGACGGTGTTTTGTCCCACTTTGGCTCCCCGACTGAAGGCCGAATGGAGAAAAACGGCCGTTATAACTATGTGGCCGAATTCCGAACAAACTTTCACAGGATGCAGATATGTTGCGGCGAGAATAGACAGCAGAGGCCATCCCGCCCCTTTTAGGAAGCCGTAGTATCTATACATGGGCCAGTTTGTTTGGATTAAGATGAAAATAACAGCGAGCGAAAGATGACCGTCAAGGTACAGAGCAACACAGGATAGGCTAGTGCAGAGGGTTGGGTTAGTTTGGTACCGATCACTATTCATAACTACAAGTGAACAGAAACAAGGATGAGTGAAGAAAAAAAATGACAGGAGAATCAGACATCTGAGGTGAAAATTCTGTGAGAGCAGTTGGATTTATCCTGGATTATTACTTTGGTACTTTTACTCTAAGCTGAGACTACACACATGAGAGAATTTTTTCTGGAGAATGAAGATGGACGGAGGTGGGTCGAGGGTGGGCAGCCTCTTTGCTATGGGTGTGGAGTGGGGATGTGGCACTTCTGGAAGGTAGCTGGCTTTCCTACTGTCTCTTTGAATTAGATTTTGCCTTCGCTTTTTCATTCTCCTGCTGCATTGGTTATGAGTGGATTCTTGTGGAGGGTGAAAGAGGGTGGTAGTGGCATGGGGAGATGAATAGAGGTTGTTGGTAGTGGGGTGGCTGCCCCCCCCCCCCCCCCCCCGGTCCCACTTCGGCGGGCGATGAATATGGTCACATTAGCCATACTATTCCTATTCCAATTTATTGTTACCAAAGGGATCGAATTTTGTTGGAACTATTGTAGTCCCATCATAAGGAGGCATTCTAATCAGTCTATTTTTTTTATTCAGAAATTTTATACATGGTACACAATTTCATCTTTGCTTATAAAGATCACAGTCAGCAAAAAAATATTTCTCAGTGCCGTTGTGAGTATATACTGAAGGCAAGTAAGTACACAAAAACATCCCTATATTTAGAATGAATGGCTTGCAAAATATTGAACTAATAAATATAGAAAATTGACAAGATTTAAAAAGAACTGGAAAAACATCTCAACTGTGAAATTTTTATTCACCTCACCCAAATAACAATATATTTTTGTTCTGGAGAATACCTCTTTAGCAAAGTGCTTCTCAAGCCATGATAAAACATTTTTTGTGACAAGTAACAATGGTCCCACATATCCTAATGTGACCATAAACGAGGCATTGAGGCTGTGTTGAATTCTAACAATGCATATTTGAAGCTGCAGATACTGACAGGGAGTATGCAAAGCTCAAGTTCAACTTCTCACTTCCAAGTCATCGTTATCAAAACATAAAAAAAACTACTCAGAAGTTCCTAGCCCTCCAAGCAAGTACAGTACATATGTTTCACATTACAATGGTGGTCTTAAAGAAGAAACACATGGGAATAGATTACATTAGCGGCGTTCAGAGTTTCATACACTTAAATACCCAGTTACAACTGCAATGCGTTATTACCCAAGAAACAACACGTCATTCACAGCTCGAGGGAACAATCTCTTGTTTCACTGAAGAATGTACTAAAACCCTTACAAGCATTAAATACATCAGCTTTAGCACTGTGGCATACTTGTGCATAATAAGTGCTGTGATTACCTCCTTTTGGATGCTCTTACCTTGCAGTTCGGTGCATTTTTATTACTACTACAGAAATGGTATACTTTTCTACCCAGCCCAAGTTTTAAAAAAATGCCACCGTTTTTCTTTAACAGATCTCTTGACACAAAACAGGCACCGTTGGATGCTGCTCTGAAAACCATACCTTCATCATCATGACTTTCAAAGACTAAAAATGTTCAGAAGTCACATACTAAGAGCAAGACTAGTGAGCAGCCAACCAAAGGAATGAAAGGCATGACAGCACACAGCTTGAAGTCACATAGGCAGTGCAGCCAGCACAAGGTTCACAAACAATGATGAGCGCACCAAAAGTACCAGTAAGCATGGAAGCGCAAGAGGTAAACAGCCTGAGACCCTACCTGTGGCGATACTTGGCAGCCGCTTTTTGCAACGTGGTGGAAGGGGTTCTGCCATCCTGTCCGCTGCCGGCATTCCCACCAGTGCCAGTTCACTTGCCTATACAGCATTGCCAGTCATTCCCCGGTGTCACTACTAAAGCTGCGATGAAGGGAAGAAAAGACAGCACTATTTATACACTTGAGTCACTACAGAGTGCATTGATGGCCACTGCGATACTGACGAAATGCACGGGAGCTGCGAGGGTGTCACCAGCTGCCAGAATCCTTTCCACTTCGTTTCTGATGCCTGGCCGGCATGGAGCGTTTTTTGCACGTGAAAACGCACAGCTGAACTTGCACAATCATGAGTGTGTATCGTGGCTGCTCCTTGCGCCCGTGATGGAGCAAGTTTGGAACCACGGCCGCGTGCGCTTCACACGCGCAGCGTCTTCTCGTGCAAACGCTCAGGCTTGAAAGCGGTCATCGGATATCGCCACAAGTGTGGTTACAGGCTATTAACAGCGAGCTCTTGTGCTCCCTCTTATAAAAGCTTTAGGCTGTACACTCCACCAACGATGATCCATCGTAACGTTGCATTGAAAAGAATAAAGAAAGTAAACATTTCTCAAGACTAAGTTCTCCATGACTAGCAATTGAAATGACCGTGATGTCCACTTCGTTGGTCCAAAAAACGACTGTGCTTCAACATAAACTAGGTGCTGACGAGCGGATTCTCGTTCAAATACCACATAAGCTAGAAACGTAACAAGCATTGCACCAAACCCTGGCCAATCCCCCACCGTGGGTATGTGCCATCATCTTTCAGGCAACAACAACAAGCATTACTGTACCAGTGCCCGCCAGCTCACCGTCACCTCGAGGCGGATCACCAATTGCACATCACAGCGGGCTTCGGCCGGAGCGTGAAACGATGGTGAAACCCGCGCACGCAGTTTTACGCGTTCCAGACGTCACCAGAGACACATCGGCGGCGTATGCACACCACTGACGACGTAAGTCCATAAATTGCATCGGTTGCTCACAGCTTAGAGCTACTAATACCAACGCTCACAGTACAAAATTGCGCAACACTGCGCGACAGATGGCCAGATGGCTCTACTGGCGTCACAATCCAATCCAATCCAAAGCCCCGGGGCTGCAGGTGACATTTTAAGTTTCTCTTTCTGTTCGCGTGCTTTTGTGGTCTTTCAGCCTGATCGTAGTGTATTTAAAGCTGTTCGAATCAAACTTTCTTCTTATTGAACAAACTACATCGCGTGTCGATCATAGATTTAGCACCACGGAACTGCTTCCGCTGAGGCCGAAGTCTGCTTAAGACGCTGTTCTTCCGACGAGGTAAACAAACAATTCCAGGCAGAAAATTCGTCTGCCCGCGATCCCCGCCTTCAACAGCGTGGCAAGTTTTTCGTTCTCTAGTTTGCCGATGCTAAACGCAATTCTGCAGTATCAGTAATTCAGTGGACGTCGTCATCGGATGCTGAGACACGCATGCTCAAGACACGGACGCGAGCACGGGATCAACGGGGTCGCCTGGACTTACTGCAGGGCCTGTGGCCATTATTAACCCTGACCGAGTCGTCGATGGTCATTTTTCACTGACGCAGTCAGCTTGCTTTGTCGCATTGATTTCGGCCTCGTTATAGGGAACTTTGACGAACACGGTGTTGAGCCTGGTAAAGTGAGTTCTGCGAGCTTCTGGCGGCCCTCAAGACTACGCCGGTAAGTGCTAACCAATTGAGTAGCCATGCTGCAATAGTAGGCCTATTGTGGGCGACCATGCAGTCGCGTTCGTTCTCGAAACAGTCTAGGATCACACGGGCTTTATTGTGTTTGATGTCCAATGGCGATGCTGCTTTGATGGCCCTGCCTGTGTACAACTGCGACTTCTGTACACGTCTTCGCATGCATTTTCCTATGTATGTATGTACATGTGAGGCAGTGACGTTGTTACACGTACGGTTCATGCCTTGGCACCCGAGGGGTAGGCCTTAAAGCGTATACACAGACATGAATTTATTCTTTAGCAAATCAGTACATGACTAAAAATTAGAAATTAACCTCTTTTTGACTATAGGGCGCGTTAATTCTGACCAGCAGGTATGAGGTATAAGACGTAATATTAACTGGGAAAAACACGCGGTATGACTGTCCGTCTTCAGTTCATTGGCTTCGGCGTCTGGCATCACCCACATCTTTCTGAGTTCGCCAACTTCGCACCACTTCGTTGGAATGCGCCCGGGCCCTGCACCAAGGCTTTTTTTTTGCGTGTGTTTGTGTGGAATCATATTATCGCGGCAGCGTTAAGGAGCTCGTGTCGCAGAAAAGCCGGTGTCGTCGGCGTTTTGGCCATGAGCGAAAAATAGCGCATCTCGGTGGTTACCTCAACCGCGCCTAAGGGATTTTGAGACAGGCGTCATTTCCTTTCCTTAAAACCAATTTTCATTTCAATTTCCTTCCCTTGCGGCCCGGTTCGGGTGTCCACCGAGATATGTGAGATAGGCCCGGCGTCCTTTCCTTAAAAAAAATTATTTTCGTTTCCCTTTCCTTACGGCACGGTTCGGGTACTGTCCACCAAGATATGTTTCCTTTCCTGAAATTGTCCGGGCAAGAGGTCGCACCGAAGGAGGATGGCGTTCCGTGGATTCCTTGGCAATGCTGCAACGCTGTCGCGTCGTGCTCTTAAAGGCGAAGCTTAAGCGTCCTCCAAATTTTTCGTTCAAAGCTTTTCCTGGTCACGAAACTCCGGCCAGATTTCGTATAGACCGTTTACAGCGCGCAGTTCTTCCGTTTGAGATCAGATGGCGCCACAGACGCGCTCGGAACACGGCGCCATTACGGACCTCGTAAGTCGCCGGAGTGTACGCCTCGATGCAGTAATGGAAATATCGCGGGTGGTTGCCGAAGTGTTCTTTCTGCGAAGATGGGGAAAGGCAGAGGAAATACGTGCTTTATTGTGGATTGCAAGAACTGCGACAGAGAGTTAAAGGTGCAGGATGCGATCGTTTGCGAGCCTCACGGAACCGAACTGCACAAGGAAGTACTGCCCCTGTTCGCGCCCGTTTGCCATGCATCATTTCCGAACGGGCGAACGCGACAAACACGTCCGCCAGTGCTAGATGGCCAATATAGAAAGAAAGGTTACGATCTTGGAAAATCTGCGAGGGTAAGTGCGCAACATTGCTTCATGATCAAAGTGTTCCGCCACCGAAACCGTCACTTCGTGCTTTCAGTTGCTGTGCAGCTGCGCCTACGTGTGTAGTGAGGCCCCATTGCTCGTAAGTTAAGGTGTTCGGCAATTGTAGTAACAGCAGCGCCAGAGGCCAGATCAGGTACGGAAAAGAAGGACGACTTATGCTCCTACATGCCGCTACTGTAGATCGTGCGCTGCACAGCCGTACGAACGGACAACGCTTACCGTCCGTGTATTGTATGCCGTCTTGGTGCTACTCTTGAACTTCGCTCCAAGTAGAGCGCTTTTCGTGGACCAGATTCGGAATACAGCATTTGCGTTACGGCTGCTGGGCTGGATGATTGCCACTTCCTCGCGGTCCATGCGAGACAGCCACTAAAAGTTACCCCACAGGCCAGCGCTCAGAGAGAAGCTGATTACTTACCACCAACGAGACCTCGAGCATTTTCATGTCCGCATATCGAGAGTGGAGCGTACCGCAATTTCATATGTGAGACTGACATAATTATGAACTTCGTGTAGTGTGAATGCGTTGCTGTGCGCGTTATAACAATTATATCGCGGAATCCTTCGAAACAATTGCGCGCCAGATTGTGAAGGCTGCTTGATGAATGGTCCTGCTATACATGGTAGTTTACATTTGTGTGTCTATTTACTTTTGTCACCTTTGTGTGCTTAACAAACCAATAGAAAATATTTTCGGTTTCCTAAGCACCGTTAACAGGTTGCAAACAAATGCGTACGATGTGCATGCGAGCGTTTTAGAGCGTTGTCTGCGTGCATGTACAGAATACTACAACGACCTGCGCTGCCGCAGAAGCATTAAACCTTGCCGTTTAAGATAATAACAATAAAAAAACATTCAGCAAAGCCTTCTGCGGACGCAAAGACAAGTATCAGGAAATCCATCCATTGGCTGGCTATGAAACCGGACACCGTTCTCAAGGCCACAAGAGATCAAATTAGAGTTCTCACGTGTCCTTCGAATCTTTGGCCAAACCATACTGTCTCCTTCCCACTATTTTACAACCGTATCAGCCGAAACACAGCCTGTTGGAACCGAACCATCAGACGCGGCAGCCGTCGCGACGAGGCGCGCTCGGAGCAGTCAGGAGGCGTGCAATGGCGGCGTGCTCACGTGACCAAAGATGGCAGCTCCCATGATACGGCGCTGTAAAGCGTCTATAGGGACAGCGCACGCCGCTAAGGACGCAGCTCTCGGTGAGCTAGGGGCAGGGATGGCTGCGCGAGCCCTGTCCGCAGCTGCTGTCTTCCGGCTAACAGGCTCACATTCGCTTGGTATTTGTTCTTTCTGGGGATCGGTATTTGGGCTTACCATGGACGCTACTTTACTGGTTATCACCTGAAAGCTAGGCTGCAACATCGAGGCGCAAAAACTCTGTGCGATCGACGCCGTCCGCTAGTAAACCTTGTTGGCGGTTGTTTTCTGACCAACAGTTAGCGCGCTTACTTTCTGTCGTTGCTTTTTATAAAACAGCGATTTTTGCACAGGGCTCAAGCCTGCATGCGCATTCATTTTCACCGCAGCTTGCCTGCAGTGTCACTATGAAAGATCAAGCGCCGCGGTTAGTAACATATTAATGTGTGTCTGGGTTGCGGCTGTCTCGACCAAGTTCTTGCTTTCATCGAGCTGTGCCACGCATGTGAGTAAGCTGCCCCTGAGAATTCTGTTTACGGCTTGCGCTTACCTTGTGAGAAATACTGCAATTTCACTAATGCTGAAAAGAAGACGTTTTGGCGGCATTTTAAGAACTGGAGTACGCGCTACAGAAGCGATCATATGACGAATGCACCAGCAGTTTGATAGAGCTATCTCATTTTTTTTTGCTGACGCTTTCGGAGGTGGAAAAGCCAGCTCCAATGAGTTTTGCTACATAAGCCATTTATTTACACTTTGTGATGCTGTGACGACGGAGACGCTGGCGAGTGCAAGGAAGTTTTGAAATTTTGTGTTCAGTGCTCTTTTGCTGGCTTTGCACTGCCATATTAAGAGACAAGCTGTGAGTGGCCACACTATAAACAGAAAAGTAAGCAATAATGGGACCAAGGATGCCGCGGCATCAGGTAAGTATCCGGATCAGTAGCCGAGCGCTCTAACCACTGAGCCACCGCGGCGGGTCGAACCCGACCGCGGCGGCCGCGTTTGGATGGAGGCGAAACGCTAAGGCACCCGTGTGCTGTGCGATGTCAGTGCACGTTAATGATTCCCAGGTGGTCGAAATTATTCCGGAGCCCTCCACTACGGAACCTTTCACTCCCTCCTTAACCCTTCCTTACGGCGCGGTTCAGGTGCCCGCCGATATGTGAGACAGGATACTGCGCCATTTGCTTTCCCCAAAAACCAATTTTCATTCCGGAGTCCTCCAATACGACACCCGTTTTCTCTCTATTCTCTCTCACCTTCCTGTCTTACATTGCAGCGTGGTTGAGATGTTTACTGAATAATGAATTTTTTGCGCTATTTCCTTTCCTCAAAAAGCACTAATAGGAGGAGCCCGCCGCGAAGGGATGAAGGTGGGGATTAAGAGAGAAAGGTGTGTCGTAGTGGAGGGCGCAGGAATAGTTTCGACCACCTGGGGACCTTTTAACGTGACGCCGATTAGGTGACCACTGAGAAGTGACAGTTACTTAGTCATTTCCTTTCTTTTTAGATCGTAGCTCTACTCAAGGTAACACTTCGGAAAATGCCTCATGCCGGTATTTTGACCTTGACAGTTACTGCGCCATTTCCTTTCCTCAAGAATGACTAACATGAGAACGAGCCCGCCGCGAAGGGTTGAAGGCGGGAATTAAATGGGTGAGTGAGTGAGTAAAAACTTTATTGAAAGTGTAGATTCGTGGTCAGTAAGTGAGGTCCAGACCATGTAGGTCTCGTACCGCACAGGCCCATTCGACAGCCTTGACTTGAGTGCCTCGGTCGTCGCTGACCTTTACTGAAAGCCACGCGTCAGGTGAGGGAGCAGCCATGAGATCTGGGGGTGGGGGATGTGCTTTACAGTCCCAGATTATGTGGTCTAAAGTAGCTTTTGCACCGCAGAAGCGGCAGTTAGGGCTGGAGGTTTTAATAAATATGTGCGAGTACACATTTGGGTTGGGGAAAGAGTCGGTTTGTAGTCTTCTCCACGCCACCTGCTGCTCCCTTGACAGGGAGGGGTGCGGCGGCGGGAACTGCCTACGTGCGAGTCTAAAATGGGTGGTGTGGTCGTGATAGGAGGTTAGCGCTTCACCGGTTGCCTCCGGGTTCGGACCGTCTACTGCTCGGCCGGCTTTAACTCGAGCTTGTGCGTTGGCGGCCTCGTTTCCGGCGTGCGCCGGGACCCATACCAGGTCAATGTCTCGGAGGGGGGATGTGTCTAACATTTTCCAGGATATTTCTGGCCGTGAGTGAGATGCGGCCTTTGGCAAAGTTCGAAATGGCATATTTGGAATCGCTAACGATGGTTGTAGCGTCCGTAAAGGCGATAGCAGCTGCAATTGCAGCTTCTTCCGCGGTTTCCGCGTTCTTGGTAAATACTGTAGCGGCCATGAGTGTAGTGGCCGGGTCCGGGTCCTGAGGATGAGATACCCCACAGATGGCGAATCTGTGGGGGCTGTCTTGGTAGTTGGCTGCATCGACGTAGATGACGTCTTGAAGACTCTGCAAGCGTCGATGCAGAGCTCTGGCTCTTGCTTCCCGCCGACCCTGTTGGGTTTGCGGGTTCATGTTCTTGGGTAGAGGTAATATTTTTATCTTTTTTCGGATATGGCTAGGAACGGGGCCTGGATGGCCCGCCATAGGCTCCCCTTCGATGCCAAGTCTGTCCAGGATGATTCTGCCCGCTGCAGTGCTGGAGAGTCGAGCCGTCTGTGTTGTTAGGTGGGCTTCCTTAAGTTCAGAAAAGGTATTGTGTACTCCCAGGGCGAGGAGTTTCTCGTTGGCTGTGAATTTAGGAAGGCCCAACGCCGTTTTGTATGCATGCCGTATTAGGGTATCGATCTTTTGTTCTTCTCCTTTCTTGAGATGGAGATATGGGAAGGCATATGTAATTTTGCTGATGACGAATGCTTGAAGGAGTTTGTATAGGTCGTGCTCCTTCATGCCTCGTCTCTTGTTGGCGATGCGCCTGATCATGCGCGCCACCCGGTGTACTGAGCTTTCGAGTCTCCCCAGTGCTACAGTGTTGCGGGAGGTGTTGGAGATGTGGAGTCCTAAGACCCGTATGTTCTCCACTTCATCTATGTTCTTGCCTTGGATCTTAATGTTGATGGGGATCCTGTCTTCAGGTTTCTTGCTCCGCCGTACGATTAGGAGTTCTGATTTTGGTTGGGAACACTCGAGGCCGGCTCTCCTTTCCTCCAACTCAACCGTTTCAGCCGCTGCTTGGAGAGCTTCTTCAATTTGTCCATCGGAGCCGCGGTTCGTCCAGATAGTTATGTCGTCTGCGTACAGAGTGTGATGGATGTTTTGAATTGCGTTGAGCCTGTCTGGAAGCTTGATTAAAGCCAGAATTAAGAGGAAGGGCGACAAGACTGCTCCTTGTGGTGTCCCTCTGTTACCGAGCCTGATTGGGGTGGATTTCAGTGGTCCAACGGTGATCTCCACCGTTCTATTTTCTAGGAAGGCTTTAACATAATTGTACGCCCGTTCGCCTGGGTTGAGGTCGGCTAGGTGTTTCAGAATGGTATTGTGTGACACGTTGTCGAATGTCTTTTAAGATCGAGGCTCAATATTGCTCTTGTGTTCTTAATGGAGGGGTCGAGTATGTCACGTGATAGCTGGAGCATGACGTCTTGGGTGGAGAGTCCTCTTCTGAAGCCCACCATGGAGTGTGGCATGAGGTTGTGGTCTTCGGTGTAGTCCCGTAGTCTGTTCAGAACCACGTGCTCCATGAGTTTCCCGAGACAGGATGTGAGGGAAATGGGTCTTAGGTTGTCCACGTTGAGTTTCTTGTTGGGTTTTGGAATAAATGTCACTCGGGCATGTTTCCAGCTGCTGGGAATGATTCCTGTCTCCCAGCATACGTTGAAGTAATCTGTGACTGCAGTGACAGATTTCAGGTCCAGGTTACGGAGGACCTTATTCGTAATCAGATCTGGTCCTGCCGCTGAGGTTGTTCTAAGCTGGCCCAGCGCTGCCCAGACTTCTGCATCACTGAACGGCTCGTCCAGCTGCGGATTTGGTTGTCCCGAATACTCTGGGCTCGTTTCTCCGTCGTATGCGGTATTTAGGTATTTGTCCCTGAGGAGGTCCAAGAAGTAGTGTTCGTCCCCGGGATGTTGATGGATCACTTTAGCGAGCTGTCCTTGCGCAGCCGACTTGGACTGTGTGGGGTCGAGAAGGTGGCGGAGCAGGTGCCACGCCCTCTTACTACCCAGTTGTCCGTTCAGGCTGTCACAGATTTGATACCATTGTTGCCGGGTAAGTTCTATCGCATATTGTTCAATTTCTCTTTCGAGTTGGGCGATTCGACTTCGTAGCCTTTTGTTGAGTCGCTGTCGCTTCCACCTCTTCATAAGACTATTTTTTGCCTCCCACATGTGTGCCAATCTTGAATCGAGGTTAGGTTGTGCGGCGTCTGTTGTTATTTCGCTTGTGTGCGACTCTACATCCTTACATATTGATTTAACCCAATCTTGGATGTCTTCGATTTCAGTCGGGGCCGTTTGATCCCGTTCTTTCCGAAATTTTTCCCAGTCTGTAAATTTCGTTACCTTCCAGCCCTTCTTCCGAATCTCGGTGCGAAGGGTAATGGCCAGGATGTAGTGGCCGCTGTTTAGATCCGTGCCTGTGTTTCGCCAGGGTAATCGAGAAGGATGTGCCGTAGTGAAGGGCTCGGGAATAATTTCCATCACCCGTGCATTGGATTATTACCATGCACTGACAACGCACAGCACACAGGCTCCTTCTGCGTTGTGCATCCATCGAAACGCTGGGCGGTTTGGGTGTCCATCCAGAAGTCGAGACAGTTACTTTGTCATTTCATTTTTTTTTCAGTGGTCGGGATACCGCAGCCTAGGCGCCCTTGTGCTGTGTGATGTCAGTGCACGTTAAAGATTCCCAGGTGGTCGAAATTATTCCGGAGCCCTCCACAACGGTACCTCTTCGTTTATTATTGCGAAGCAATACTACTTTAGGTCGCACTTCAGCCCGTTCCGTGGCGAGGCGGTGGTAGGCACCATTGACCTTTACCGTGACCTCGCTGCGTGACGTCACACCACGTGACCTAGAGTGACGTCACACCAGCTGTGTAAAAACGGGGCCCCATCTCACGCCGTCGCCAGGCGAGGCGGTAGCCACCAACGGCGGCCTAACTCCCGCTCCTCTCACCAGGGGCGCTACGGTCGGTGTGACGTCACAGCAGCTGTGTAAAAACGGGGCCCCATCTCACGCCGTCGCGAGGCGAGGCGGTAGTCACCAACGGCGGCCTAACTCCCGCTCCTCTCACCAGGGGCGCTACGGTCAGAGTGACGTCACACCAGCTGTATAAAACAGCTCCGCTCCTCTCGCCAAGGCAGTCATACAGCCAGATGTTACGATGGTGCCTACGAACAAGGCAGCTCGGCAGAATGCAGAGGAAGCATCAGCGAGCTACGGAGACGGAAGAAGAACGAGAAGCTTCGCAATCACCAGGCTTAACCAAGCTAAGCCACGGCCGTTTTTTTTTCCCTCACGTCTCATTTATCCCTACTGCGCGGTTCAGGTGGCCGCCGATATGCGAGACAGATACTGCGCCATTTCCTTTCCCCCAAAACCAGTTTTCATTTTCAATAATGGGAAGCATGGAGCGAGCTGTACAAAGCAAAAAGCGGTAGGGATTTAACGCGTTTAAAGTATACACGTCCGAAGGTATGCGTTTAGCCTGGGTGGCTTATGGTTTTCCTTTGTTGGGTTGTTGGCACGTTTAGCGACGATATGGACTCGGGTTGTAAGCTCTGATCGAGGTTAAGCTGATATGATCTGTTCGTTCCGCAGGTGGAAGTCGATGAAGACGAAGGTGTGCAATGCGCAGCGCGAGAGTATGTTGCAATTTAAACGTGGCGTGATCGGCTGCGATGACAGCATAGTGCTCTAGTGCAGTGGCCAGCGAAGCTGATCTGTTCGCGCCGCAGCGGGTGGGAACCAGTCGCGGCAATGTTTATTTTATTTCTCCACCCTCAAAGTCAGGGACACCACTATATTCTTCTCTGGGTTGCACCCCGTAAAGCTCGCACCTCTGCACAGCGACCACCTGTTTCTAGACGCAGATAGGGTTTCTCGGGACGCGGTTGCTAACCGCCTGCTACACCGCTCGAGGCTCCGGCAACACGCAGCGAAACTTTGGTCCGGAATAGCGTAGTAGAGATTTCTCTCTAAAAGCAATGCAAGTTAAACGAAAGTGGAAGTTTATCGTTGGGTTTTCACGCTGGGTTCAGCGAGAGAGCGGGGCAACACGTACTGGCTTGCATGTTGATGTCGGCAATGGAACTGCCACTCAGTCGTCGCTTTAACCGGATGATACTTTTTCGTGACGCCCATGCACGGTTCAGTGTCAGCGTCCAACATGCAGTTGATAAACCTACTTGACCGACTAACTGCGGATGATGATAGTGAAGAAACAGTGCTTAGTTAGCTGGCGCTTCCCGATCTGTAGAGGCGTGTCAGCTATAGCGGAGCGATATATCGAATCACAGAACTGAGCTGCGCTTATCCAACAATACTTCAGTCGCATTACGCCCCTGGCTTCCTTAGTAATTTTCAACTCTGTCACAGTGTAACTCGTAGTCAACAGCCAGCTGGCTATGCCTTGCAGCCAAGAATACTGACCTTTTTCGGTTAAAACCGAAATTTGAAAATTGAATTCGGAGCACTTTGATAGTTTTTATTCTTCGATTTAAACCGAAAAGTCTAACCCCCGGGAATAGCGTTGTTTACGTTCAAGTGATGGCGCTTTTATTACTAGGTAGCTGTTCCGGCGTTCAATAAAGTTCCCCTGCCAGCATACACTATCATCAACAGGATACTGCGCGTGCGAAGAATGAGGCTCATAGGCTGCGTTCCAATACTCCCAAGTAGACGGCTACTTAGACGTCTAGCCGGACAGCCGCCATCTTGGGACGCGTTCCATTTCTCGGCGAAGCAGTCTCATAAGACTGCTTCGCCGAAGTCCACATCGATGCAGGCTAACTTGCTGTCTAAAGATGGCGGAGCTGATATACGCGGATGAGCGAGTCGTGCTCTTGCGGGCGTCGGACTGTACACGGAGTATAGGAAAGGAAAAATGTGAGTCATTCCATAATGTTATTTGGTACGCAAACTAGTGGCTAATTAATCTTCGTGGACGTGCGATTCCTAGCAGTGAATCACGCAGGAGAAAATCGTGCAGTTGAGAGCTTTGCTACAGCAGCGGACGCTGTAGGTCTGTTTACGTGATCCGGACGATGCCGGATCTTAATTAGCACTTGATTTTAGAGAATACTCGTCGCTGTCGTTGGTTTCCTCGACGGGCGTTAAGACGGCTGGCGTGACGGTTAACAAATGTGTTCTTCTGTTGCTGTATTAGTTGCATCAACTCTTTCGCGTGCATTCTTTTTTATCTCTACACTCTCAGAACAAATACACCGGCATGTTGCGAATTGATTTTAGTCGTTGCAGGATTAAAGATCGCTGCTGTATTTAGGTCTCTCGCTGTCTCCGAGTGCCACGTAGGGCAGACAGCGGGTTTAATGTCACGTATGTGTTTTCCTGTTGCAGTGTATATTAGCCGTATCGTATTTCGCGCACATTAATTACAGTCTTTCGTATTCTTATGTTTACAGGACCGTCTGGACGAGCACGCTCGAGGAGCATGTACAGTTGAGCATCAATAATAAAAGAATAATCGCATATCTCTTTAGCGTCGTCTTCGGAGAGCGGTCCCGTCTGCTACAAGTAGACTGACCGATAGGCACATCCACCAGTCCGGTTTACGCGCAAATTCATTCCAGAAGAAATGTGTAAACTTGTTGAAAACACGTTTTTAATTATCTTTATTGCTCAGTTTGTGAAAAATAGTAAGACGTCTAGTGTGACGTCTAGGAAGCAGTCTACATGTCCATGTATTGGAACTTGTCTACTGCTCACGCCGCCTCGCGGCATAATAATGCAACTAAAGCTTATGAACAGTTGTACTACTATTTTTCACAAACTGAGCAATAACGATAATTAAAAACGTGTTTTCAACAAGTTTACACATTTCTTCTGCAATGACTTTGCGCGTAAACCGGACTGGTGGGTGTGCCTATCGGTTAGTCTACTTGTAGCAGACGGGGCCGCTCTCCAAAGACGACGCTAAAGAGATATGCGATTATTCTTTTATTATTGATGCTAAACTGTACATGCTCCTCGAACGTGCTCGTCCAAACGGCCCTGTAACATAAGAAAGAATACGAAAGACTGTAATCAATATGCGCGAAATGCGATACGGCTAATATACACTGCAACAGGAAAACACATACGTGACATTAAACCTGCTGTCTGCCGTACGTGGCACTCGGAGACAGCGAGAGACCTAAATACAGCAGCGATCTTTAATCCTGCAACGACTAAAATCAATTCGCAACATGCCGGTGTATTTGTTCTGACAGTGTAGAGATAAAAAATAATGCACGCGAAAGAGTTGATGCAACTAATACAGCAACAGAAGAACACATTTGTTAACCGTCACGCCAGCCGTCTTAACGCCCGTCGAGGAAACCAACGACAGCGACGAGTATTCTCTAAAATCAAGTGGTAATTAAGATCCGGCATCGTCCGGATCACGTAAACAGACCTACAGCGTCCGCTGCTGTAGCAAAGCTCTCAAGTGCACGATTTTCTCCTGCGTGATTCACTGCTAGGAATCGCACGTCCACGAATATTAATTAGCCACAAGTTTGCGTACCAAATAACATAATGGAATGACTCACATTTTTCCTTTCCTATACTCCGTGTACAGTCCGACGCCCGCAAGAGCACGACTCGCTCATCCGCGTACATCAGCTCCGCCATCTTTAGACAGCAAGTTAGCCTGCATCGATGTGGACTTCGGCGAAGCAGTCTTGTTCCGTCCACGGCCAGCTGGATTGGCGCGCGAGGCGGCGCGCGCATGATCGAGTCAGCCGCGTTCCGTCCCGGCTAATTGGAGAAACCTCCGCTGAAGCCGTTAACTGAAGGAGGAATTGATTGGCGCTAGCGTCTAACCGTAAGAAGGTTCTGAGAGAAGAGATCCCCCCTCTCTATCCCTTTTGAATATCTGACCGGCGCGGCCGCTGCAACCGTCGCGTTACTTCGGATGCTGTCGCCTGCTTTGCGGCGCCGGTCAGAGATACTTTGGCGTTCCGTTGCATCGTGTGTGAGTGGTGTTGGTGCTGCAACAAATACTGTGGTGTTTGGTTTTGTGCTCGTGAGCGTAGAAATTGCGAGTGTGCAGCGAGACCCGCACGGATACGACGGGATTAACACACTATCTGCGTTCGCTTTCTCGGGAACCATCGCTCATTTCGGCGCCGCGGATAATGAAGGTAATGAACTGTGATTTAGTCACCGCTGTTGACGCAGTAGTCGTCATGTTTGGTGTGGGAACCGGTTATGCAATTGTGTGTTAACTGAATTCTATTGATGTCGAGTATATTGGCGTGGAGAGTGAAGGCTACTGCGTGACAGCGGTTTGCTTTCACGCGTTGACACAGATTGAAATGTAAATGATGGTTGGGAGTGTTCTTAGTGATGTATTGTTTGCAGGGATAGTGATGCCTGTTTCACCGAGTATGTGGCGTCCAATAGTCGTAGCGGCTAGTCTAATATACTGGGCTTCTAAGTAGGCCCCTTTAAAGTTCATGTAAGGTGTTATGGACTCCATGTCCGAGCAGTTTCTAGTGTTTTTTTGGTAATTTAAGTATTGCATTTATTGCTTGCCGAATTAAGCAGTCTATTTGCTGGTCCTCACTGGTTGTTAGTTTTAGGTATGGCATAGCATAAAGAATTCAGCTTTGGGTATAGGCGTGCACTACACGAAGAGTGTCCCCATCTCTCAGCCCATGTGCATGTCCTGTTACCCTTTTTAGAGTTGCGTGATGGCTGAGATGGCCTTTTTGAGTCGCTTAATTGTGTCCGTTTTTTTCCATCCCATTGAAGGTACAGTCCTAGGATGCGGATAGCATGGATGTGGCGTACCTATCTGTCCTGAACTTGGACTTCTATGGTGGTTTGGTAAGTCCGTCTCTTAGGGGATATGGTGAGTAATTCAGATTTTTTCTGACGAGAATGCTAACTGATTCTTGGGGTGAGTTTAGCAATTGTATCTGCTGCTCTCTGCAGCGTCTTCGTTTTGGCCGTCATATCCGTATGTTGTCCAGAGTGTGACGTCATAGACCTATAAAATGCGACCAAGATGAGGGATTTTCTGTAATTATGTAGCTAAGGGGATAATGTGATGTTGAACAGAAAGGGGGAAAGCACGGAGCCTTGCAGCGTGCCCACATTGGCAAGTGTGTAGGGTGACGTGTGGAGATTTGTGAAGCGCACGTGGCTGTTCTGTGTTGGAGGAAGGCTTTTATGTAGTTGTATATCCTAGGACCTGTTTGAATATCTGTGAGTGCATGTAGGAGTGCTGTGTGTTTTACACTATCGAAGGCTTTTTTTAGGTGTATAGCAATTATCGCCTTAGTATGAGTTGGTCCAGCACAAATGATGTAAGTTGTAGCATAGTGGCCTGTGTAGATAGGTGACGTCTGAAACCGACCATAGTGTGTGGGTATTGCGTGCACTCACTGTGCCCAGAATGATCTTTCTGTAAGATTGCGCGCACAGTATACACAAAATGCATGCATTACTGATGCACGGAGTGATGTACTGAAAAGGTCAGCTGCGCCGTTTGAGATAAACTTAACACCTGTGGTGCGTCGACGCCCATTGTCTGTATTGTACGGAATGCTGTAACATAGACATATAGTGTATTTTGAGAAATCCCTTTTAGACTGAAAGTAACGCAAAGGATATATAGCAGGCAGAGCACGATACAGCCACCTATCTCCCCTGGTGGTCCCGGTTGGCTACATCATGCCAAAATACATGTGCTATAAATATAAGCAAGTAGATCGACACACGGTGGAAGAACTTTATTTCAATGTTTCAACCAGGGTCTTCTTTTATATTTCACCGGATTCATACGACCTTGAATTCTTGCTTACATAAATAAAACCATGAAAAATATGTTCTCTTTTCTCCATACATTGGCCCAGCGCAGCAGTTACAATTGCCGACCAGCAGAGCAACCAATTTTAACATGCCACAACAGCAAAGAAAGGAGTCTTGGTGTTTTCATACACCTTGCAGGCGGGGTGTTTCGCGAAAGAACCAGCCCGAAAATGAAAAGTGACGTAAAGATGTTTGGGGCGACTCGCACGCTATTACCTCCGAGCCATTGGCGTGTTATCACTTCTTACACCCCTTCACCCTTCAGGAAAAATGCACACAATGGGTTCATATTTTGTTCCCACTTTTATTGCTTTTCTTAAGTGTTCTTTAAATTTACCATTATAATGCTTACATAATGTAATATACCTGTATTACTGGAGCTCTTCATAGCAGTAGACAGGCTGTACGTCAACAAAAATCATTTATTGACTCGCAAATCGCAATACTGTAGAAATGTGGAAAATATTTATTGTCAGAACAAAGACATCCATAAAGCACAAGAGCTT
Organism: Amblyomma americanum; assembly: GCF_052857255.1. Classification (NCBI taxonomy): domain Eukaryota; kingdom Metazoa; phylum Arthropoda; class Arachnida; order Ixodida; family Ixodidae; genus Amblyomma; species Amblyomma americanum. Next base: position 368,966,796 of record NC_135497.1, read on the forward strand.
CAGCAATGAATTCCTTACTGCCATCCAAGCAACGACTGCACCATGCCTGCTTTATTGGTGTTATGGTGCTGCAAAAATAAGATTCAATTGCAGTTACATCTACCTCCTAATATTTTCAGAGGAAACAATCAAAAATTCATGCCTGTGCATCATTATAAACCAGCTTGAGGAAGGCTTGGACTGTGACACTAACTCCCAGGAATAGCTTGTACACAAACATAAGGTAGCTTATGCTGAACATCTGTAATCTTGACAGCATGGCAGTTGTAGAGTGAACCGCAGTGGTGAGCCTGCTGAGTAGTCATCCTCCTTCGACGAACAGGTTCTCAGCCACCTCAGGATTTCCTTCGCAGAATGGCATGCATGGTGCGAGTTTGCTTTTTACACAAAAACAGTACAACATTTCATATCATTTTACATTGCTGAATGATCCTTATAAAATTCCAACATACTTCTCATTAATGAGGTGTGATATGCATGCTAACGCTAACAGAGAGAATAAAATCGGCCCATTTGTGAGCAAGCGCCAGCTGTTATTCTCTAAACCATTCCAATGAGGCCATTGTGGTTTCAGAGAAAATAGCTCTAAAAGGCATTATAAAAACAATGAGCTAGAAAGCTACCTGTTAGGAAACGGATTGAAGGTGATCAGGCGATGCAATTAATTCTGCATGAATTGCTACAAGCTAGTGCAAACCACTGGCCTTGCTGGAGAGTGAACCGACTATAAAAGGCCCAAAACACCACAACAAACGAAAATACAGCGCACTTCATAATGCTTTACAATCACACCAATGACAAGTCAGGTGTAACATTCACTGTGACAGAAGAAAATATAGTATCTATGTCTAAGTCACTCTATGCAACCCCTTCCATTACAGTGGTCCGCTTCAATGCAACACAAAGCATGCATTCATCATTATACCAAGCATGTGACATCTTGAACGACAAGCAACAGTGCCAAGTTAACATATCTTCCGTGTCTGCAGCCAGTAAACTCAAAAGCCATTAAGAAAAATTTGCATGAGGTCACTAAACTATTTCACAGAAAGCCGCCGGGCCAGTTGGTGCATAATTCTTGGCAAAACTGCGCAGGGTAACAGGACACCGACAAGGTGGGACAGATACAACGCTGACTAACAACTGAGGAATTTATTGCTTTGCTCGCAATAAATACAGGAAGCATCAACCAAAATACCGAGAACGAAGGTAATGGAATCATTTTGTGACAGCTCTTGTGATTATTTACCGATATAATCACAGAATATATCCGTGACTGGATTATATATCCAGTCAATTTATTTTTTCATTAACATTAGGGATGATGTGCTTACGCAAGTTGAGGAATTTGTATATATGATGTACACCTAATATATCTCGCGCATGAGCTATCGATTATATTCTCTCAAACTTTTACAACATCGAAAGCGTGGATTGCATTCACTGTACAACACGTGTCTTGCTTGCTTTCTGCCATATCCTGTCTGTGTTGCCGAAATGCTTCATTAGACAAATGTTAACACGCGAGCCTTTCTTCCAAACATATGATGCTCTGCATGACAAAAGGATTTTGTAAACCAAGTGACTGTCGCATGCTGTGAATATGTCTCTTTGCTTCGTCTTACGCTCGATGGTCTTTGCAGCATCTTTGCTGGGACAGCAACCCGCCTGACCACTTTCTTTAGCGCGTGGCCTGATACCGTGCATATACATGACAGCTAATTTCCGTCTTCATTCTGAAGCCTTGTTGGGGTAGATCGACAGATTTCTTTCATTACTTTGAAGCCAAGGCTGCAGATGAGGTAATATGGAAAACTAGCTTCACGTAACCATGTCAGTTGGGCCTCGACACTTTCCTGCTGACGGTCAATACACAATCTGTTTAGGGCATTTTTCAGTGCGTCTGTAGCCACATCATTTTTTTCGACTGCGGAAGATAACACAAGCACATATGAGCCTCTCCGATGCACAGTCATAGATCGAGAAACAAACTGTACCTCCACTGGCATTTCTTTGGTTATCTCAAAGTTGGCAAGAACTTCGCAGGTTTTGAAGATGCCAACAATGTCCTTGTGTTGCCCTTGGTTAGCTTGAGGATTACTAGGAAGTTGCACACAAATTGGAAGGTTATCATATTCGTACCACGAAAAGCTTCTATTAGTTGACAATCTTCGCAGGCAGGTCAGCAAAAGGTCACTGAGAATTGGTGCAACGCAGGAAAAGGTGCACACTCCTTGCCACTGAATAGGTAGAACACAAATAGATGGTTCAGAACTCCAGGAATTCATCCGCATTGGTTCTGAACTCATACTGCTCACATGGAATCAATGCCTTCTCTTACCATATCAAACAAGGCAGTATGTGGCAGCATGCAATGGAGTAGACACTTCTTCTGAACAGCTATTCGAAAGGAATGCAGACATTTCTGGCTTCTTCGCCAAGAAAAGGCCTTCCACGGTGAGCAAGGAGAGCAATTCTCACAGATACCGCCCTAAGGGTTGCTACCATCCTTATTAAAAAAAAATTACACCAAACGGCCAGTTATCCTTTTGCGTGTCTGCCGTAACGAAGGCATACGCCCTCACCCTTCTTCTCAGCAGGCCCTAGTTTGGTCAAGCTGTTGGCTTCTCACAAGTTTTTGGGCTTTGTTCTTCAATGTTTGGCACTTGACCTTCTTTTGCAGCTTGTAGAATTTCTTTGCAATGGCTTCATTTGTTTTTGCAGAAAGTAGCTGAAATTAGTGTGCAACACGCCCAGCAAAGGTGCTTCAAAGACAGTCCCGTGTAAGACGAAGCACAGAGACAAATTCACAGTATGCGACACTGACTTAGTGTACAAGATCCCTCTGTCATGAGGAGTGTCATATGTTGGGAAATAAGGTCGGTGTGTCAACATACATCTAATGGAACACGTCGGCAACATAGACAGGACATGGCAGCATGGTAGCAAGACACTTGTCAAACTATGGGTGCATTCCACAATTTCGAGAATGCAAAATTCTGGATATATAATCGACAGCTCATGTGCGAGATATACCAGACGTACATCATACATAAGAATTGTTCAACTTATGTAAGCACATCGTCAGTAATATTAACGAAAAAAAATGGACTATCTGGATAAATAATCACAACAAATGTGACAAAATGATGATTTCATGACTTTCCTCCTCTGTATTTTGGATGCTTCCAGTACTTATTTTGAGCAAAGCAGAAAATTCCTCAGTTGTTAGTCAGCGTTGTATCTGTGTCTTGCCTGTGTCCTGTTACCCAGCTTGCTGTTTTCCCACGACTAAAATACTGTCACACATTCTTAAGAGATGAAGTCTAGATCTGGAAGATGACCACAAGGGGTTCCAAGCAGCTGTTTGCTTTCTGCACCCACTCTTGAAGAAATACATACACATAAATGTGTGCATTTGGAGATCCCACAATGCTAGCTATGGCATCACAATGTTCACAACAAGTCGGGCAATTTTTTACTCTGAGAGTTCTGGTTTCCTTTCTTTAAGGCATACATGCACCACTAGTGAACGAAAGTACAAGCTAGATAAATAGAATAAAACATATTGCAAACATTGCTACTCTAAAATGGTGTTAACAAATGGCCACATTCACCCTTAGGACAGACCTGCATTTCTTTTGCCGTTACTTATGAAACATGAAAATACCAAGCAGCCAGATGAATGAATAAAATTTTCTCGAAAATTTAGCAAAGGTACATACAGTCATTCCACTCCACTGGTCCAGTTGAGTATACTGCTCAGGAGCAGCAGTATCTTTATGGGGCGAAAGCCTGCACCAAAAATCAGTTACAAAGCAATAGAAATTTGCACACAAGAGGCAAAGTAAATGGCATGATATGGAACCATCACAACTCTGCAAGAACAAAAATTGCATTCTTCCTACACTCCAAATTAATCGAGCTACAAAAATATCATGAAAGCTCCTTCAAACAGCACACAGTTGGCATTTAAATGTCATTGGGTCATTCCACGCCAACTGATCTAGACTTAGTACTCAACCATCTTCGATTTCTTTAAGAAAATAATTCCTTATTGCATTGCTATGACAAACATTAGCCGAGCTTCTTTTTGGCAGAGTAAATTTTTTTTGTCCTGGCCATCTCACTTTTCGAAGTGGTAGCCAAACCAAGCCTTGCAAAAAATTTGTAAGAAAAACATTTTTACGCATGACTGAAACTTCTTTTATATAAGTAAAAAGTATTGCGCTTCCATATGCAGTAAATTGAACTTATTTTGTTTTAAACAAAAGATGGAAGAAGGCACAAAATATGAAAATTTGATATCGTATATCAAATTTTATGTTCTCACAGCAGTTATTCCAACTATTTTTCTAAGCTGTCCAGAAGGCCAAAAAGGTGATAAAAATGTTTCAGAGAGCAAAAAGCATAAAGCATATCCGCAGAAGAATTCTAAAGTTAAGAAAATTTGCTTTTTGAGAAATTCAGCAGTCTATTCCATAATAAGGTAATCTTAACTAAATGATAAAAAATAGGAAGTTGCACAATGCCATTTAATGGCATTTATTTCTAGAAGTTTAATCGGAGCATTTTTAAGTGAGAAAACAATTCTGCAAGTTTAGTCCCTCCGTTCAACATCTGACATTTCTCCGTGCCTTCTCCTCACTGCAGCACATTTTGCAGCTGGCTGCAAATATACACAAACCAGCACTCCACTGCTCGAATACAGTGGTGTGCTGGGCTTCAATGCCGCCAGGTTTGGCAATACAGAAACCTGCTGAAGAGTACATTTACAAAAGTACAAATTTCTACCACCTGGGGCTCTGTCACATGCACTGACATTGCACAGTACATGGCCCTATAAAATTTCGGCTCCATCGAAATTCGACCGCCGTGGCCGGGATCAAACCCGCGTCTTTCGGACCAGCAGCTAGCCGAGCGCCATAACCAGTCAGCCACCGCGGCGGCTGATAAAGCATTACTGACTTGTGATCGCGAGGAAATGAAAATTTAATAGACGAAATATTAAAAGCGGATGTGCTTACTAGGTGATCGCAGCAGTGCCCTGTTGGTGAGTGTATCCACCTCGTATTGGGAGGGGGGGTTCTGAGCTCGTAGGTGGGAGATGCATTTTGGCCCGTGGGTGCCCGGAGGTTGGTGCCGGCGACACCAAATTTTGGAAAAACGAGGTATGATTAGCTAACAATTTATATCGGGTGCTTCAGCGAAAAATTTCCAAAATTCCAACAAATAGAGAATTCGAAATCTAGTCTTTTCAGAAACAAACTGCCAGTGTGCTGGAAGCCTGTTACTATAAAAGTAATCATAATTAAGTTGATATTTAACTAATATTCCTAATTAATTTTATGACAGTTTAATGGTTCCTGCCAGTTGGGAGTTCAAAGCCATGGAGAAGACAAGGCCATATCAGTTTTTGAAAGAAAGAAAAAGCCGTTCTCGATGTCTCTGCAGCGCCAGAAAATCCGGCGCCATTATCCGCACAAAACCGAAACTGAGCACGCGTGCGGGGGGCGGTTAGCTAGTGCAACGGCGGCGTCCGCTGATGATAGCTGCAGTGATTAAGGCGCCTAATAGACCCCTTGCAAAAATACGTCACCTGCCGGTGAATTTCGGTTCCGGTTTCGCTTCGAAAAGCACGCTGGGAAGACATTCGCCATCTTAGGGGAAGCCGCCTCTCCTCCGCAAGCTGACTACTGCTGTGATTCTCTGTAGCCTGACTGCCTTTGTTTCGTTGGCGTGGTCACGCACCACTTGCTAAGCTGCGATTTTGCTGCTGTAGTGCTGAGCCACCGTTTGTACAGAGGCATTGTTTGAACGGAAATGAGTGATATCGTGTATCCGGTGCGTTTATGGGAGAGCGACTTGACCAAGTTGCCGCCGCTTCGGAGGGCACACATCGATGCATACTGTCGCGGTTGACAGCGACCACGAAATGTCAGCGGAAAGCATACAAGCTCGTCACCGAAAGCTACGTCGTCACTTCATCTGTGTTAGCGAATTATTCCTGCGCAACGTAAGTAGCCATACTTCGTTTGGGCGCTTAAATGTTAAACCGAACTGATTAAGCGCAAGCGGAGTGACGGAGAAAGGTGCCCGATGTGATGTGCTCGCTTTGTTTTACGCTGCCGGGTTGACGTGTAGGTCTGCCCCATTAAACTGATTTGCCTATTTTTATTTGTACGCGCTGCTTCGAAAGATCAAATTAAATACACGTGCAATAAAGAACGCACGTTAGAATCTTGTGTTGACGTCTCGTGTTGCTCGTATTCGTGCTATCCTGTTTTGTGCATGTGTTCGCGTTGCGCACAGTGGCTTCGCAGTATTCCTTTCACTACGTAGATAAGACCTACTACTGCAGAGCGTTGCAACACCCAGATATTTATTCATTATAAAGTAAGACGGCGGTACTATTTCAGGTTTGCATACATTGCAGTACACGGGATAAAGCAACCCGACAAGATGAGGGCGAAGTGACAGTGTTACGAAGCGCAGTGTCGCTTCGTTTTCATCCTGCTATGCTGTTCTCTCCCCTTAAAGACCCTTGGGGACGAGACTGCAGTGGTCATGCAACAAATGCTGATGCCAGTACTTTTGTCTTTATTTCAGCGACAATATGGTATTTGTGAAGGCCAACTGCCACAGAAGCCAGAGGAAGACGAAGCCACCATATGCAGTTTCAGTGGCCTTGTCTCTGCAAGGTGACGTGCTTGGCGGACAATGTGAATGTGCTGCTGGAAAGTATGTGTGTAACCACTTACAAGCAGTGCTAAGGATTGTCGCGCTGCTTCAGGAAAAAGGATTCTCTGAGGCACCAGCTCATATGTCATCCACTGACTTGCCTCAGCGGTGGCGAGTCCCAAGAACAAATTCATTACGAGGAACCAGTGTCCAAAAAATTGACCGGCGAAAAGTTGCAGAAGGCGGGCAAGCTGTTCCCCGCAGCTCAAAGGTATACAGCGGTCATGCTGCAAATGAGCCACTGGAGCAGCAAGAAGATTGCATAAAAGCATTTGCTAATGCCTTGAACACATCGAGTGGAATGCAACATTTTGCTAGTTTGCTTCAAGCTGCCGACTGCAGTGAAGTGGTCGAAACCAGATATGGCAAGCGGATAAAAGGTTGTCTGCTGAGCTACCAACAGTCGCTTGTGCCGCATGGGTTTTCTGTGCTTATGTCAGACAACCTAAGAAGCAGGCAGCCACAGCTGTGGGAGACAGCTGAACCCTTTGTGTGCTTCGGTGGCCTGACACCTTGGCAGGTTTCTTACCCATTGGATGGAGCTACTGCGGCAGTGCTTAAGGTATTTGCATCACTCGTATGTTTAGTTCATTTCAGTAAAGACTTTGTCTGTTACAAGCCGCGAACTGTTTGACATGTGGCCTCTAATGTTGTTTGTGGCACACAGTATCTGTGCAACACATGCTAAGTCATTGTTTTTATACACCTTTTAGGGGATAGTTGTTACACCTGCTGAAGCGCAACAACTGGAGAGGGCTTCCAGAAAACAAAGGAACAGCACAGCTTGGTTTCACGCCCACAGACATCGATTGACGGCGTCCCACTTTGGCGTAGTCATGAGCCGCAAAAAATGGACGGAGAAAGGGCTAGCAAACCTAACAGCTATGAAGGACCTTTCCCGTGTGAGGGCTATCAGGTATGTGTATTTGCTACTGACACAGATACATCTCCGAAAAAAAAAACACATTCCTAACGTTACCCCCCTCCCTTTTTTTTCAGATATGGAATTGCGAATGAAAGTGATGCAATCCTGCGATATAAGGACACCATGATCGCTGCAGGCCATCCTGTTGAAATAATTAACTGTGGAATCTTTGTGAACCCCACAAAACCATGCCTGGGTGTATCACCAGATGCAATTGCCTTTGACCCCTGTGAGCCCTTCCCGTGGGGTACCGTGGAAGTGAAGTGCCCCTATTCTCTGAAGGATGCTACAAAAGAAGACCTTCTGTCTCAAGACTTTTTCGTCGAGTTTGACGAGAACTGCCTGCCAACACTCAAGAAGGACCATGAACACTATATGCAGGTGCTCGGCTAGATGGGCGTTACCCAGACACAGTGGGCAGACTTCGTAGTGTTCGGGCCGCACTTCCTCATTGTCCAGAGGTTGCGTTTCTGTGAAGAAGAATGGAGCAACATGGAAGCCGTATTGAACAGCTTTTATTTCAACACACTGTTGCCTTTTATGGTGAAGCAGCTCAAGGACGATGAAATGTAAGGCTTGATTAAGCAGACCACACAAGTTGAAAAATGTTTCTATTCGGATTCTAGAATTAAAGGGCTTTGCATGTTGCTGAGCACTGCACAGACTGACCATATCTGGTTAATAAGCGGGCCAAGGGACAGTGGTATGAGGCGGTCAAAGATGTGATAGCACTTGATGCGTTGTATTCGTCGCTCTACATGGATTCGACAAGATTCGATATCTTGCGTTTCCTGCACGTCCTTTTTTTTCGAACTGGTCCTGTCTGAGAAATGGTGGCATGTTAAGGCCAACTTTTTTTTCTTCAAGCAGGTCCCTGATTTTGAAACCCTTGTCAGCCATGACAGTGTCTCCAGAAGAAAATGTCTGGTTTAGAAATCCACTTCGAATCACAATTTCTCTGTCGGAGTGACCCCATTAAAAGTTCTGAAGCGAAAGTCAGCAGACCATCTGGTGATACACCAACAAGTGCCTTGAAAGTGTTGGCTGATTTATAATTTGAATATGTACCTGACTGCATTACAAGAGAGCTAGGTACCTCGCACCTAATCTCTGTGGCATCAATAATCACTGTTGTGGAGGGGTAGAGCTCTCGGAACACAGCAGGCATATTGCGGTTGATCACACTTCTGGGCGCCCACAAAGGTAGTTTCCCTAGCTGGACATACATAAAGCTCACCCAACTAGAGAATATCCTCGACACCGTACTAGGCGAGATACCAAAAATGTGGCCAAGGTGCGGGTGAAAGAATCCTGTTCTGAGCTTAACCAGTGTCAGAAATAGCTCTTCCTCTTGTGAAAGCTTGCGAGGTCGACCTCTGGCATCATCATTGGGCAGGCAATGTTTCTTGCTATACACATTACATGCATTTTCGCCTGGTTTTAACAGCAGCAGCAGCTTCTGGAAATCCTGGTAGTTGAGCAGCCCTGTGTAAAACTGCATGCTGCTATCATCATTCTTGAATTTGTCTAGTGAGAACACCCTCTGTTGCTGTTTTTCATTTACAGCTTGTGCTTCTTGCAGCTGCTGAGTGGTCACTGCAAGCTGTTGCTGGAGATTTCCATTATGTGCTGCAAGCTCGGCATTCTTCTGTTTTTCTACTTCAAGGTCATCTTTTAACTTCTGTACAGAACTTCTCAGATTTGTTACATAAGTATAGAGGCCTTTAAGTTACTCATATTTGGCCTGAAGCTCTGCCTTCACGTTAGTGCACACAGAACAATCTTGAAGCTCAAATTGCTTCTCAGTAGGAGAGTCTGGTTGGTCTGCCAAGTCTGCGGGCTGGTAGTCGCAAACTGCAATGTTGGGGCTTGCAGGAGGCTCGTCATCTTAAATGAATGAATGAATGAAAAACTTTATTGTATAAGGGTTATTTCTCGCAGCGTAGGTGGAGCCCTCAGTCCAGGGCCCCAGCGGCCTTTGCAGTCTTGCGAGCCCTGTCGACCAGCTTGAGCTGCTCTTCAGGCTTCGAGCTGGACAGCGCAGCCTCCCACTGCTCCGGTGTAGGTGTGTTGTTTATCGGCGCTGCCTGCATTTTCTGACAGGCCCATGTAACGTGGTAAAGCGTTGCGTGTTCACCGCATAGCGGGCATTTGTTTTCATAAGTGGATGGATAGATTTTGCTGAGTAAACTCAGATTGGGGTATGTATTAGTCTGTAGTTGTCTCCAGGCAACCGACTGCTGTTTACTAAGGTCTTTGTGGGGAGGCGGGTAGGTCCTCCGGAGGGCTCGTTGGTGTTCTAAGATGGCTCCATACCGTCTAGTGACTGCGTCCAGTTCCCCTTCGGTGCGCGCCTCCCGGTTGGCGTATGCTCGGGCATTGGCGTCCGCACATTGGTTCCCTTTGACAGCCTCATGGCCTGGTGTCCACGTGATGAAGCATCTCGTAAAAGTGATTGTCCTCGCCTTGAGTATGTGAATGGCTGCAGTGGATATGCGTCCACTGCAGTATCTTCTGCACGCCTCTTGCGAGTCTGTAATGATGTGTGCATGGGGCTCGTCACTCTGCTGGGTGATGGCGAGTGCAATTGCTGCTTCCTCAGCCTCGAGTATGTTGTTGGTTTTTATCGAAGCGCAGTTGATTTCCCTGAGCTGGTGATCCACCACGCTGGCTACCGAGCCATATCGGTGTCTGTATGTTGTTGCGTCAACATATAATACATCTTTTGCCCCGGCGAAGCTTCTTTCATGGAATTCAGATCTTGCCTTCTCGCCTTATATATATCTGGATGCATGTTTTTTGGAATCGGACTGATCTCAATGATCCTCCTGATTTCGTCATCTTGAGTGCTGCATTGGTGAGATGTTTCTCCAGACCCTGCTGTGCTTGTGTTGGTTGTTGGAGTCCTGTTGATGCAGTGTGTTAGTCTGCTTCGGTGGTCGACGTTTGGTCACCGGTTTAGAAAATGGGAACTGTGACGGAACAGCATTTTCTTTGAGGAAACGTCTTCCACTTGCTACATTGCTGACGAAGTCATCTAGCTTGAAATGTTTGCTGCATACTTTAGTTGATTGGTCAATTACAAAATTAGGACCTGGGTCTCTCTTTATAGCAATAATCCACTTCTTGAGCTGTAGACTGTCTCTGGGAAACTTGTGATAAGACACCTGCAAAAGATGTAATTGGCATTGACAGCATGATGACTGTTTTTTTCCTACTTTCTAGTCTGTTATCCTAAATGTAAAAATGGTTACTCTACTGAATGAGTTGATCAACGTCACAAATAAAATTTTACATAAACTCACTCCCTGTGTTTTTTTTAGTCAGTGAGTACTTCAATAAAAAGGTGGTTTTCTGTGTTATATTCTCCAGTGCTTTGGTTTTAAAAAGGTTCGCTGTGTTACAAGCGAACCAAATGAAATTGCTCGCGCGAGCACATGTGTCATAGCGGTGTTTTGGTCAAAGCATACTGCTGCAGATGGCGAGGTGGCCTGTATTATACTTCGTCTGGCGACCGAATTTATAAGCGAGAACGACGCAAACAAGCGTGTTGTGTGATGCTAGTGAGAAACTGTATTCTAAGCTTTGGTCTAAATGTATCACCAACAGGGAATCTCTTGCTTCTCTCATGCAGCTCCGGGGCACTAAATCATAGGCAATACGAAAGCTCACATCCTACCATAGCGCATACTCGTGCAGCCAACGAATGCAAAGTGCACGAGTAGGTGTGCGCACGCAGCTTAGATTCGACCGCCTCCATCAACAACGTCGTTCACTCGGCTGCACAAGCGAACGACGCATTTCGTCAGCGCATTTTACACAAAATCGCATCTATCAATCTGGGAGGCTGTCGGTATTCACCACATCGTTTCTTTCTAAAAGATAACGTTCCTGCATAGTCGGGTTATCGTGTGCTGCGGCGCCTTCGCGGAGCAGGCGCAGTAGACGGAGCATTTCGTCTGCATGCGATAAACTGTGCGTCCTTTTCGAAATACATATTTCAGGAACAAAATACAGTCGATTAGGAAAAAAAAGTTGAATTCATGGTCCGCGACAAAGCGCGTACCAGAAAACTTGCATCCACTGCGGACGTACTGCTTACAGTACGTACTTAAGTACATACCCTTCCGCCATTCGCGTCGCGATATCCGTGTTGGTGGCATTGTGGAACACAGCAGGAGTTCACCATCCTGAAGTGCTTCAGATGACGTCAGAATCAGTACTGCCAGTGTTTTAGGCAGGCTAGTACGGCGTACCGCGGTAAATTCGTGCGGCGACCGAATCGGGCGTCTTTGCGGTCTTCCCCCAACATGGCGCCGGCGCGCTATGGTTCCGGTGGTCTCCCACAGGTGGCGTATTTTTGCAAGGGGCTCGTTCCAACTGCCTGCACTGTTGCACCATGGCATGCGGTTTGTTCTGCTTGGTTGCTCTAAAAAAATGGCCACACAATTGGCGATGAGTTGCCTCTTCCTACACCAAGTGACGAAGCAACAGGATGTGCATGGCATGTTACTACAGCGCCAGCATTTCAAATTGGGCACCGTAGGCATTGCGACGCGTAAACAGCGCACATTGCGTTTGCAGCGCACGCTTCCTGCGAGCCTGAAACACGCAGTTGCGGTTTTGTGCAGAAAAAATAGCCGCATTTCTTCCTGTCGCAGAGCAGCAGACAGTTCATTTTTTTTGTTTTTTATTGACTCAGGACATAAAGGGAGTTGGGATAAGGTAGAAAGAAAACCAAAGAGATGGTGTTAAATGAATGAGAACAGGTGGGCCGATCTGATGGAGGCGAGGAAAGAGCGGTGGTGTGGCCCCTGCGTCCCAAGCAATATATGAGGATGGGTTGTCCAGCGGGAGACCCGCTGCTGCCAGGTGCCGCATTCTGGTTGGCTTCAGCGCCGGGAAACCCACAGCATGTGGTGAATATCACCCTCAGTAATATGCGAGTTGCAGACTGGACACCCTAGGTGGGGATATAAGTGGTGAAATTGAGGCCACGTGGAGTGACGGCAGGGCAACCCTGACCCGGATCCTCCCAAGCATACCTTAAGGCCACGGGGGACGGTTATCGCACACGGAGGGACGAGAGCACGTGTGCGGCGCCGGAGGTGTTCCTATCTTGTGAGAAGGAGGGTTGCAACATGCATGCTGAGGAGCCGAGGCATGGGTGAGGGTATGGTCGCCAGGCGTGTTGCAGAATCTGCAGTGATTTGTGAACTGAGCAGGTCCCGTGGGACCCACTCAGTTCGAATGGCTTGCGGGATGCGAGACGATGTATATACTGGCAGATCTCTGGGCTGCGACTGACTCGTCGGAGTAGACGTGTTGCTTGAAGGGCGTCGGTGCGGATGACAATGTGGGCTGTAGGAAGCAAGGTAATGGCGGCTACAAAGCGAAAACACGTCATGAATAGCAACCAGCTCAGCACAGAAGGAACGAGGAAGTTCCGCGAATTGAAACCTGACCGTCTTGTTAAGTGCAGGCTTGCAGGGACCGTAAACGGCAGATATGTCCTAGCCCTGGATGCTGGCATCAAAACGTACCGTTGTTACAGCGAAGACCTTAGGTAATTTTCAAAAATCGGCTTTTTGGGTTAAAAATATGGCTCTTGCGGCATAGTAATACCAGTGTTGGAGGACACGAGAAAACCGGTGAGTCATTTTAAGTAGTAAGCTGGTTAACTAATTTTTAATAATTAACGTTTTAACTACTACAGTTGGATGCTTAGTTACAATTACAGATTTGTAGCCGGTCGGTAGTAATAGCCGCACCAGTTTTTAGAATTTCGAAAACGCGCTTACCCTTGGCGCTCTGGCCAGACAAAATTTGGCTTTGACTAGTTACGTGCACCGGGAAGGTTGCTTTGCTTGCATGCTTTCGAAAGTGCACGTATTTTGGCACAATGAAGCCAAATTTTGTCGAGCCACTGCGGCGAGGGTTTTCGAAATTCTAAAAACTGATCAGGCTATTAGTAACCACCGGCTACAAATCTCTAATTCGAACTAGGCGCCTAGCTCAAATATTAAAAAGTTCATTTTTAAAAATTAATTAACCAGCTTACTACTTGAAACGATTCACCGGTTTTCTGGTGTCCTCCAACACTGATAATACTATGCCGCAGAAGCATTATTTTTAACCTAACAAGCCTATTTTTGAAAATTACTTAAGTCTTCCCAGTAACACTTGGTATAATGATTGAGCCGCGGGGTAGGTGGATATCTTGTGCCGTAATTCGCTCTTGAAAGGACGATGCCGCATAAGGTGAGGTTGGTCGACGAAGATCGGTAGCTTTGTTCTCGTTCAGCTGGGCAAAGTCCCATGGAGGAAGAGCTGAGGGTGGCGGCGACAGTATGGTGTGTGAAGGGTCAGTCCGGAGTGTTCGCGGTGAGTGCAAATGGGTGCCCTTAAGGCTACGAGCATCACGGCGCTGCTGCACCAACTGGTCAAGTGTGTTGAGCTGAGCATTCTCTTAAGTGCCACGATCGGTGTGGTGCGGGGAAGGCAAGTGATGTCTCATTGCCTCTTGGTTCACGGCTTCCAGACGATCCCACGGAGCCCTGGTTGTGTGTTGGAACTGTGTTTGAGGCGCGGTTGCACAACCGCTCTTACCAAATGTGCGACATGGGAGCGAGCGCCATCGGTTTGAATATTCAGCCGCGTCTACATAAACTGCCGGAGTGTAAGAATAGTCCCTGTCCAGAGCCTTGGCTCCAGCTTCCCGTCTCTCTCAATCTTCAAGAATCAGGGAATGGTTGCAGACGTCGTCGCAGGTCCGATTTTTCTTAAATTTAGCTGCTAAAAACAGTCGCTGTGCAGCGGCCCTAGCTACCTGCGCGATTACGGAGGCGTTAAGAAGTGGTCGTGGAAGGCTCGCAAAATGGAGTGAAGGCGATGACGTTGGCAGCTGTGATACGACGAGTACCACTGCCGCAGGTGCGCTGTGCTCTGGACCACCACTGCGCAGCGCCTGGGCGGAGCTGTCTCTGGTGGCAGGATGGCAACATTTTGGTTACTTGTGGACGCCAGGAAGTGTGGATGCTAGGAACGTGGTAGACTTCTCAGAACAAGGCAGAAGTGAGAGAAACCGCTCGACATAATCCCGAATTAATGACCTATCCTTTTGAGCAGCGCTGCCGACTTAGCGGAAGGCCGCCAGCGCAGTGACGGTACACATTTAGCTCCTACGCGTGTGGCAGCACAGCTTTGACACCGGAGGCAGATTTCTTAATGAATGAGTTATCCGTTTGTGGGTATTTCATTTTCAGTTATTTCTAATAGTCCAATCTATCGTGGCATGTGATCACCCCTTGGCTTTCAATGGAGTGCCCCTCTCGCAATGCAAGAAGCTTGCACACAAACACATGCCCTCACCTTGGTTTAATTCACCAGGTACCGTCAGCAAGAAATGAAACGCGAACAAGACAACTGAGCTATGGACAGCAAAGTAAGAAGCTCCTAACCAGGGTAATCACAATACTAGTGGCAGGTGATTTCACTTTGAAGGTGCGAGGGCTCTCCTTCAGAAGTGTTAATCAATCTCTTTTGTATATCCTTTTTGTGAGCTAATATGCTTGTTTTTTCTTGTTGCCACTCCAGTTCTCTTGTTCGTGTTTCATTCGTAGCTGATGGTACGTCCAACGATATTAAAGAACGCACTCCAGCTTATATTGTAAGAAAACCCCAGAAATACCGAATATACCGAAACAGACACATCAACAGCGGAAGAAGGTGGTGTCCAGCTTGGACTTCGACGAACACAAGAACCTGGTCAGCAGGGCCTGAGAGGCACCAGCCTACAATAAAGTCTTGCACGGAGGACACCACTTCCGCTCCGTCATGATTCGAGCAAATAAGTTTAGTACCATCACCGGAGGCGCAGCCGAATATGGCACACATCGGCATGGTGAGGCCATGCGGAAACAGTAATACGGAAGGATAGCGCGCGTTTATACCTAACCAACGTCTTGTAAATCTGCACTCCGTTCCCGCTAGTCCACTCAGTACCTGAAGATGGCAGCGCGTATCCCAGAAGCCCTCACACGTTACGTCCGTGAAAACTATGTACAGTATTGTGCGTTTTTATCGTGAAGACTCAAAAGTTTCCCCGCCTCAACTGCTGGGTCATTTGCGGTGAAACTGCACAAAGAGCTTGCGTGTTATGGTAACTTTTGTATCGTAGCAAGTTTGACAACGGTACTTAGTTGAGCCGTGCATGATGCGAAAACGCAATCGTCTACGTAGAGATCGGCGAACCAAACCCCCGCAGACGGCGTTTTTTCGCTGAATGGCGGCAGTGGCGCCATCTGTTTGTGGCAGTCGAAAGCGTCACGACAAGGCCGCCGAGGCTGGCGTTTCGAGAAGCGCGGCCCTTGAGCGGAAAAAAATATCAGAACAACTGATTTAAAGAGGCTTTACCTTTCAAAGAATATTGTTTGCAACAGCAAACCTGCGCACATTACCTGCGCACATTTAGACAGTTGGCGTACGCCATCGTGAGCACTGTCATGCAGTCCCGTCACCGTTCCCGCTGTCGCTCCGCTTTTGCTCACTCCTGTAGGTGTTTACTTCTGAAGGAAGCTGTGCAGGCGCGCACAGAATAAATCGAAACTCTGGGCCGCCGAGCCCTCGCCGGCGATGCGCGCCAGCGGAAACTACCAGCCACATTCTGTGCCTACGCGGGGACCGGCCTGCGTGCGGGCCTCTTTCTCTAGTGGGCCTGATTTGCTTGAAAAGTTCTTGCACCGCATTGATTCTACTTGCCTGGACGGGGCAGCTCTTGGGTCTCCACCAGAGAGGCAAGTAATGCACCAGGGCAGACTTTCCACTTCGTTTCTTCGAGTTGATCCCTCACTCAATCACAGCCAAGACACACACCACTGCTTTTCACTTGGCTTGAAATAGGCAATAATGGCTGCATTTGGGCGAGTTGGTTTTCCATTCTGAACGCAAAAGCGCAAAAACACAAGGACACAGACTAAGGCAGACAACACGAGCGCTCGTGTTGTCTGCCTTAGTCTGTGTTTTTGCGCTTTTACGTTCAGAATTGAAATAGGCCTAACGTTACGTCGCTTCGTTCCCTCGTAGTGAGAAGTTCTTGTCAGAAACACCAAGAAAGGTGGCATCAGATGATGTACGGGACACTCATTTACCGACCACAACAAGCACAGTCTCGACGGACGAAGGTTTCCGACGAAAAAACTGAATAAGAGCGCAGATGTACGACACGGCACAGCTCTACACGGGCAAGCGACGTCGTTCCCTAGGTGCGGTTGGAATTTCCCCGTTCAACCCAACGCCTTGATGCAACCAACGCCGCGACGACGCTGTATCCAACCAATACCCCCTGGAGAGAGAGCATTGGACCACGCTGTGTCCAACCAATACCCCCTGGAGAGAGAGCATTGGACCACGCCGTTTCCAACGCTGTGAAGCAAACAGAATAGCCCTCATTCTCGCCCATGCACTTTGCCCGTGCCTTGTTCCTCTAGATAATTTTTCACGCGTTGCAAGCCGTTCGCAGAGATTCTGGCGCCTCATCTTAGGCCCGCGCGGCTTGCAGTGAGTTTGGCGCCAGTATCCCCATCCATGCCGCGCGACAGCCACGGTTTACTTCATTGTGTGCGGCCTGTGCAGTTCGGCTAGCTTGGCTGGGAGTGCATTGCTAGCCTATTTTACATTACGCATTTTATATTTTTCCTTTATCCACCGTCATCTCTAACACTGTCTGGAATAATGGGGATGGAGCTGCAATAGTTATCTCCAGCCAATCAGAAAACTGCAGAGATGATCATTACGAATCATAACCCATTGTAAGCAGGATCTCCACAGCAACCCATTATTCCACGACCTACGGGCCACGCGTCGCGCCGAACGGGCGACGGCGTTCCGTATACTCGTCGGCAGCGCTGCAACACGCTGTCGCGTCTCTCTCTTGAAGACGAAGCTTAAGCGTCCTCCAATTTTTTTGTTTTGTAATGTTGTATAGTTGTTTTGGATTGTTGTAGTTGCTATTGGTTCTTTGTCTCGAAGGTTCCTTGCCAGCTTTAAAATGAGCGCGGCCAAGAACTGCAGGCATTCATTCCGATGACCGCCGAGCACGCTTGTGGCTATCGCCACCACGGAGTCATTCAGTTCTTAGTGGGCGTGAGTCCGCACCTTAAACAGTTTCTTTTGGAAGCCTTTTCGTTCTCTTCCTGACTGCTGGAGCGTCGTCGCCGCAATATGACTGCATTAACCTTTGAACATTGAAAAATAAAAAAATAACAAAAAGGTAAATTTATTATGTAAATGAGCATGAAATAAATAACAAAATAAGCTCAAACTCTTGCACACTCAAAAAAAAAAGTTCTGGAGTCTCTGATGATGAGGCAGTACTTCTGCACGAAACTTCACTTTTCTCTTGACCACTCCATCTCAGAGATGGCTATGAAAAGGAGCACAAGGCTCATGCTACTGCAGTATCATGTACAGCATTCGAGGATAAGACTATATTATGCACTAGAACAACGTGAGCGCAGCACGGTTAGATGCTCGCACTTGTGGTTAATTACCGCGGCTGTTTTAAATGCGTCTTAACCGCCGCGCATAATTAAATGAAACACGGAGCAGTACCGTTCGGCTTGCGGCTGGCTGGCGCGGGTCTCCGCCTCCCGTGTCCTGGCTCCTCGACGGGGGGTGCTGCACGCAGCTCGCTCTCTCTGCCGGCAGCTGGTCGGGCGCGCCGCGCAGCGGACGAAACGGCCCCGGTCTCGCCCGGCACACAGCCATGTGTTGCTGGAGTGCCCCGGCGTCCACGAAGTGCGTGCTGGTAAAGGGGCACGGCTTCAAGTTCTGCGCCTTCGCGCACTTGCTGAGGTGTATGCTCAGGCGAGCTCTACGGATGATAGCAAAGCTATTACCGGGGCCAGTTGGTTGATCATTATGCGAAGGAATGCGCTAAAAGCGGCACTAGAAGACAACACACACACACGGCACAAGCGCAAACTAACAACTGTTTATTCCTTACGTAAGATGCGTTTATATACGGAACGTCAGTTTTAAAAAAAAATGCAACCTTCCCATCATCAAACACGTGGCCATCATCACGACACAGCATCTGCACTTATGTCAATTTCAGTTTTTGTAAGTGCAATAGAAGGAGTGCTTACACACGTTCCATTTTCCGCCTTTTCGATTAAAAACGCTTCGACTATCTCTCTTTCAATCCTTTCTTTCTGTTTACCTACAGTTGTGGTCCTGTGGAAAGTTGTTTGCGCTTGTGTCGTGTGTTTGTTGTCTTCTAGTGCCGCTTTTAGCGCATCCCTTCGCATAACTCTACGGATGAGGTGGCGGGGGTTGAGCGGGCACGCCACCATATTCGCATCCGGGCTGTGTAACGTGGCCATCTCTGTCCTTGGGCTCCTGCCAGCAGTTCACCCGTTCTTGTGCAGGGCCGCGAGCGCGATCTCCTACGCGGTGCGAAATCGTGACACATGCACTCTTCGTTACAAACGCAAGGAAAGCGCGCGCAGGGTGTTCGTAAATCATAAGCCTGCGAGTCACCGTGCAGCTGGCGTACGTTGACTAATTTATCGTAGCCACCCTGATTGTAACCGGAAAAGTGTATGAGCCACCTAGCGGCCACCGTAGAAAACACAGACGGGTTGATTTTCCCCGGCTTCCCCATTGCTGCAGCAAGCATGGCTGATGTTCGCACATGTGATCTGCCGTTTGTGCGCGTGCGTGAAGATTACTTCTGCGGAGACAGCTTCCGACAAGGAAGTAAACAGTTTGAAAGTGGACATTGTCCTTTGAGACAAAGTATCGACAGTGTCCTGCTGTTGTTGAGGTAACATGCAAATGTGTCGCAGCAGTTGAACGGGTGCAGGTGTAAAGACTGCGCATTTGAGGGAAAGGTGCTTCAGAAAAGGGTATGCGGTGATTTCAGTCAAGAAGTCCCTCGAGTCTATCCATGTCATACAAAGGTACAGAATATGAATAGATTCAAGCTTCTTTCTTGTCCACAGGAGCGCTGATAGCGCTTACAGTCGAGGCTCTCGGAGTTCTTCAGTCACTGTGCATTCCAGGTATCTGAGATTCTTCAGTGTCGGCAGTGCTGACAACAAAAAGTGAAATCCGCTCCTCCTATCTATGAGACCTCGAAGCTTGATGTTCTCGATGTGCTCATTGTCACGAAGGGCAACTTACAGAATGGCGTTGTCGGACTTGAGTCGCCCGACGGCGATGTCGAGTGCTTTAACGCAATGGTGCTTCTTGATGAACGCGCAGAGGAGCGTGGGGACGTACTCAGTCTGATGATGACGGCGTGTGAGAATGTGAAAGCATTATATTTAGAACTGCACGCGGTAAATGAACACAGTCCTGGCTGCTGAATCGAAAGACGCGGGTTCGATCCCAGCCGCGGCGGTTGAATTTCAATGTAAACGAAGATCTAGAGGCCCGTGTACTGTGCGATGTCAGTGAACGTTTAAAAACCCCAGGTGGTCGAAATTTCCGGAGCGCTTCACTACGGTGACCCTCATAGCCCGAGTCGCTTTGGGACGTTAAAACCCCCTTAGACCAAACCAGATGAACACAGTATTCTGCATGCTTCCTATGATACCGTGCCCATTGAATGTGATGCCAGCGCGAGGCCCATTCGCGGTCTATAATGCTGAGCTGTATACAGGCAGCTTAAGACGGCTGTTATCTCAGCTCGTTAAAAGGAGAAAATACTTCTGCCACCGCAATGGAGAAAAACCAATGTAGAGCGACAAGTGGCAACCTTTTTTCAGCCGAGAAAAAAAATTATAGGTTGTTTTTCTCATTTTGCATCAAATGCTCACCGTTAATAGATACACATAAAGAATAATTGGCATCAGCGAAAAAACACCACCCTGCCTCTTTTTTTCGCGCAACAGGGGATCTTAAGCTGTCAGCTTTTCCCTGGCGTATGAACTCTGGAGGCCGACATGGGCCGGCACTCATCAACGTCCACATTCGCCTGAAGGCAATGTCACCTCGTCGTCTAGCATGAGATAGCGCCTCAGTACCCTCCAGCAGTCTTCGCTGAGGTCGTCCAGCTGCACGCGGCCATCTTGCCGGGCATGGCACACGACGCTGGTGCGAACAACGCCCACCAGCCGCATGAAGACGTGCATGCCCTCGAAAATGAAGACTGATTTCATCTCTTAATTTGAGCTATAAACTCCTCAGTTTTCTGCATTTTGTTGCACCTCGGCGTATCGGCCGGAGCGGTATTTTTTTAGACTTTTCTGTGAAGGATGCCAGTCCTAGCGCGCCCGCGTATTGCTGCAGTGCTGGGGGAAGGTAATGGGCTCTATTCCGCCGCAGCAGGTTCAATACAGAAGGTGTTTGTGGCATCTCGCCGGTGAATAGAACTGCGCAGTGCAGCAGCGTAAGTCATGGCCTGTGCTTCCCCGTGCTATACTCGCCGGTGTCAGTGGGCTGAGCTTTCCCGGACGACGTCCGTGTGTGTCAAAGTTTGAGACTGCCGCGATGATCGATTGCATCGACGACGCTATCTCGCGGATGACATCCCGCATGTTATCATCGCTTGCAATTATACCATCCATGTGGCTGACCAAGGCTATTTGGAATGGTCGTTGGTACTGGCGTGCTGTCAGGTCCAGGCTCTTCTCATTCGTCGTTGTTTTAAAGACTTAATTTGCACACAAATATCAAAGGGAAGGCTGATAGCATCAGGCTGACGGGTCACGGGAGCCCATGAGCCCCGGTGGCCTACGCAGCCAACGCACCTTGAACAGCTGGATCTGAGCAGTGCATTACTGCCTCCGACTGTTCTGTATTTTCAATGTTGCTGTCTTTTTGAAATATTTGAGCAACCCCATGTCATATATGCTGGTTCTGTTCGGAGGGTTTAATGTCCCAAAGCAACTCAGGCTACCAGCGTCGCCGTACAGTCGAGGGCTACGGGTAATATCGCACACCTAGGGTTCCTTAACGTGCACTGACATGGCACAGGACGCGGACCTCTAGCTTGTCGCCTCCTTCAAAGTGCAATCACCGCGGCCGGGATCGATCTGGAATGCTTTAAATCAGCAGCGGAGAGCCATAACCACTGCGCCAACGCGGCGACTTCCCACATCACTCTCGCGAGATTAGCTGGCTAAGGTATTTTGCATCTGCCTGTGTACCTGTCTGGGTAACTGTGCGAGTAAATAGTGGGCTCTGGGTCTCTATTTTTTTCCTGTAATCGCCGCCAGGTGTGTAAGTATATTTTAATTTGTTGTTTTTGGCCGGCGGAATATTATTTATTGGCGAGTCAATAGGCCTGCGTTACTGGTATGTGGTCAGTACATCTGAAAAGTTACTGACGTTTTCGTCATCTCCCTTTGCTTGGTAGGCTAGCTATCGGGCAGCACTGTAGGCTGAATAGTTGCCTGGGAGAAAGGAATGAGTGGCTGCCCAGGTGATCCTGACAGTGTGTGAAAGGGTGAGGTCTCGAAGGATTCTGGCCATGTGGGGTGTCACTGTGACGTTACCCGAGACGTAATTTGGGATGGCTTGTCTGGAGTCCGAGACGACGGAATTAGTTTGGGGTAGTGTAAAAGCCAGGGATATGGCCGCCCCTTCGGCGGTTTCGGTATTTGTGGTATTGATCATACATTCGGTGTGAAGGACCCCCTGTACATCCGTGAGTACTGGTCGTGGTCGGCTGCCTCCGCGTATACCACCCCAGGGTCTTTGCGGAAGCGTTAGTGCAGGTGTTTGCTACGTTCTTGGCGACGTGATTCATGGAATCTGGGTGCATGCTCTTCGTCAAGAGAGGATGTAGGAAATTGTTTCTAATTGCTTTGGTAATTAAGGCTTGCTTTTAGATGCGTTGCCCTCTCGTGATGTATTCCTATGCCAGCAAGGATGCACCATCACGTTGCCACGGTGTTTACACGAGAATATGGCGAGTAGAGGTGCCCTGGACAAGTTCATTGACCGTCTTGTGGACCATGCCCAAAGCGATTAGTTTTTCGGTACAGGTGCTGATGGGGGAGTCCTTAATAGCTTTCTCTTATGCTCTCACGTTCCTTTGCATAATGCATCTTTTTCGAGGCCACGTAGTTATTTCCTCTGATTAGTTCTCTGTTCCTTCATCTCGGAGTGCTTGTTAGACATCCGTTTAAGGAAATGAGATGTTTGGAGCTTGACGCTTTCCAGCTTGCGGATCTTGTCGCTACTGTGACCATTCCCGTAAAAAACATTCCTACGACGCTCATCCCATTGACTTCTTTGACTCCTTCGTCTCTTAATTTGAGCTATAAATTTCTCGGTGGTCCAAGTTTGTTCTACCTCTGCGTATCGGCCGGAGCGCCATTTCTTCAGAGTTTTCCATGAAGGATGCTAGTCTTCGTGCGCCCGCGTATTGCTGCACCGTATCACTGCCTTCCTCAAGGAAGGCTTCTTAATCTCTGGCTTGCATGCTTCCGCCCATAGCATGACATCGTCAGCGAGGAGGCTGTGCTTGAGTTCTATTAATCAGTTTTCCTGGCGACCTGCACAGGCCGACGTTAAAAAGGAAAAGTACTGCACATTGAGGGGTATCGCGGCCGCACTTTCATATAGGGTCGGAGTCGATGTCTCCAACTTTAAGCGTCGCTTGGCGTCTCTTCAAAACGCTCTGATGTATTTAAGTTTTCGATCCGACTTTAAAGTGTTAATGATTTTGAATGCTTCGGTTGTTGGAGAAAAATTGCTCTTTGAAAACTGGCATCATAAAATTGACATCCGTGCTTCAGAACACGTGCCGAATTCCTTCCTCTTATGCAAGCACTGTCTCGTTCGGGTGCTGATTACGTGTGTGTAGTAGCAGCTCAGGTCTTTCGTTCCGCATGACGCTAGTGAACGTATCCTGCACTTCCCGAACAAACGAATCCCACGTCGCAAGACATTTGGTTGATGTTGGCAGCACTCAGGCTTGTTGCAGCATGATCGACGTCAACGTCGGTGGCAGGCTCATGATATAGACGTTGAAGCTTCTTTTCGCTGGCGGGTGCACTCCAGTAGCGTCCCGAACTCAGGTAGACTGGTAACAGGTACTCTGGAGAGATACGAAAAGGGCTGGCGTAATGGCTTGCACAGAGTATCCGACGCATGAACGGTAACCCAATATCACGCCCTGCCCTGTATAACCTTTGCATCATGTTTCCATGCTTACGAAGCGCGGAGGTTATGTAGGGTGGTGTGGGCGAAGTCGCTGATGTTTAGGCTGATGCTCAGGTGGTAGCCACCGCTGGTACCGTCATCCGAGAGCCATTTGAATGAATTCCGCAGACAGGCGAAAAGCCCAGCCTCATCGGAAAGCGGCCTTGCGGCTTTCGCTGTGTAGTGGCGTATACACAGGCCTGCGGCAGCCAGGTTCTCGGTAGGAAGCCGCCTGCTTGGCCGGCTGGTACGAAGGCTGTATTCTTCGCGCGCGCTCTGCGTCCTCTTCAGGGCCGGAAATCACCTGCCATGTTACGTGCGCACACACATCACATCCTGCTGCGTTTGAAGCCAGACGAAAACTATAGACATAATTATCGTTTGATGAGTGACGGGTCCAGGATTATGCGACGTCCGACGCTATACACACTACAGTGCAGCATAACAGTCATCGCTTAACGGAAAAATTTCCAGGAAATACAAGCAGTGCGCTGCCACTGCGGACACAAAAAGCATGCATGTTCATACAGCACTGGCCGCGGAGCAAGACCTTTCGCTCGCTGCAGGTGTGGCTTACCGCGTCCATTATAGCTTATGCCAATCACAAGCGCACTGCCCGGCGTGTGCCGTGCCTGTTCTGCTCCCACTATTCTAGGTCCTGTCTGGGTTGCTCCAGTGCGCATGCGTCTACCGGCTCTCGCACGTGACCCGCGTCACACATGGGCCCTATACGGCAATGTGCAGGCCTCGGGGCCGTGAGGCAAAATCTATTTTCACTGGCGCTGTTTTCTCCAGTAGACGGTCGTGGCCTTAACTACTGAGATGGGCGGAGGATGGACTGTTTAAACAAAGGAATGCCATTGTGGAAGAAATGTGGCGCCACTAAAAATTGGACCCAGCTTTGGCTTCCTCCTCTGCGACCACTTGTCTTCAGATTTGGTTGGCCGTCAAATGTTTTACACAAGTAGTTGTTTATGCAACGTGCCTGGTGATCTTGTCGTAGGTTGTCCGCTCTCGGCGTTCGTGCGATTTAGGCTTGGAGGTTGAAATCGTGGCAGCGACTCGATGTCAAGTCGTCGAAAAAGAAATAATGCCTCGGAAAATAATAATAAATAAGGCCTCTCTCGGCACTAGGAACGGGCTTGTGTGCATACCGCATCATCAGAGAACCCGTCACGTTACAGGGTTTAAAAAAATTTAAAAATTGATCTAGGAGATCAAAAGATGCTTAACAGCACCAGCGTCGTCAGCGTGATCGAAAATATATAAGCGCCAACATTCTCTACATTTTGCAGCGGTGAATTATGAATCTCAATTTAACACAGCCAAGATAACACCCTGGCTGTGACAAGGAAACCGAGAGAAAACGCAGCCAATGACGCGCTCCTCAGTTTCTTGCATGAGAAGCGGAGCGTTCCAGGCGGAGAAAAGGCACTCATAATGGCGCCTAAAGTGCGTTTTTCTTGCGCAAAAAATCTCCGCCATAAGACTGATCTCTCCATCCTCTAGTATCTAAGACACGGTATGTATCATATTCATGAGAATAAAAAGGTACAGCAACCACTGAAATCTGGAGCATCAATATATAATCGCCCGCAAATTTTCCACCAATGCTTGTCTATAGTACTGTTAAAGCAATGTACAATGAAAAAAGTTACACTGATGGCTGGGCATCCTCTGGACATAATTTTTGCGATAGCGCGAGGCACGCTACGGCAAATCATTGATGAATAATATTGTGATTTTCTAGCTTTCTATACAGATATCTCGACAACATATGACCGTGTTATTGCAGCTGATGTGTAGAAGGGTTCGATTCGTGATGCCATTACCATTAACCCAAAAGGCAATGTGTATTCGGCTGAATTGCATGTCATATTAACGGCGTTGGAAATAAGTAATGAAAACAATAACACGGTGTTAATTTACACCCACTCTAGGAGACCTGTTATTTCCCGCAGTTATTTCAACACAATGAAATAAATATTCCTCTTTTTCTATACAGCGTACAACTGCTTCATCATCTTGAGATATGCGGCTGCAGCGTGCAGTTCAGCTGTGCTCCAGGCCGTGCTGGCATTGCAGGAAACGAGCATGCTCACTCCATAGAAGGAAACCCAAATGTGAGCGATACCTGGTGATGAAAATTACTTGCACAGAACTACACTAACACAAAAATACTTGCTTTGTGGAGCAGAGCCGCCGGAATGTCACCACTGCAATGCCCCACATTTAGATGTTTTCTTTAACTGCCCATTTTCTGAAACGAATTGTCGCGTGCATTTGGAAAATTTTATGGGTACTACCCACCATGCCATCCTTCATTTTTTAGGTATTGAGCAAGCTTTCCCGAGGCCTGGTGCTCGGCTTTGTTAGCATTGACTGCTTGAGATATTTGTCTCGGACCTCAACTTGAGCAGGCAAAAACACCTTGTGCTTTGGCGGCGCTGTTTGGCCACAGATACCCTTGGGACATAAAAATTTATCACCATCACCAAAAGGGTGTTCTGGCAGTGACAAGAGGGCGCTGTAGCCAAGCATGGTGGGAAGGTATTCCTAGCCTCTTGCTTGTGGGAAAACTAGTCATTTTTTATTAAGCAGCGGGTCATAATAACCAACTCCCTTTTATTAGCACCAAGTTTAGCATTTCCTTGGCGCTCTTTTGCTTTAGTCACCCATACGCCATGAAACTCAACTAACAGCAACTCATTCGTGCGGCTCGCCTCACGCAGAACCCTCGAGATTCGCTCTTTCGGTTTCAGCCTTGCGCCGCCGCAGCTTATTTTCTCCATGGCGCTTCCGTTGAATACACTCTCGAAATGCGAGTGGGCATCTTCTGTCCGCTTATTGAGTTCTTCGAGGGCCTTGCCCTGTAGGTATTCGGTCCACACGCGTATATTGCTGGCCATACCAAATGTTGCAGGAGCACTCTGGTACGGCGTGTTTTGGATGTTGGAGGTACAGTGTTCTAGAACCCTTTACGACTGTACTACCAGTATATTCTAGGCACTGTAACTGTAATAACTGTACTCTGACCAACAGTTAATACGCTCTGCGTGTTAAATGTTGGCCAGAAGAAGCATTGGACGTGGGCGGTAGAGCAGCAGTGCAAAGGTGTGATAGGGTACAACCTGCTAGACGATGGCTTTGGGATTCAAGCAGGCCACTCCGACAACGTGTTGATTGTCCGGTCGCAGTGCGCACGCATCACCTATGATCGTATACGTGTCTTCGAAGAGATCTAAGTCTCCGCGTGTACGTTGTCTCATCGGTTACGGCTCGGTCACCAACTGGGAAGCAAAGAAAGACTCGCTAAGCAAAAACATCAGGCATGCATGTTGAGAAAGTGCCACATTTACGGCATGAATGGCCCAAGCGGTCCATGTCCTGCACTGGGATGATTGACTGTTAGCAACAAATGAAACGCGAGGAGAATAAACCGTGCTGTAAAAATAATGGAACAATAGGTGCTGGATTAATTAAATTATTACATCCAAGTTGCGGCCTTCGAAAGACAGGAGTGATTGTAAAGTGTGGTTGTGTTCAGTCTTTCTGAACTAATGTCACCTCGTGTGGTCGTTCCTGTTGCAGCTATCTTTTTCCTGTGTGATTTGTAGCTGGTAGTACAATTGTGTTTCTAGGTGAATAAGTGGATAGCCAGCTGCCAGCGAAGCTGGCAATGCAGCCATCATATTCTTTGTTTTGTTCGTGCAGTTGCACTTGTCCGTCTCTCCAAGAGCAGCACTGGATTCTTAAAGACACTGGTCGCTTTGATGAAGCCCCCTTGTCGCCGTTTCTGGAATCCCTCGTATCATTATCCCGTTCATTTCGGTACAGCTGAGGCCCACTTTCTCTGTTTCAGCATGTGCTGATGTTCCCAAATCAGAACGAAGGCCGGCGCATAATAATTTCTTTTATCGGTAATCAAAGCGCACGCTTCCTGGATGCAGAGGATCAACTTTCTCCTGGTGGCCTTCTGGACAATCACCTGCTTTTAGAGCGCAAGGTCTACAACGCCATACCTTCCAAGGTCATTCACCTTTGTCGCCGTTACCTTGAGCTCTCTCGGAGCGGAAAGGCTGGCAGGTGTGAGCGTCGTCACCCCGCACTGTCACATGCCTTGGTCTAGGCGGTATGATAGCAGCTGCTTCGCGGCGCTCGCTCCTCAGTCTCGCCATGGATGGTGCGCCGCCTGGGCCGTCCGTGCGTTCCCTTCAGCGCAAGCATGCAATAGCGCAGGTTGAATGCAATGGCGCAGTTTTCCGCAGTTGGCGCAGCATTTCTGCCACTGCCGCTTACAAGGTTTTCTCTCTATCCCAACTGAGGCTGATCAAGCCTGATCTCGTAATTTGTGAAAAGCTTCTGTCGGCTCCCGGTATGTTACTCGGGTCCTTGACAAGATTATCAATAAGAGGGTTTTGGCGCCAAGATGTCGTACACACAATAACGAGAACACTAGCACTTGTGAGCAAGCACCCGTGTTGTCTTATTTCTTGTGTGTACTCGTCTTGGTGCGTAATCATTTTATTAGGTCTGGCAACAAACTAGCCCAGCAGCTAACTCTTAAAATTCTGTCTTTCGCAAAAGAAGTATGTCGGACTTTGATGAGACAGGAAAACAGTTATTGCTCCTTCGAAGATCTAGGAGTAGTGGTTCCTTGCGCCAGGGCAGGCTTGGTTAATGTTGAATATCGGCTCGAGTCTTTGCGTCAATGATGTCGTTGATGCCGAGTCTAAAAGGGCAGTTGTGGTGCTCGCCTTGGCGATTTTTTTCTCAGAAGATGTACATTTTTGTTGAGGTTTCGGTACTGCAGGCTAAAGTTTGTTACCGTCACGGAGCGTTGTTTCCGTCACGGAGGCACGAGGTTCGGTGGTAGGGGATCGTTCGTCGAGAGCGTGACGAATTCCTACTTGAGTCTGATGATTTCTCTGTTTAGTGTTAGAAAAGTGATGATTGAAAGTACGTGACGCAAGCACTGTTGTAGAACAAGGAATGTCGCAGGGTACGTTTATTTTGTTCACTTTCAATCTTACAGTACAGCGACCCAATGATGGCCATGACCTGATGTGCAGGTGTAAATATATGCGGGCCATTTATATAGCCTCTTAAGGACGCACTTATTACAGTGTAGTCCACTTCCGTGTCGACAATAGCATTACCTTTACCGCGGTCGATAGCTACATCCAGGTTAGAGGTTCTCGCTGTCGAGTTGCACATCGGTCTTGGTGCGGGGTCAGGGCATTGTCGAGGCTATGATCGCGGCTGAGACATGTCACTATGTCGCGCACAACGTCATTTTGAAGTTTCCAGTTCTTCATTTGCGGTGTCATTGTAGTGGCTCGAAGCAGCCGCACCTTCAAACGCTGCTCTTCAGTTTGCCTTATAAAGGCTGGGGGATCTTCCACGCATTGTACTGCATAGCAGCGGGCACTGCATAGCATGACAGCGAGGGCGATCTTGTTGAATGATTTGCGAGTAGTGGGCGCCGCTCAAGTAGTTTTCTATTTCTTTCGGTTGCTGTTCGGGCACGCCTGCTGTGCTTCGAAAGGGAAACCACGGAGGCCCACACGCCTGTATAGTCAGTGTGGCAAAATGTTTCCGGCTTCCCCGCATTAAAGGCACAGCGGAGGTTGGTCGTGGGTTTTCCACGACTTGCATTTCTAAATTCTTGATGCCGCTCGTAACATGTGCTGCGGTAAGTTAATGGGCGGTGTTCCGGCGCAGCAGGTTCACTACAGAGGCTGCTTGTGGCATCTCGCTGGTGCGCAGAACTGCGCAGTGCTGCAGCGTAAGCCAAGGCCTATGCGTCCTGTGTTATGCTGGTCGGTGGCAGTGGGCTGAGTGCGTGGTGCACCTCTTCGAAGACGAAGTCCATGTGTCGAAGTTCGAGACCGCGGCGAGGATGATAGCAGCGACGGTGCTCCTCACGAACTATCTCGTGGATGACATCCAGCACGTTATGATCGCTTCCAATTATACCACACGGGTGACTCGCCAAGAGAATTTGGAATAATCCAGCTACTTCTCAATCGTCGTTGTTTTAAATACTTCATTTGCACACAAATATAATGGGAAGACTGATATCATTAGGCGGATGGTTCACGGGAGCCCTTGAGCCACGGTTCTATAGGCTGGCCACTTACGTATCGCCTCTTGAACAGCTGGAACTGAGCTGTGCATGACTGCCTCCCACAGTTGTGTATTTTTAATGTTGCTGTCTTTTTGCAATATTTGAGCAATCGATGTCATATATGCTGGTTCGGTTTGTGGGATTTAATCTCCCAAAGCAATTGAGGCTACCAGGGTCGCCATACAGTGCAGGTCTCCCGGTAATATCGCCCACCTAGGGTTCTTTCACGTGCACTCTCATGGCACAGTACACTGATCTCTAGCTCTTCGCCTTCTTCGAAGTGCGACCACTCGGCCGAGATCGATCTCAAATCTTTCGCGTCAGCAGCCGAGCACCATAACCACTGCGCCACCGCGACGACTTGCACATCATATGGGTGAGGTTAGCTGGCTGAGGGAATTTGCGTCTGCCTGTGTACCTGCCTGCGTAACTCTGCGGGTAAAGTGTGGGCTGTGGGTTCCTATATTTTCCTGTAATCACCAACAGGTGTGTATGTAGGGAAAATCAATTAATGAAAATTGGTGTTTGGGGAAAGGAAATGGTGCAGTATCTGTCTCACATATCGGCGGACACCTGGACCATGCCGAAAGAGAAGAGATAAACGAGGGACTAAGAGAAGAAAGGAAGAGGCGTGCACTTTGAAGGCGTGCACTGACATCGCACAGCACACGGGCGGCCCAGCGCCTCGCCTGCAACAAAACGCGGCCTATTTTGAAAAAGAAAAAAAGCTTTTGGGGAAAGGAATTGACATAGTATCTCTCTCACATCTCGGCCGACACCTCAACCGTGCCATAAAGAATAAACGAGAGACTGAGAGAAGAAAGGAAGAAAAAGGTGCTGTAGTTGAGGGCTCCAGAATAATTTCGACCACCACCTGGATTGAGGTTCTCGCTACTGATGCGGAATACCCGGGTTCGAACCCGACCGCGACGGCAGCGTTTTGATGGAGGGGAAGCGCCAAGGCACCCGCGCGCCGTGCGATGCAAGTGCGCGCCAAATATCCCCAGGTGGTCCAAATCATTCCGGAGCCCTCCATCATAGCCCATGTCACACTGTGGGGCATTAACCACATATCACTACCTCTACACACGTACGGAGTTGACTGAAAAATAATTAGCGAAAGACAAGCACTGCACACAATCAACGATTGACTAACCTCACCTGTGGCGAATAATTTATATTATAATCTTCAGCAAGACATAATAGGGAGTTTCTGCGAGCACACATCTCTGCACAGAACCGCAATTTCGCAAGGGGGCGTATTACATTTACCTCACTATGCATTCTTCAAAACACACCCCTTCCGATTAGAGAAGTTTAATTGATATGAGTCCCGGCCCACTTGTCTAATACAGGGAACGAGGCCGCTCACGTGCAAGCCCGAGGTGTCGTCGGCCAGGCAGTGAGCGCGCCTTCCGACCAGAATTTCACGAGTTACGGGTTGATCTCATT
Source organism: Amblyomma americanum (assembly GCF_052857255.1). Lineage (NCBI taxonomy): Eukaryota > Metazoa > Arthropoda > Arachnida > Ixodida > Ixodidae > Amblyomma > Amblyomma americanum. The sequence continues at coordinate 368,998,202 of NC_135497.1, forward strand.
TCATAACATCACCCATCACTTTAGACTGGAGAGGCGCGCATATCCCCCTCCCCACAAATCGTTAACAAATGCGCAGGAAATTACCTGGCGCCGACTGCAAACACGCTTGCTTCTGAATCCGGCAGTGCTTGCCCTCATATACCCTGGCCAGTACGACCCAAACTGACATAAATGTGGTGAAAGGGCCACATACGACCACATTCTGTGGAACAGCGCAAATGATCCGCCTCCGGCAGAGTTTATACAGCTCCCTTCTCTCTAGCGGTGGGAGGCCGTGCTGGTCAGCTCGGACCTTAAGATTCAAGCACGGGCAATTCAGCGGGCCAATGAGGTCGCCGCCAGCCATGGGCTAGCGTCGATCTAGTATGTGTCTCCTTCAACCTGCTCTCGACGCAATAAATGTTTTACCATTCAATCTGAAAAAAAAGGCTTTTGCGGTATGGGAATGGCGTAGTATCTGTCACACATCTCGGCGGACACCTGAACAGTGCGGTAAGGGAAGGGATAAAGGAGGGACTTGAGAGAAGAAAGGAAGAAAGAGGTGCCGTAGTGTAGGGCTTCAGAATAATTTCTACCACCTCGATTGAGGCGCTCAGATACTGATCTGGAGATAGAGAGAGAAATAACTTTAATTTGCACCCATCAAAAATGACAGGGGAGAAGGCTGTAGCCTAAACCGCATTAATTCTCCTACCCGTCGGCCGTAATCCCTTGGGACTCGGCGGCGGTCAGGGCGAGACTGATGACTTCGCGTTGTTTTTCTTCGAGGTTGAGCAATAAGGGCTCCCAGGATTGTACATTTCTATTCGGGTCGTTATAAAAAGGGCAGGTGCAGACCGTGTGGGCTAGATCGGCAATGTCATTGCAGTGCGTACAACTAGGATTAAAGACTTCTGGATGCCATTTAGGGTACATCTGAGGGTTTGGAAACACCCCAGTTTGCAATTTCCTCCTCATGATTTCCTCTTTCTAAAGAGCTGTTTATATGCCGCGGGATAGGTCTTACGACCGAGCTTATGAGAAATGATTTCATGGAATGGTGTCAGCGCGTCACCCGAAGGGAGGTGTTCCTCGCGTGGAGGCAGCGCGTAGCGTCGGTCGACCGGAAAGTGAGCCCTCGGGCGGTCACGTGCGCCTTCTCGTTCCCCCACAGGCTCTGATGAGGCGGGGACCAAATCAGTGAGATTTGCACTGATGGTACTTGCCCTTCTCTCATAATTTTGATGGTTGCAGCAGAGAGACCATATAATAATTCTTAATGGCTGCCTTAGAGTCACTCACTACCACCCTTGTACCGTTTTCCATTATTGCTAGAGCAATGACAAATTCTTCTGCCTCAGTTGCACTTGTGTTTTTAACGATGCAGCACGAGACCGGGTCGTCACTCTCACGAACCACTACCGCTGTGTGTGCTGCCTTGCGATCGTATTCGGCAGCGTCCGTGTAGAGCGCACCGGATCTACCTCGAAATTTGTCCTGTAAGGCGGCAGCCCTATCTTTGCGTCTACCTTCGTGAAATACCAGATACATGTTCTTTGGCAGCGGTGGAATTTTGAGTCTATCTCTGGTTGCTTTAGGTACATTATCTGTCTGATTTGTACACTCCGAGGGTTCGAACTCCAGGCGCTCCATGATTTTTCTTGCAGTTTTGGTTTTTAAAAGCCTTTGATGCTGCTACACCGTGGCAGTTTTCTGAGCTCAGTCAGAGTTTTGGAGACACCTACCCTTACATGTCTTACCGTGGAAGTGTTCGGAAGAAGTCCTAGTGCGGTTTTGATCCCTTTTCTTATGACTACACTTTTGTCCTTTTCTGCTTTGGCCAGTTTGAGATAGGCAGCAACGTATAGCGCTCGGCTTATGACGGAAGCTTGAACCAATCTCAAAAGATTGGCTTCCTTCATCCCCGCATGCTTGTTAGAAATGCGCTTGAGTAGCCGGCACGTCTGGCTGGTACTCGCTTTAGGTCTCATGATAGTTTGTTTTTTTGCCATTTGGTTGTATGCGCAGCCCTAGGACTCGAATACTGTCTACCGTCGGAATGGCATTGCCGTTCACTTGTAAAGCAATATCACAGCCTTTGCAAGGGGGACTGTTTCGTTTCCTTTTTTGAGATGACAGTAAAAGAGCCTGTGATTTTTCTGTCGAGCATTTTAACCCAATCGGCGTGAGATATTTCTCTATTACATCAATGGTCTCTGAAGTGTGCTTTCAATCTGTCCATCGGTACCTCTGCTCACCGACAGCGTCAAATCGTTCGCATATATGGTGTGATGCAGATTTGTGATTCCGCCCAGCGGCCCTGGAAGCCCAATCATCGCTACAGTGAACAGGCTCGGAGAGAGAACGGACCCTTGTGCCGCCGCTCTATTCTCCAATGTATTGTTTTTGAGTTATTGTGCGCACAGGCTGATAGTGGCGGTCAGATTTGAGATAAGTTCCCTTACGCAGTTATATTTCTCGACTCCAACATTTAGCCGCTAAGGTTATCAAGTATGGCTACGGGTTTGACACTAGACGCTTTTAGCATACCGGAGACGTACTAGCGTAGACGTATGCCAGTTTACCGGACCCCTCCTGCGCACGCGCAGTGGCATTGTTGGGGTGAGGGGGAGCCACTGCGCGTGCGCAGCCGACGGGTAAACCGGTATATGTATCCGGTAGTACGCCTCCGGTATGCTAAAAACGTCTACTATCAAAAGCTTTGCAGAGGTCCAGTCCCACAATGACCCTAGTGTCAAGTCTTTTTATCGATTACCTGCTCCTTCAGCGGTAGCATGACATCGCATGCCGATAGGTTTGGTCTGAAACATATCATGGTATCAGGATAAAGATTTTCATCTTTCATGAATCTATTCATTCTAGTTTGAATTACGTGCTCCATCAATTTTCCAACGCAAGATGTGATGGAAATGGGTCAAGGAGGCTCAAAGCTGAGCTTCTTCCCTGGTTTCGGAATGAAGACCAGGTTCGCAGCTTTCCACGCTTGTGGTATCTCTCCCTTGTCCCAGTATTCTTGCATATAGGTTGTAAGATGAATGGAACGGTCGTCAAGGTTACTGAGCATCCTGTTGTTGATTTTTCCCGCCTGGCAGCCGTTTTCGTTCTTAGGCGGTTGAGTTCACCCCTCACTTGCCCGACAGTGATGGGACTGTCCAATTCCGGGTTTTCCGAGCCCGCATATTCAGGGAGACTCTCAACTCCAGAGCAGTTTAGGTAGCGATTATTAACCTCGCGTATAAGTTCCTTTGTCGGACCTTTATATTTTTACACCAGATTTTGAAGCTCCTATCGAGCCTCAGAATTTGTTTTCTCTTGATCTGGTAGATGTCGGAGCAGTTTCCACGTTCCGGCACTGCCAATATTCCTATCCATTTGTTCACAAATATTACTCCAATTTTGCTTGGTAAGTTCCAATGCATGCTCTTCAACGTCTTTGTTCAATGGAGCATGTTGTTTTCTGAGATCCTTGTCACCTCTTCTCTGGCTGATCTTTTGCTCTAACCCTTTCTTTTTCTTCCATAAACTCACTACATGTCTATCAATGACTTACGGATCACCTTCAAATTCTATCTCTTCGGTAGCGTCCTGAGCAGGTTGAATAACTCCCTTGCTGCAATCGTTAATATCTCTTATCGGGTCCGGTCTCGACCTGATACTTCTAAAGGTATCCGAAAGTATAGTCTCAACTCTGCTCTTACTGATGATAGGTGGGCCATTCTCAACTATGATCTCTAGTATCCTATGAACGCTTCCTACGTCTTCCCCGGTGTTGCACCACGTAGCAGTGATGCCACTAGCGACCATGGTTAGATCAGGTGTCGTGTCGTCGGATACGCTATTTCTACTCCTAGTCGGCCTCATCGGGTCTGTAGTGAGGCTGAGCCCATGTTGTTGAATTTTATCCGAGATTTCTGCCCTTCGCCCGCGTGAATTTTTATCCCCATGCCGCATGGCGCGCATTAAAATCGCCCACTACCCAGAGTGGCATTCTTTTTGAAATAACCTTGGTATTTGCAAAAAGATAGGTAAGGTCACATTTGCGCTGCCTGGGCGAGCTATACACGTTCAGGATGACAAGTTTATTGTTTTTGCGATTACGAGGGATGAGTTCGACCAAAACATGATCGATATGCGCATTTGCCGTCTTGTGTTGCAGCGTAAAAATGTTTCTTTTTCCAAAGGTAGTCACTTGGGTATCGTTACCCGACCTCGAAGAAGATTTGTAACCCGCTAATTTAGCATCTTTACCGCACTCCTAGCCTGCAATAACCTCCAGTCGATCGCCATTGATGAGAGAGGCCTGCAGAACCGCACGTTTACGCGAGAAACCTGTACAGTTCCACTGCCAAACTGTGTGATTATAGTGGTGCAGAGCCATCTTGTTTCAGTTTTCAGTATTTGAGCCTCTTGGTAGAGCCATTGCAACTGCCTGTCCTTACTAGCAAATTAAACCTTCATTTGCTCGACAGCATTGGCCAGTTCTCGTTGCTCAAGTACCGTTTGAAGCATTCCATGCAACGACATTGTCTCAACCTCAAGAGCTACAATTCTCATTCCGCGATCATCCTCGACCTCTGTTTGCTTAGCCCTCTTAAGGGTGGAGGATTAGCTAGCCTGGATATTTCCGGTGCCAGTTCAGGTTTGTTGGCTAGCTGTTTCTTAATGTCATAAAGTTTGCGTAATTCGGCATTTTGTTCTTGTAAAATCTTGTTTTAATAATTTCCGCATTAGCATCCTGGGAGACGTTATTTACCCAACCCACCTTTTGTCCAGTAGACTTTGTCTTCGCTTGCGTGCAGCCACTACAGTTCTGAGGCTCCTTGGCGGTCGGTTTCTCCTTTTCCACCGATGGCAGTCGGGGGAAGGATTCCGAAAGCTCTCTTGACTTGCTGCGATGCCTGGATTCACTCCTCGAACGATTTCTAAACCAGTCGTTCCTGCTGTGCCGTTGCTTTTCTGCGTCAGCCTTGTGTCGCTCTTCATTCTCTCTCGCTTCCTCTTCCAGCTTCATTTCCCACTGTCGTTTCTTCACTATGCAAGGTGTTCGCAAGAGTGCCTGCACCTCATATCTCCAGATATGTGATCTTTGCCAGACAATCGGCACCTCGGCACACACTCGTGGTGCTTCGTCGGGGAGGTTGCCCCACATCCTGTGCACTTTGCATGCGGACTGGCCCACACGTCGGAGCGATGTCCCAGCTCACCACACCTTTTGCATACTTCATATCTCTTGTAGAGAAAGCACTTCATTGTCGCCCTGAAGCACATCATTCATTTGCGGCACATAGTCGCCAAGAAAAGTGATGATCACCGAGATGGTGTGCAACACCAAGAATGGGAGGATTCTGCGGGTGTGAGAAAGCCAATTCCAGGTCTTCCGCAGACAGCCTCAGATCTAGAGCGCGTACCACTCCCTTGCGACAGCTTTCGTGTGCCGCTATGTATGTCGACACCTCGTACTTCTTATCCAGCGTTATGGACCTCAGCCCCAACATTTTTTTGGCTTCGTCCTTTTTTTTGGCATCGCTTATTATTTTTCAGTCAACTCAGTACATGTGTAGAGGTAGTGATATGTGGTAAATGCCGCGAAGCGTCACATGGGCTGTGATGGAGGGCTCTGGAATGATTTAGACTACCTGGCGATCTTTGGCGCGCACTGGCAACGCGTGGGGAACGGGCCCCTTGGCGTTTCCTGTCCATCGAAACGCTTCCGCCGTGGTCGTGTTCAAACCCGGGGACTCCGGATCAGTCCTCGTTGCGAGTGCTGTATTACAGGACTGACCCGGAGTCCCCGATTCAACCCGTCTGCAGCGGCAACGTTTCGATGGAGGGTAAAAGCCAAGGCTCCTGCGCGCGGCGCCAAGCGGTGCCAGTGCACGCAAAGATCTCCAGGTAGTCGAAATCATCCCGGAGCCCTCCATCATAGCCCATGTGACGCTTCGGGGCAATAACCACATATCACTACCTCTACACATGCACTGAGTTGACTGAAAAATAATCACCGAAAGGCAAACACCGCACACAAACAACGATTGACTAACCTCCCCTGTGGCGAATCTTTGATATTATATTTTCAGCAAAACATGATAAGGAGTTGCAGGAAGCACACAGCTCTGCACAGAGCTTGCGCACCTGTGGAGCAGCGGACGAAAGAAGGAGGCACCTAACATCCTGTCCGGAACAGCAATGTGCGTGAAACAACCACCAATCAAAAGTCATCGTCGTCATCTGGAAGAAGCGCGTGGAGAGCCGTTCTCATTTCGCTGTTGAGTATTTCCTGCTGGTCATCATCAGTTCTGGTCTCGGGAGGAACTGGGGCCGGTTCAACAACAAACTCCAGTTCCGGGACGCCTACAAACTTGCTCGCCGGTGACAAGAAAGGCTTTTCAATATTGAAAATCGTTTTCACGCTGATGTCGTGGTACGGCAGGTTTTTTCTAATGTGAAAATCGATCGACTTGATATTTACCTCGCGCTCCTTAAGGCCTACTTTTTTGCCGCATAGCACAACGGGGATGTCGTCGTAGACACGGACCAACCATGGTACCACTCACTCACGTGCTCGTACGATGCGCGGGAGGTCACGTCGAACATCACGATGGCGAACTGGCTCTGCATGACCCTGTAGTGGCAGTCCCGCAGACAGCCAGGCTTCTCTTGTCCTGCCGGTCCCAGACGGCGAACTTGATGGGACCCCGGTTTGTGTGGAAGCTGAGCGGGCCGACGTTTACGCCAGGAATTGACTCGTATCTGCCGCTGAACTCTCCCCTCAAGTGGCGCCTGAAAAACATTGTCTTCCCGTGCCTACATCACCTGCCAGAAACATCTGAACGTGGGGAAGCCGTCTTCTTTGTTGGTCAGAGGCTGTTGCATGTTGAGGATGAAGGTGCCGAAAAAAATGGCGCTAACGCGCTGTAGTCTACTTACATATACTTTCTCACAAATGCAATTTAGAGACAGTTTGCAGAGCGCAAAATTTTTGTGAAGGATACGAACACGAAACATGATTTCGTCGTGTTTTTCTTTTGCCGGTCTATGGAGAGTGCGCCGGCATACGACCGCAGATTTCAGGGGCTTGCACACAGCGCGCGTGCTGTGTCGTTACAATTCAGTGCTTACAAGTAGTAGTGTCAGCGTCGCGGATTTTAAATGCGCCCCTACTGCAGAAGGGGAACGCTACCACGTGCAGTTCCGAACAAGACAGCGAACAATTAAAAAAAAACAAAACGACGCCGTGTTTATAGTTTAAAGAAAAATAGCCATTAAGAAACGAAAGCATAAACAAAAAGACACACTCAACACGCGTACAACACTAACAAAGAGTTCACGAGATCTTGAGCGTCCCTGATAAAGGGGAGATGCCTTGCAGACAGGGCGGACGCAGGTGTATGAACTCGCAAGTAGGATTATTTAGGGTTCTGTGGCCGGTGGGATATTGTTTATTGGCGAGTCAGTAGGCCTGCGTTATTTCCTGTTATATGGTCAGTACATCTGAGAAGTTACTGACCTCTTCGTCTTCTCTCTTTCCTTGCTATGGTAGCTCAAGGGCAGCGTTGTGGGATGAATCGTTGCCTTAGAGGCAGGAATGAGCGGCTGCCCAGGTGATCCTGACAATGTGTGAAAGGGTGAGGTCTTCGGTGGTTTCGGTATTAGTGGTATTGATCATGCCTTCGCTGTGAAGCTTTCCCTGTACATCCGCGACGACCGCGTTCATCGCCCGTTCTATGGCGTGGTTGGCTACGCCCGTGTAAACCACCCCAGGCTCTTTGTGGTAGAGATCGTGCAGGTGTTTGCTGCGTTCTTGGCGAAGTGATTCGTGGCATTCGGGGTGCATGCTCTTCCGCAAGTGAGGAGGCAGGAAATTTTTCCTAATTACGATGGATCTCGTTTCGAACCTGACGACGAAGTTCTCGCAAAAACTCCGGCCTGCATTTTAGCGACCTCGGCCCCACAGAGCGTGCGATGCTTTTGATGGAGCACGGTAAGGTTAGACGCCAGCGGGTCGGTTCCCCCTTCCGCGGTGAGCAGCCGTTGCCAATAAATGTCATAATCCTAGTGCGAGGAGTCGCGAGGGGCCAGGACAAGGTCGGCGCGTCGCGCCCATCGGAGGCTGGCCGAGGCTTTGGAGCCAATGGATTGTGATTCCTTGAACGGCGCGGTTGCACGTTGCAGCAGGCGGCGTCGAGGTCTCTCAAGGTTGGAAGGGCCACGTTATTTTTTTGCCACAAAAAACGGACGGGTGCTCAAGGGCGCTCACGTTTAAAGCTGGCGGCTTGAAAGTAAAGCCGACGCACGACGCTTCAACGGCTTTCGCGCGTTTTCGGAGGTACGGGGTGCACTGGATCGGGCTCTCTCGGCCACTTGCGGTGTACCTTCAGATGTGTACTGTGAATGGATTAAATCAACCGAGAGCTCGAAAAAATAGCTCCGTCAACTGCCGAAGCTATTGAATGACGTCACAATGCGCACCTCGCCGCGGACCATGTCGGTCTGGCCGGGCTGGCGGCGGCTGACGCACTCGGCACGAAATAGGGACATGCTCTATGTCTCCGCCAGTGCGGTCAGAGTGTGCCGAAGCCGCCGAACGCGTCGGTGGTCACTCAGGCGCTGTTGGAGTATAGCGGGTCTCGCTGTGTTCGACGTGACGTCACCGTGCAGCGCGCGCGCGCTTTACGCCGTAGTATAAACGCGTCTCAGCAGAGCCTACGCTTAACCGCTAACCAATGTATTCGGTGGCGGAATCTTTGGGAGCCACTGAAGCCGCCCGCCCACTCACTGATGAAAACAGAACGTGCCGGGGCTGGGTATCGAACCAGGGCCTTTGGCGTTTGAGGCGGAGACGCTACCACTCCGCCACGACGGCTCAAACTTTGGCAGTCAATAAAGGCGCATCTAGTGAACGCACTCTTCCGATGCAGAAGTCTCTGCGCTTTCGCCACGTATATCCTGGCCTACAGAGCTAGGCCATCACCAATTTTTCTTAACTGCCTTATACCCTGTCTCCCGTCCATAATAAACGATTTCTGTTTAGTAGTTTGAAGTTGACTGGCATAGCCGGGAATGTTTCGCCGGGCGAGCGTGCGAAGACACAAGTGCTCTTTATACTGCGAACTGCCTTGTGCGATCACCGACCATCGTGCCATCATGGTTTTTCATCGACCGTGGCGATCATCTGACCAGCCTTAACAGGCTCTTTCAAAGGTTAACTAGCACTTGAAGCGGCACTTTGAGTTCCTCTGCTGTTCGGCGCTTGTAAATTCAGGCGCGTCAAAAGCAAAACCACGGGGCACGCAAATCTCATAGATGCGAATTGCCATAACAAGTCGAAACTCTCCTGGCCGCCTGTGGCGCCGCCAAGCATCCGTTTTCTTTGCTTTCAACATTCAGGATGTCTTTTGTCGATCTTCAACACTGAAACGCGCAACCTTCCTTTGTCAGCTTGAGAGATTCGCGACTTCCATGTAGGAATAAAAATTCATCCAAGGTGGCGTCTCTTGTCCTATGACGTCATCACGCTAGTACTTGCGAGATTGGCCTGTGGCGGCGATACCTATATTTTGGTTCTTGCTATTTTCTACCTTACAACAGCTTTGTTTTCAGTAAGAGTGGCGTTTTTGTGATCAGGACCTCGTACCCTATCGATACAAGCCAACTTCAAATTCCCCTCAGTGTCCCTTTAATTTTAGCTGCAAATTTCACGGTGGTCTTCATTTTGTTCTACCTGTGGGTATCGGCCAGAGAGCCATTTGCATCTGTTCAGACCTTTCCGTGAAGGATGCCAGTCCTCTTTCACGGAAAAGTCGGCTGCGTCCGTGTACACCACCCCAGGGTCTTTATGGTAGCGTTCGTGCGGGTGTTTGCTGCGTTCTTGGCAACGTGATTCATAGTATTCCGGGTGCATGCTCTTCGGGAAGGGAGGGGCCAACACATTCTTCCTAAATTGCTTGGTAATTAAGGCTTGTTTTGGATGCGTTGCCCTCTCGTGATGTATTCCTACGGCAGCAACGATGCACCATCCCGCTGCAAGTAGAGGTTACGTTAGATAAATTTATTCACCGTCTTGTGGACCATGCCCAAAGCGGTTAGTTTTTCGGTAGAAGTGCTGTTGGGGGAGTATTAAGAGCTGTCTCTTATGCTCCTTCCTTGGCATAATGCTTTTTTTTCGACACCACGTAGTTATTCCCCCTGATTAGTTCAAGTTCCTTCATATCGGAGTGGCTGTGGACATCCGTTTGATGAAGTGAGATGTTTGGAGCGTGACGCTTTCCAACTTGCGGATCTTGTCGCTACTGTTACCATTTCCTTGAAATAACATCCCTAGACGCTGATCTTACCGACTTCTTTGACTTCTTCATCTCTTAATTTGAGCTAATAGATTTCTCGGTGGTCTGCATTTTGTTCTACCTCTGCGTATTGACAGCAGCGCCATTTGTTCAGACCTTTCCGTGAAGGAGGCCGGTCCTCGTGCGCCCGCGTTTTGCTCTCAAGGTTCGCAGCACCTGTGCGACAACAAGCGACAATATCGACAAGGCATCTACACCGGTGAATGCTGCAGGTATCGCTAGAGCAGGAAAACAGAGTACATTGAACGGTATTTTTATCCTCAGCCCCGGTCTCACACAGGGCGTTACAGGTTACCTGGAAGTCACGCTCATGTGTGTCATGCATGCCTACGGCCACAAGTTTCAGTTTGCGCTTGCTTAGAAAGCACGCTTAAAAACTGCCTCCACTGCCAAAGCCGCCAAATACAAAACGGAAGGGTTATTTTTTTCAGTCTCGTTGTCTGTCAGTGCGTGAAGCCATCCATCGCAGTGCCCATTACGTGATATGAGCAATTTTTCAAGAAAACTATGAAGGTAAAATGGGCGCATGACGTTATTTTGATTAAAAAATGCTGACTGAGTTCGACGGCCTCTTCGCTGACACAGACTATCTCCATTTGCAATGTGCAGATGCTTTTGCTGTCGCACAGCGCTTTGGTTGGTTGGTAACAACTTTATTTAAGGTCCTGCAGTGCTTTCGCCGACGGGGCCTTTGGTCTCCCACGCAGGGACGTCGAGGTGTTGCCTCGCAGTCATCTCACGGGCTTGTTGTACGGCCCAGAGTTGGTCACCGAGGCTGGGGCTGCGCAAGGCAGCGGCCCACCGCGCCGGGAGGGTTCCGGAGTTAGCACCGTGCGGGTTTTTGTTACAGTCCCAGAGCATATAGGTTAAAGTGGCGATGTTCGCGTGGGAGACCTTGCATATATTTGTTGGGTATGTGCCGGGTTAAGGCCTGTGGTATTGTTGCGGGTTGGGGTACGTGAGCGTCTACAGTTGTCTGAGGGCCACCGCGTGCGCCCGGTCCAGCTTGTCGCTGGGTGGAGGGAAGGTTCGGCGGGCCAGGCAGACGGCCTTGGTAATTTCGTTGTAGCTGGTCAAGTAGTCTGCTGTCCCATGGACGACGGTCACCGGCGCGGATCGCGAGCTCGCGCGCCTTGGCGTGTGCCGTCTCGTTTCGGTGGCGATATGTCTTCGATACTTCTCTCATGTACGCCAAGAAGCACTGAATTGTGGTTTGAAAATCTACCTCCCGCTGGACTTGTCGATTGCTCAGGACTCGGGCCGTGCTCTGTGAAATCCATCCTTTGGCGAAGTTTCGGACCATTTGTCGCGAATCACAAAGAACTGTGGTGCACGTCGGATCCGTGAGGGCGAGTGCCACCGCTGCTTCCTCCGCTTCTGCGCGCTCGCACGGTACACTTGCCGTTATGCCCGTTTCGCCACTCGAATCATCGACCGCGACCGCGAATCGAGAGCGTTCTGCGTATTCCGCGGCGTCAACGAACCTTGTCTCCGTTTCGCCTTCGTGGCTATGCAGGAAAGCTCTGGCCCTGGCTATCTTCTCCGGTTGTGTTCCAGGTGGACGTTCCGTGGAATCGGGTCGACTCTTACCATTTGTCTGGTCGCGTCCGGAACGGCGGCTTTCTGGCCTTGTGTGTGGTAACGGATGCCGAGACTTTCCATGATCTTACATCCTGCTCTCGTTGGCCGCTTATCTTTCTAGTTGTGAAGTGCGTAATGCTTGCGTAGTGCTTCTTTTTCGAGGCCACGTAGTTATTTTCTCTGATTAGTTCATGTTCCTTCATCTCGGAGGGCTTGTTAGAGATCTGTTTGAGGAAATGAGATGTCTGGAGCGTAACGTTTCCAGCTTGCGGATCTTGTCGCTACTGTGACGATTCCCTAAAAAACATTCCTAGGAAAACACATTCCTAGGACCCTAATCTTACTGACTTGTTTGACTTGTTCATCTCTTAATTTGAGCTATAAATTTCTCGGTGGTCCAAGTTTGTTCTACCTCTGTGTGTTGGCCGGAGCGCCATTTGTTCAGACTTTTCCGTGAAGGATGCCAGTCCTCGTGCGCCCGCGAATTGATGCACCGTATCACTGCCTTCCTCAAAGAAAGCTTTTTAATCTCTGGCTTGCCTGCTTCCTCCCATAGCATAATATCGTCGGCAAGAAGGCTGTGCTTGAGTTCTGTTAATTAGTTGTCCTGGTGATCTGCACAGGGCGACATTAAAAAGGAAAGACGAAAGTATCGCCCTTTGAGGGGTACCGCGGCCGCCCTTTCGTATAGGGTCGGAGTCGATGTCTTTAAATTTAAGCGTCGCTTGGCGGTCTCTTCAAAACACAGTGATGTATTTGTAAATTTTCGATCTGACATTAAAGTGTTCAACATTTTCGACGCTTGTGTTGTCGAAAAACTGCTCTTTCAAGCCTGGCATTATGAAATTGACATCGGTGCTTCACAAGACGTGCCGAATTCTTTCCTCATATGCAATCACTGTCTCGTTCGGGTGCTGATTACGTGTGTGCATAGTAGCTGTGTTCTTTGCATCCGCATGACGCTAGTGAGCGTGTCCAGCACTTCACGAACAAACGAATCCCACGTCGCAGGGTGTTTGGTTGATGTTGGCAGCACTCAGGGCTATTGTATCATGATCGACGTCCACGTCGGGGGCAGGCTCATGATATAGACGTTGAAGCTTCTTTTCGCTGGCGGGTGCGCTCCAGTAGCGTCCCGAACTCAAGTAGACTGGCAGCAGATACTCTGGAGAGATACGAAAAGGGCTGGCGTAATGGCTTGCACAGAGTATCCGACGCATGAACGGCAACCCAACATCATGCCCTGCCGTGTATAACCTTTGCTTGATGTTTCCATGCTTACGAAGCGCGGATGTTATTTACAGTGGTGTGGGCGAAGTCGCTGATGTTTAGGCTGATGCTCAGGTGGTAGCCACCGCTGCTACCATCAACCGAGAGCCATTTGAACGAATTCTGCAGGCAGGCGAGAAGCCCAGCCTCATCGGCAAGCTGCCTTGCTGCTTTCCCTGCATAGTGGTGCATAACAGCCCTGCGGCAGCCAGGTTCTCGGTAGGAAGCTGCCTGCTTACCGGGTTGCTACGAATGCTGTATTCTTCGCGCGCGCTCTGCGTCCCCTTCTTCAGGGCCATAATTCACTGACCATGATACGTGCGCGCACACATAACGTCCTGCTGCGTTCAAAGCCAGACGAAAACTATAGACTCATCGTTTGATGAGTAACGAGTCCAGGCTTATGCGACATCTGACGCAATACACACTACAGTGCAGCATAACAGTCATTGCTTAATGGAAAATATTCCAGAAAAGACAAGCAGTGCGCTGCCACTGTGGACGTAAAAAGCATCCATGTTCATACAGCACTGGCAGCGGAGCAAGGCCTTTCACTCGCTACAGGTGTGGCTTACCGCGTCCATTATGGCTTACGCCAATCACAAGTGCACTGCCCGGCGTGTGCCGTGCCTGATCTGCTCCCGCTATGTTAGGTCCTGTCTGGGTTGCTCCAGTGCGCGAGCGTGTACCGACACTCGCACGTGACGCGCCTCACACAAGCGCCCTATACGGCAATGTACGGGCCTCGGGCCCGTTAGGCAAAATATTTTTTTATTGGCGCTGCGTTCTCCAGCGCAGGGTCGTGGCCTTAACTACTGAGGTGGGCTTAGGATAGGCTGTTTAAAGAAAGGAATTCCATTGTCGACGAAATGTGCGCCACTAGAGTTCGGACCCAGAGACCCATTGCAGAGAACGAGCTTGCTCACTCTATAGACGGAAACCCAAATGTGAGCGATACCTGGTAATGAAAATTCCTCGCAGTACTATAAAGGAATATTTAAACGAGTGCCGATGTCCAAATGAAAACTTGTTTTGAAACGCGAAGAAAATTATTTATTGCATCGCGTTAAGGCCAATATAAATGAATGGAACGATTGGCGTCACAAGAACAGATATTACCAAGTCATACATTCAATGCTACGAATCGGACAAACACCTAACAAAGAACTACTTGCTTTGGGGAGCAGAGCCGTGGGAATGTCAGCACTGCAATGGTCCACGTTTAGTTGGTTTTTAACTGCCATTTGATGAAACGTACTGTCGTATGCAATTCCAAATTTTTATGAGTACCACCACCATGCTGTCCTTCATTCTTTTAGGTGATGAGCAAGCTTTCCCTACGCCTTTGTTCGGCTTTGTTAGCTTTGACTGCTTGGGAAATTTGTCTCTTACCCAATATCGAGCAGACGAAAACATCTTGTGCGTTGGCGCTCTTTTACCATAAAAGCACTTGCGCCATAAAAATTTATCACCATCACGAAAAGGGTGCCCTGACACTGACAAGAGGGCGCCGTAGTCAAGCACGGTAGGAGGGAACTCCTAGCCTTCTTGCTTTTGGCAAAACCCTGTCATTTTTTATAGACACAGCGTGCCATAATAACCCACCCCACTTTAATAACACTGAGTTAAGCATTTCTCTGGCGCTCTTTTGCCTTAGTCACTCTTACGTCATCAAACTCCCAACTAACAGCCACTCCTTCGTGCGACTGGCCTTGCTAGCGCCCTCTGGATTCGCCCGTTAGGTTTTTAGGCTTGCGCAGCCGCAGCTGGGTTTCTCTCTCACGCTTCTGTTGAATACGCTCTCGAAATCCGAGTGGACATTGTATCGACTTCACGTCGACTGGGTTGACCGACAATACCAGCATGAGCGCAGTGCCATGGCACGAATCCCGCAAGTTTAATTGCGCGCTCGCTTTTATACCCAGAAACGGGGCAACGCCCCTTCAGCTCATCAAGCTTGTCGTTCGAAGCCAGGCGCGATACGTCACATCCTCTTTTGTTGCAGTGAAAGAAGGGAAGTGAACTATGCCGTTATTTTCAAATGAACCGTGTCAATGTTTTGTGACGGTACAGCTTGTAACAGAAAGTAACACGCGAAAATATGAGCACAGCGATCTGAAGAAATCTGTTAAAAGTTTTGGTCGTATTCTAGTCCTGGTGGTGCTTTTGTCTGTCTTTGGGAGCTCCGGGGGGGGGGGGGGGGTTGGAGGCACAGTGTGAAGCAGGGCAGGGGCTGCTGTGGTGTTGTTAGCTGCGTCACTGACGGGCGCACTTGAACTCACGCACTACAGTTCCCCCACATCGTTGCCGTGACTGAAGTCAAGTTGGAAGGCTTCTCCCGTCGGCAGCAGGTGTTTTCAATTGCGCCGAAGGGTCCGCTCCTCCTCCAGCATCACATGGTAGGACCTGGGGTACGTTGACGATTTCAGGACCTGTCCTTTAGTGGCCCATGTACCGCTTCAGACACTCACGAAGTCTGCTTCGTTGAGCGCCGACAGCGGCCACGCTGGGGACTGAAGCTGTGGATGCTTGACGACTTTGTGGGCTGGTCCAGATTGGTAGTCAGGCAGAGTTGTCCGTAGTCTGTGGCCTTGGACGATAGCTGCTGGTGTCTGTCCACCCTCTAGAGGAGAAGTCCTGTACGCCAAAAGTGCCAGCCAGATATCCTGCTTTGCTTCGGTAGTTTTCTTGAGCAGGCTCTTTACCACCTGAACATCCTTTTCGGCTAGCCCGTTTGATCGCGGGAATCCTGGATTGGAGGTGATATATTTGAAATCATATCCGCGTGAAAACGCGGCAAATTGCCGCCTTGAAAACTGGGGACCGTTGTCTGAAAGAACTTCCATGGGTATGCCGTAACGAGCGAAATGGCTCTATTTGCATCAAGGAGGGGCCTGGATGAAGTGTCGCGGAGGCGTAGTTTGATAGAGAGTCGTAAACACACAGGTAGGCCTTTCCATCATAGTGAAAAAGGTGGATTCCCACACGGTACCAAAACTGGTCAGGTACAGGGCGCATCATGATGGCTTCCTTTGGCTGACTGTAGGCGTATTTTTGCTTATTGCGCAATTGTGAGCTAGCGCCTCAATTTCAGAGTTCATGCGAGGCCAGAAGACGAGATTACGTGCCCTTGCTTTAAATTTGTTGACACCTTGGTGAATCCTTTGCAAATTATTTCGCCTCATACTACTTGGAATGCGGACTTTGCATCCCTTGAGCAGAATACTTTAACGTGGGAAATCTCAGAAAAGAAGGGTTTCAGTGGGTTTCAGGTTCTCATGCATTGTCAAGTTTCTCAGCACGTTTTTCAGGTAACTATAGCTGGCCGTTTCAGTGGCAAGACATTTCCTTGTTGAGTCACTGATTAGTGAAGATACTGTACTCACGGTGTGCACCAAGTCATCGGGGCAGACGGAATGGCTTCCTCGACTGCTGGAAGCTCGAGACAGCATGTCCACGAGCAGGAGCACATCGGCGATAGCTTTTTTACAGATAGCGATCAAAGGGCGATGGTCGGTCTTGACGATCACATTTCGGCTGTAGACAAAGTGGTTGAATTTTTCACAGCCGTACGTTATGGCCAGGGTTACTTTTTCTATTTGGGAGTAGAGTTTTTGTGCTTCCGAGAATGCTCTTGACGCGTACGCGACTGGTTTCCACGTGCCGTTGTGGTTCTACATAAGTGCGGCACCTACTCCGTCGCATGATGCATCGCGTGAAACATTTGTTTCCCTCGTCGGATCGAACTGATAGCAGCGGTTGTTCGCTCAAGGCTTGGCACAGTTGACGCCACTCGTCCGCGTAATTTTTGCGTCCAGTCAAACACTGCGTCTCTCTTGGTAATGCTTCTCAAAAGCTTTGTTCTGTCTGCCAGCGCTGGAATAAACTTGCCAAAATAATTTACTACACCGATCATCTTTTGCGCGGCCAGTTTATTGCTTGGCTGTGGCATCTGCAGCAAGCACTGAAGCAGAGAAGGACTCGGCCGGATGCCTTGTGCTGAAATTACATCGCCTAGAAAGTATTTTTGTCACGCCGATGACGCACTTAGCCAGATTTAAAATTAGTACTGCTTGTTCTGCAGCCTTCAGAACAGATCTCAACATGCGGTTCTTGTCGTGAGGCACCCCACACTAGTATTTCATCGACGTCAACTTTCTTTCCTGGCAATGCCTCGAAGACATCGTTTAAGGTCTTTTGAATAAATTCGGATGGCGACGAGATGCCGAAAGGCAATCGCAGGATACAATAGCGGCCAAAAGGTGTTGCGAACGTGCAGATTCTGAAAGTTTCTTCGTGAAACGGAATTTGATAGAATCCCAAGTTTGGGTCTAAGCGCGTGAAAACCTTTGCTCACGCAAGTTCAGCCTCGTAGCGTCTTGGCATTTGGTAGCGCTATCTTTTAATGGGCTCGTTTATTTTCCTGGGGTCCATGCTCCTGCTTCATAGTCCTGCTCGTTCTGCAGCCTTTAGCGCAGACCTCATTATGCGGTTCTTGTCGTGAGGCACCCCACACTAGTATGTCATCGACATAAACTTTCTTTCCTGGCAATGCCTCGAAGACATCGTTTAAGGTCTTTTGAAATAATTCGGATGGCGACGAGATGCCGAAAGGCAATCGCAGGAAACGATAGCGGCCAAAATGTGTTGCGAACGTGCAGATTCTGAAAGTTTCTACGTGAAGCGGAATTTCATAGAATCCCGAGTTTGGGTCTAAGCGCGTGAACACCTTTGCTCACGCAAGTTCAGCCTCGTAGCTTCTAGGCATTTTGTAGCGCTCTCTTTTAATGGACTCGTTTACTTTCCTGGGGTCCATCCAGACACGAATTTTACCGTCCTTCTTGCGTCTTTCTTGCACCTCCTCGGCGGTTCCGTTCAATGGAAAGTCGGTAAGCTTAAGGCTATGCTTGGCCATGGTCTTGTAGTCGTACACGAGCGACTCCGTGATATGGTCCTTCAGCCGGATCCTCTCGGGAGCCGCGGAGCTTAGGTTGTCCTTTGCGGGCCGCTTGCGAGCAGTGAAATCTTCAACGGCGCGCTTCCTCACCAGTGGTGCCCAGGAGACTCCTTGGGGTTCGCCCATGCGCTGAATCATCGAAGGGCCTGGCTTCGAGGGGTCTACATCTGGCGCGCCCTCGTCATGGGATTCCTTGGCACTGTCTTCTTCTGCCTGGTCCCTTAGTGGTTCGCGACTCAGACGCTTTTCACCATCCATCACGTCCTCGCGTGAAGGAAGGAAGGAATGCCTCAGACCTTGTGGCACCTACTATGCTTCCAGTGCCTCGAGGATCCTTGTTGTCTTTGTCTTCGTCATCAAGGCAGGGCCATCCTTAACTTCATTCATTTGCACTGATCAGTATTCACCCCATATTAGGAACAGTGGGTATTATTAATTTTGCCGTGCTGTTTCCAGAACCCCCTGTTTGGGAAATAATTCAGGCCAATGATCTCTGCACATATTCAACGTACCTCTCATTTCCAAATAAACTATGCTTGAAGTGCCTCCTATAGTTAGTCTCCAATATGTTCCTGGTGGTGTACCTGATAATAATTGCAGATAATTATCGTTGTATGAAATATCTGCACACATCAGAACGAAATTCCTGTAGGCAATCATGGCGCATCGCAACATTTTCATAGGTGTACGTAACTGTTCACCAGAGCTCCACACAAACAAAACTACTGCGAATGCGAAGATAGCACGCATCCTGGAAAAATGAAAATGTGGCATTAACTAATTTATTTCCCAGCATGTTGCGGAATTTTAATTTACGTCCATCCTATTTTTCTCTGATCGCCGGGATGCGGTCACTGTCGATTTAGTTTCGCAAGGGAAGTTAAGTGGTGTATGCTGCGCCACAGGACTGCAGTTTGTAGCACTTCAGCAGTGGTTCGAGAATGGGAATTATGCTTATTAGCTGGTCTTATACGGAGCAAAACTTCAGTCTGTTTCTTGTATGGTTTGTTAGTGCCTTTGAAGCAGAGCACTTTTATCTTGCAGTGTGGGCAGTTATTTACTGCATGCATATCATCATCAGCCTGACTACACACACTGCAGGGCACAGGCCACTTCCATGTTCCTACAATTAACCCTGTCCTGTGCCAGCTTCGCCCACCGTATGTCCGCAAACTTCTTAATCTCATCCGCCCACCTATCTTTCTGGCGCCCTCTGCTACGCTTGCCTTCTCATAGAATCCACTCCGTTACCCTTAAGGTGCAGCGGATATCTTGCCTTCGCATTACATACCCTGCCCAAGCCCGTTTCTTTCTCTCGATTTCGACTACGATGTCATTTACGCGCGTGTGTTTCCTAACTCGACACTTCTTTCTGCGAAGAAGTACGGCTGTTACTTTTTGTCCAGGATGAGAACAAAAGGAAGTGTTGTTCAAAGACGAATACCTTCTTACACCCTCTTTATAATTTCTTGGCATATTAAAATTTAGCCTATCTCGCCGTTTAAATTACATATCTGCATAAAATGCATTGAACTAAAGGTGTGGAGCATTCTAGGTCGGCTTATAGATGGTGGTATCTGCTTATAGACATGTTCAAGCTATCTGTGTCTACAAGTCGAATACTAGGTGACTGGTGTAATGCATGCATTGTATCTATTTATAAGAAAGTTGACCCAATATCCCTTCGTAATTTCAAGCCTGTTGCTGTTACCAGTACATCTTTCAAGCAGTGGCATGTTATTGCAAGCTAATGCTGAAATTTTTGCTGGAACATAATGTGCTGTCAATTCATCAACATGGTTTTCGACAATAACCCGCTGCGGTGGCTCAGTGGTTAGGGTGCTCGGCTACTGATCCAGAGTACCCGGGGTTCGAACCCGACCGCGGCGGCCGCGCTTCGATGGAGGCGAAATGCTAAGGTGCCCATGTGCTGTGCGATATCATCATCATCATCGTCATCATCAGCCTTATTACACCCACTGCAGGGCAAATCCCTCTCCAATTAACCCTGTCTTTTTCCAGCGTCATCCACCCTATGCTTGTAAGCTTCTTAATCTCATCCGCCCACCTAACTTTCTGCCGCCCTCTGCTACGCTTGCCTTCTCTTGGAATCCACTCCGTTACCCTTAAGGTCCTGCGGCTATCGTGCCTTCGCATTACATACCCTGCCCAAGCCCGTTTCTTCCTCTCGATTTCGACAATGATGTCATTGACCCGCGTGTGTTTCCTAACTCGACACTTCTTTCTGCGAAGAAGTACGGCTGTTACATTTTGTCCAGGATGAGAACAAAAGGAAGTGTTGTTTAAAGACGAATACCTTCTTACACCCTCTTTATAATTTCTTGGCATATTAAAATTTAGCCTACCTCGCCGTTTAAATTACATATCTGCATAAAATGCATTGAAGTAAAGGTGTGGATCATTCTAGGTCGGCTCATAGATGATGGTATCTGCTTGTAGTCTCTTGTAGCCTCCAGCTTCAGCCACTGCTCTATTCTCAGCTCTTTACAGTGAGCGACAGCGAGCTCGGCAGTGAGTTTCATGCCGTGATCGATAATATTCTCAACTGAACAAAGAATTTTCTAACTCACGACCATCCTTGTAACAACTTAAAAACGCCGTGAATTTGGAAAAAGAGGCAATTTGGGGTCCTGAAATATCCCGACACTACGTTAAAGCACCCACTTCGACAAATTTCACCCTTCAAATTCCGCGAAAAAGGAAAAATTCACCCTGTGAAACATGACTGGCGTTCTGCTGCGCTTACCATTTTTGGTACATGACACACCGGGTGTCCAACGCCGGCCACCGAAGAAGCGGAGGTTCGGACTGACGCGGTCTCATTGGCCGCAACCGGAGAGTGTTAGCGGCCGTTTCATTCGCAGAAGATAATGCCATTTCTCAAAAATGAGTGGTCACTTTGCTTTGTTACTGAAGTGAATCGACAAGAGGTTGGCGAAGAATGGGACGGTTTTATTGAAATGTTAGTTGGCTTTATAGCCCCCCTCGCTAGGGGTGTGGCCGATACCTCAGGCGATAACGTAGCTTATTCGGTGAGCCCGGAGTAGATATGCAGGGCAAGTGGCGGCAGCGCATACGCCTTCACAACACAGGATCCTCAGTCCTGAAACATATTTTTTAGAACTTTTGGACCTGCCATATTCACAATTTTCTGGGTCGGCTTGAGTGGCCGTTTCAGTGGTGCATAAACCAAATACAAATAGTGCATAGGCAAGTAAATAACGCCATTTGCTCGGCATTTCAGCGGTATGTAGGCCATTATCTGTATATGCTGTAGGGTATGTGCAGAAGCTGTTTGCTTATTTTTCTTTTCGATGGCAGAATTTTTTCAGAAGCTAGTCAGAGATTTGCTTCAAATTAGCATTAATGTGCGTCCCACATTAGCCATTAATTACCTGCATGTTGGCCAGCAGCAGCGATTAGTGGTTGACTTCTTCTTTAAAGCTGAATCAGAACCAGTGCATACGAGGTCATTTATTTCTTTCTTTATTTATTTTTAGCTATTGTTACATCGCCAGTCAGGCAATGTTGTATAGATATTTTATTATAGGGGTCAAACAAGGCCAAAGGTTTACAGCAAATCAGATTATTATGTCAGTTAATGCAGCATCATATAACAGAGTGTGCAATCAGAACAAAAATGTAATTGAGTTATGCTTTAAATAGAATTTTCAAAGTCACGAACAGCAATCACTTCATTATGGAGCATGTTCTAGTTGGTAATCGTGTTAGGAAAATATGAATACAGTCAACAACTGATATCCGTGGCAGGTCCGATTCTCCACTGCCAGGTTGGCATGTCCGTAGGGCATCCCTACAGACGTCCATATTCGGATATACGCCTAGGAAATTCATTTTATCTCCTATGCACACCTCTTCGCATTGCCCGGGGTAGTCCTCAGAAATATCGTCAGTTCCTGAAGTGTCATCTGCTATGGCGTTTATGGTGGAATCAGAAGCCTCACTGGGCGTTACTGGGAGCACGAAACGTGGCTTCTGACTCACTGTATGAGCCGACTAGTGGTGTTTCTTCCCGTGCGCCTTACCAGGACTCTGAGATCCTGAGCTTCCAGGCTTATTTAATGACTTTCCTTTCTTCAACTCCCTTCCTTCCTTTCTGCTCTTCTTGAACCTTGCCCAAGCTGGATCCTTCGTGATTGCCAAAGTGAATCGTATGTCCTGAACACCGATGGCCCAGCACCTGGTGTCCTTGACAGCCTTGATCAGCTCATTCGCAGACGTGTACTTCATCGCGATGCGACCGTCTTGTCTTTTGGGAAAGAATGTGCTCAGCTTTTCCTTGCTACGCAACTCCTCCGGCACACCGTGCAGGTTCAGCTTGTCGTGCAAAAGTTGCGGAGAGCGTGTCAGTTGACTCCAACGTGCACTGCAATAATAGACGCGGAATGGAGTACCCTTCCGCGTGGCCTTTCGGAGGGACTCCGCGGATTCGACCGCTCTCTGCTCACTTTCGTACCGCGCAGTGCTGCGCAGGAGACTGCAGTCGTGGCTAACCTTGTGCTGAATCTGAACGGCGCCCTTGCAAAGCTCCTGCACCTCCTCGGCGGTGACGTTAAATGGAAAGTCGGTGAGCTTAAGGCTATGCTTGGCCATGGTCTTGTAGTCGTACACGAGCGACTCGGTGATATGGTCCTTCAGCCGGATCCCCTCAGGAGCCGCGGAGCTTAGGTTGTCCTTTGCGGGCCGCTTGCGAGCAGTGAGATCTTCAACGGCGCGCTTCCTCACCAGTGGTGCCCAGGAGACTCCTTGGGGTTCGGCCATGCGCTGAATCATCGAAGGGCCTGGCTTCGAGGGGTCTACATCTGGCGCGCCCTCGTCATGGGATTCCTTGGCACTGTCTTCTTCTGCCTGGTCCCTTAGTGGTTCACGTTTCGGACGCTTTTCACCATCCATCACGTCCTCGCGTAAAGGAAGGAAGGAAGGAATGCCTCAGACGTTGTGGCACCTACTGTGCTTCCAGTACCTCGAGGATCCTTGTCTTTGTCTTCGTCATCAAGGCAGGGCCATCCTTATCTTCATTCATTTGCACTGATCAGTATTCACCCCATATTAGGATCAGTGGGTATTAATGATTTTGCCGCGCTGATTCCAGAACCCCCTGTTTGGGAAATAATTCAGGCCAATGATCTCTGCACATATTCAACGTACCTCTCATTTCCAAATAAACTATGCATGAACTGCCTCCCATAGTTAGTCTCCAATATATTCGTGGTGGTGTACCTGATAATAATTGCAGATAATCATCGTTCTATGAAATATCTGCACACACCACAACAAAATTCCTGTAGGCAATCATGGCGCATCGCAACATTTTCGTAGGTGTATGTAACTGTTCACCAGAGCTCCACACAAACAAAACTACTGCGAATGCCAAGATAGCACGAATCCCGGAAAAGTGAAAATTTGGCATTAACTAATTTATTTCCCATCATGTTGCGGAATTTTAATTTACGTCCTTCCTATTTTTCTCTGATCGCCGGGACGCGGACACTGTCGAATTCGTTTCGCAAGGGAAGTTAAGTGGTATATGCTTCGCGACAGGACTGCAGTTTGTAGCACTTCAGCAGTGGTTCGAGAATGGGAATTATGCTTATTAGCTGGTCTTATACGGAGCAAAACTTCAGTCTGTTTCTTGTATGGTTCGTTAGTGCCTTTGAAGCAGAGCGCTATTGTTCTTGCAGTGTGGGCACTTATTTATTTACAGCATGCATAATATCATCATCAGCCTGACTACACACACTGCAGGGCACAGGCCACTTCCATGTTCCTACAATTAACCCTGTCCTGTGCCAGCTTCGCCCACCATATGTCCGCAAACTTCTTAATCTCATCCGCCCACCTAACTTTCTGCCGCCCTCTGCTACGCTTGCCTTCTCTTGGAATCCACTCTGTTACCCTTAAGGTCCTGCGGCTATCTTGCCTTCGCATTACATACCCTGCCCAAGCCCGTTTCTTCCTCTCGATTTCGACAATGATGTCATTGACCCGCGTGTGTTTCCTAACTCGACACTTCTTTCTGCGAAGAAGTACGGCTGTTACATTTTGTCCAGGATTAGAACAAAAGCAAGTGTTGTTTAAAGACGAATACCTTCTTACACCCTCTTTATAATTTCTTGGCATATTAAAATTTAGCCTATCTCGCCGTTTAAATTACATATCTGCATAAAATGCATTGAAGTAAAGGTGTGGAGCATTCTAGGTCGGCTCATAGATGATGGTATCTGCTTGTAGTCTCTTGTAGCCTCCAGCTTCAGCCACTGCTCTATTCTCAGCTCTTTACAGTGAGCGACAGTGAGCTCGACAGTGAGTTTCATGCCGTGATCGATAATATTCTCAACTGAACAAAGAATTTTCTAACTCACGACCATCCTTGTAACAATTTAAAAACGCCGTGAATTTGGAAAAAGAGGCAATTTGGGGTCCTGAAATATCCTGACACTACGTTAAAACACCCACTTCGACAAATTTCACCCTTCAAATTCCGCGAAAAAGGAAAAATTCACCGTGTGAAACATGACTGGCGTCCTGCTGCGCTTACCATTTTTGGTACATGACACACCGGGTGTCCAACGCCGGCCACCGAAGAAGCGGAGGTTCGGACTGACGCGGTCTCATTGGCCGCAACCGGAGTGTTAGCGGCCGTTTCATTCGCAGAAGATGATGCCATTTCTCAAAAATGAGTGGTCACTTTGCTTTGTTACTGAAGTGAATCGACAAGAGGTTGGCGAAGAATGGGACGGTTTTATTGAAATGTTAGTTGGCTTTATAGCCCCCCTCGCTAGGGGTGTGGCCGATACCTCAGGCGATAACGTAGCTTATTCGGTGAGCCCGGAGTAGATATGCAGGGCAAGTGGCGGCAGCGCATACGGCTTCACAACACAGGATCCTCAGTCCTGAAACATATTTTTTAGAACTTTTGGACCTGCCATATTCACAATTATCTGGGTCGGCTTGAGTGGCCGTTTCAGTGGTGCATAAACCAGATACAAATAGTGCATAGGCAAGTAAATAACGCCATTTGCTCGGCATTTCAGCGGTATGTAGGCCATTATCTGTATATGCTGTAGGGTATGTGCAGAAGCTGTTTGCTTATTTTTCTCCTTTTGATGGCAGAATTTTTTCAGAAGCTAGTCAGAGATTTGCTTCAAATTAGCATTAATGTGCGTCCCACATTAGCCATTAATAACCGGCATGTTGGCCAGCAGCAGCGATTAGTGGTTGACTTCTTCTCTAAAGCTGAATCAGAACCAGTGCATACGATGTCATTTATGTCGTTATTTATTTATTTTTAGCTATTCTTACATCGCCAGTCAGGCAATGTTGTAGAGAGACTTCATTATAGGGGTCAAACAAGGTCAAAGGTTTACTTATAGCAAATTAGATTAATATGTCAGTTAATGCAGCAACATATAACAGAGTGTGCAATCAGAACAAAAATGTAATTGAATTATGCTTTAACTAGAATTTTCAAAGTCACGAACAGCAATCACTTCATTATGGATCATGTTCTAGTTGGTAATCGTGTTAGGAAATAATGAATACAGTCAACAACTGATATCCGTGGCAGGTCCGATTCTCCACTGCCAGGTTGGCATGTCCGTAGGCCATCCCTACAGACGTCCATATCCGGATATACGTCTAGGAAATTCGGTGTATCTCCTATGCACACCTCTTCGCATTCCCCGGGGTAGTCCTCAAAAATACCGTCAGTTCCTGAAGTGTCATCTGCTATGGCGTTTATGGTGGAATCAGCAGCCTCACTGGGCGTTACTGGGAGCACGAAACGTGGCTTCTGACTCACTGTATGAGCCGACTAGTGGTGTTTCTTCCCGTGCGCCTTACTAGTACCCTGAGATCCCGAGCTTCCAGGCCCATCTAATGACTTTCCTTTCTTCAACTCCCTTCGTTCCTTTCTGCCCTTCTTGAACCTTGCCCAAGCTGGATCCTTCTTCGTGATTGCCAAAGTGAACCGTATGTCCTGAACACCGATGGTCCAGCACCTGGTGTCCTTGACTGCCTTGATCAGCTCATTCGCAGACGGGAACTTATCGCGATGCGAACGTCGGCTAGCACGCCGATCATTTGTCTGGTGGGAAAGAAGGTGCTCTGCTTTTCCTTGCTGCGCAACTCTTCCGGAACACCGTGCAGGTTCAGCTTGTGCAAAAGTTGCAGAGAGCGTGTCAGTTGACTCCAGCGTGCACCGCAATAATAGACGCGGAATGGAGTACCTTTCCGCGTGGCCTTTTGGAGGTACTCCGCGGATTCCACCGCTCTCTGCTCACTTTCGTACCGCGCAGTGCTGCGCAGGAGACTGCAGTCGTGGCTAACCTTGTGCTGAATCTGAACGGCGTCCTTGCAAAGCTCCTGCACCTCCTCGGCGGTGACGTTAAATGGAAAGTCGGTGAGCTTAAGGCTATGCTTGGCCATGGTCTTGTAGTCGTACACGAGCGACTCCGTGATATGGTCCTTCAGCCGGATCCTCTCGGGAGCCGCGGAGCTTAGGTTGTCCTTTGCGGGCCGCTTGCGAGCAGTGAGATCTTCAACACCGCGCTTCCTCACCAGTGGTGCCCAGGAGACTCCTTGGGGTTCGGCCATGCGCTGAATCATCGAAGGGCCTGGCTTCGAGGGGTCTACATCTGGCGCGCCCTCGTCATGGGATTCCTTGGCACTGTCTTCTCCTGCCTGGTCCCTTAGTGGTTCACGTCTCGGACGCTTTTCACCATCCATCACGTCCTCGCTTAAAGGAAGGAAGGAAGGAATGCCTCAGACGTTGTGGCACCTACTATGCTTCCAGTACCTCGAGGATCCTTGTTGTCTTTGTCTTCGTCATCAAGGCAGGGCCATCCTTATCTTCATTCATTGGCACTGATCAGTATACACCCCATATTAGGAACAGTGGGTATTAATAATTTTGCCGCGCTGATTCCAGAACCCCCTGTTTGGGAAATAATTCAGGCCAATGATCTCTGCACATATTCAACGTACCTCTCATTTCCAAATAAACTATGCATGAACTGCCTCCCATAGTTAGTCTCCAATATATTCGTGGTGGTGTACCTGATAATAATTGCAGATAATCATCGTTCTATGAAATATCTGCACACACCACAACAAAATTCCTGTAGGCAATCATGGCGCATCGCAACATTTTCTTAGGTGTATGTAACTGTTCTCCAGAGCTCCACACAAACAAAACTACTGCGAATGCCAAGAAGCACGAATCCTGGAAAAGTGAAAATGTGGCATTAACTAATTTATTTCCCAGCATGTTGCGGAATTTTAATTTACGTCCTTCCTATTTTTCCTTGATCGCCGGGACGCGGTCACTGTCGAATTCGTTTCGCAAGGGAAGTTAAGTGGTGTATGCGGCGCGACAAGACTGCAGTTTGTAGCACTTCAGCAGTGGTTCGAGAATGGGAATTATGCTTATTAGCTGGTCTTATACGGAGCAAAACTTCAGTCTGTTTCTTGTATGGTTCGTTAGTGCCTTTGAAGCAGAGCGCTTTTATTCTTGCAGTGTGGGCACTTATTTATTTACAGCATGCATAATATCATCATCAGCCTGACTACACACTGCAGGGCACAGGCCACTTCCATGTTCCTACAATTAACCCTGTCCTGTGCCAGCTTCGCCCACCATATGTCCGCAAACTTCTTAATCTCATCCGCCCGCCTAACTTTCTGCCGCCCTCTGCTACGCTTGCCTTCCTTGGAATCCACTCCGTTACCCTTAAGGTCCTGCGGCTATCTTGCCTTGGCATTACATACCCTGCCCAAGCCCGTTTCTTCCTCTCGATTTCGACAATGATGTCATTGACCCGCGTGTGTTTCCTAACTCGACACTTGTTTCTGCGAAGAAGTACGGCTGTTACTTTTTGTCCAGGATGAGAACAAAAGGAAGTGTTGTTTAAAGACGAATGCCTTCTTACACCCTCTTTATAATTTCTTGGCATATTAAAATTTAGCCTATCTCGCCGTTTAAATTACATATTTGCATAAAATGCATTGAACTAAAGGTGTGGAGCATTCTAGGTCGGCTTATATATGGTGGTACCTGCTTATAGTCTCTTGTAGCCTCCAGCTTCAGCCACTGCTCTATTCTCAGCTCTTCACAGTGAGCGATAGCGAGCTCGACAGTGAGTTCCATGCCGTGATCGATAATATTCTCAACTGAACAAATAATTTTCTATCTCAGGACCTTCCTTGTAACAACTTAAAAACGCCGTGAATTTGGAAAAAGTGAGGCAATTTGGGGTCCTTAAATATCCTGGCACTACGTAAAAACACCCACTTCGACAAATTTCACCCTTCAAATTCCGCGAAAAAGGAGAAATTCACCCTATGAAACATGACTGGCGTCCGGCTGCGCGTACCATTTTTGGTACGTGACAAACCGCGTGTTCAACGCCGGCCACCGAAGAAGCGGAGGTTCGGACGGACGCGGTCTCATTGGCCGCAACCGGAGAGTGTTAGCTTCCGTTTTATTCGCTGAAGATAATGCCATTTCTCACAAATGAGTGGTCACTTTGCTTTGTTACTGACGTGAATCGACAAGAGGTTGGCGAAGAATGGGACGGTTTTATTGAAATGTTAGTTGGTTTTATAGCCCCCCTCGCTAGGGGTGTGGCCGATACCTCAGGCGATAACGCAGCTTATTCGGTGAGCCCTTAGTAGATATGCAGGGCACGTGGCGGCAGCGCATGCGGCTTCACAACACAGGAGCCTCAGCCCTGAAACATATTTTTTAGAACATTTGGACCTGCCATATTCACAATTATCTCGGTCGGCTAGAGTGGCTGTTTCAGTGGTGCATAAACCGAATACAAATAGTGCATAGGCAAGTAAATATCGCCATTTGTTCGGCATTTCAGCGGTATGTAGGCCATTATCTGTATATGCTGTAGGGTATGTGCAAAAGCTGTTTCGTTATTTTTCTTCTTTTTGATGGCAGCATTGTCTCAGAAGCTAGTCAGAGATTTGCTTCAAATTAGCATTAATGCGCGTCCCACATTAGCCATTAATAACGTGCATGTTGGCCAGCAGCAGCGATTAGTGGTTGACTTCTTGTATAAAGCTGAATCAGAACCAGTGCATACGAGGTCATTTATGTCTTTATTTATCTATTTTTAGCTATTCTTACATCGCCAGTCAGGCAATGCTGTAGAGAGATTTTATTATAGGGGTCAAACAAGGTCACAGGTTTATGGCAAATTAGATTAATATGTCAGTTAATGCAGCAACATATAAGAGTGTGCAATCAGAACAAAAATGTAATTGAATTATGCTTTAAATAGAATTTTCAGTCACGAAGAGCAATCACTTCATTATGGAGCATGTTCTAGTTGGTAATCGTGTTAGGAAAATATGAATACAATCAACAACTGATATCCGTGGCAGGTCCGATTCTAAACTGCCAGGTTGGCATGTCCGTAGGGCATCCCTACAGACGTCCATATCCGGATATACGCCTAGGAAATTCGGTGTGTCTCCTATGCACACCTCTTCGCATTGCCCGGGGTAGTCCTCAAATATACCGTCAGTTCCTAAAGTGTCATCTGCTATGGCGTTTATGGTGGAATCAGAAGCCTCACTGGGCGTTACTGGGAGCACGAAACGTGGCTTCTGACTCACTGTATGAGCCGACTAGTGATGTTTCTTCCCGTGCGTCTTACCAGGACCCTGAGATCCCGAGATTCCAGGCCCATCTAATGACTTTCCTTTCTTCAACTCCCTTCCTTCCTTTCTGCCCTTCTTGAACCTTGCCCAAGCTGGATCCTTCTTCGTGATTTTCAAAGTGAACCGTATGTCCTGAACACCGATGGTCCAGCACCTGATGTCCTTGACTGCCTTGATCAGCTCATTCGCAGACGGGAGCTTCATCGCGATGCGAACGTCGGCTAGCACGCCGATCATTTGTCTCGTGGGAAAGAAGGTGCTCAGCTTTTCCTTGCTACGCAACTCCTCCGGCACACCGTGCAGGTTCAGCTTGTCGTGCAAAAGTTGCGGAGAGCGTGTCAGTTGACCCTAGCGTGCACCGCAATAATAGACGCGGAATGGAATACTCTTCCGCGTGGCCTTTTGGAGGGACTCCGCGGATTCCACCGCTCTCTGTTCACTTTCGTACCGCGCAGTGCTGCGCAGGAGACTGCAGTCGTGGCTAACCTTGTGCTGAATCTGAACGGCGTCCTTGCAAAGCTCCTGCACCTCCTCGGTGGTGACGTTAAATGGGAAGTCGGTGAGCTTAAGGCTATGCTTGGCCATGGTCTTGTAGTCGTACACGAGCGACTCCGTGATATGGTCCTTCAGCCGGATCCTCTCGGGAGCCGCTGAGCTTAGGTTGTCCTTTGCGGGCCGCTTGCGAGCAGTGAGATCTTCAACGGCGCGCTTCCACACCAGCGGTGCCCAGGAGACTCCTTGGGGTTCGGCCATGCGCTGAATCATCGAAGGGCCTGGCTTCTAGGGGTCTACATCTGGCGCGCCCTCGTCATGGGATTCCTTGGCACTGTCTTCTTCTGCCTAGTCCCTTAGTGGTTCACGATTCGGACGCTTTTCACCATCCATCACGTCCTCGCGTAAAGGAAGGGAGGAAGGAATGCCTCAGACGTTGTGGCACCTCCTATGTTTCCAGTACCTCGAGGATCCTTGTTGTCATTGTCTTCGTCATCAAGGCAGGGCCATCCTTATCTTCATTCATTTGCACTGATCAGTATTCACCCCATATTAGGAACAGTGGGTGTTAACAATTTGGCCGCGCTGATTCCAGAACCCCCTGTTTGGGAAATAATTCAGGCCAATGATCTCTGCACATATTCAACGTACCTCTCATTTCCAAATAAACTATGCCTGAACTGCCTCCCATCTTAGTCTCCTATATATTCCTGGTGGTGTACCTGATAATAATTGCAGATAATTATCGTTCTATGAAATATCTGCACACATCACAAGAAAATTGCTGTAGGCAATCATGGTGCATCGCAACATTTTCATAGGTGTACGTAACTGTTCACCAGAGATCCACACAAACAAAACTACTGCGAATGCGAAGATTCACGGAAAAGTCGGCTGCGTCTGTGTACACCACACAAGGGTCCTTGTGGTAGCGTTCGTGCGGGTGTTTGCTGCGTTCTTGGCATCGTGATTCATAGTATTCGGGGTGCATGCTCTTCGGGAAGGGAGGGGCCAACAAATTCTTCCTAATTTGCTTGGTAATTAAGGCTTGTTTTTGGATGCGTTGCCCTCTCGTGATGTATTCCTATGGCATCAAGCATGCACCATCCCGTTGCCACGGTGTTTAAACGAGTATACTGCAAGTAGAGGTTACGTTAGATAAGTTTATTCACCGTCTTGTGGACCATGCCCAAAGCGGTTAGTTTTTCGGTAGAAGTGCTGATGGGGGAGTATTAAGAGCTGTCTCTTATGCTCCTTCCTTTGCGTAATGCTTTTTTCGACACCACGTAGTTATTCCCCCTGATTAGTTCAAGTTCCTTCATATCGGAGTGGCTGTGGACATCCGTTTGATGAAGTGAGATGTTTGGAGCGTGACGCTTTCCAACTTGCGGAGCATATCGCTACTGTTACCATTTCCTTGAAATAACATCCCTAGACGCTGATCGTACCGACTTTGACTTGTTCATCTCTTAATTTGAGCTAATAGATTTCTCGCTGGTCTGCATTTTGTTCTACCTCTGCGTATTGACAGCAGCGCCATTTGTTCAGACTTTTCCGTGAAGGAGGCCGGTCCTCGTGCGCCCGTGTTTTGCTCTCAATGTTCGCAGCACCTGTGCGACAACAAGCGACAATATCGACTAGGCATCTACACCGGTGAATGCTGCAGTTATCGCTAGAGCAGGAAAAACAGAGTACATTGAACGGTGTTTTTATCCTCGGCCCCGGTCTCACACAGGGCGTTACAGGTTACCTGGAAGTCACGCTCATGTGTGTCATGCATGCCTACGGCCACAAGTTTCAGGTTGCGCTTGCTTAGAAAGCACGCTGAAAAACTGCCTCCACTGCCAATGCCGCCAAATACAAAACGGAAGGGTCATTTTTTTCAAAGTCTCGTTGTCTGTCAGTGCGTGAAGCCATCCATCGCAGTGCCCATTACGTGATATGAACAATTTTTCAAAAAAACTATGAAGGTAAAATCGGCGCATGACGTTATTTTGATTAAAAAATGTTGACTGAGTTCGACGGCCGCTTCGCTGACACAGACTATCTCCATTTCCAATGTGCAGATGCTTTTGCTGTCGCACAGCGCTTTGGTTGGTTGGTAGCAACTTTATTTAAGGTCCTGCAGTGCTGTCGCCGACGGGGCCTTAGGTCTCCCACGCAGTGACGTCGAGGTGTTGCCTCGCAGTCGCCTCACGGGCTTGTTGGACGGCCCAGAGTTGGTCACCGAGGCTGGGGCTGCGCAAGGCAGCGGCCCACCGCGGCGGGAGGGTTCCGAAGTTAGCACCGTGCGGGTTTTTGTTACAGTCCCAGAGCATATAGGTTAAAGTGGCGATGTTCGTGTGGCAGACCTTGCATATATTTGTTGGGTATGTGCCGGGGTAGAGCCTGGGTATCGTTCCGGGTTGGGGTACGTGAGCGTCTGCAGTTGTCTGAGGGCCACCGCGTGCGCCCGGTCCAGCTTGTCGCTGGGTGGAGGGAAGGTTCGGCGGGCCAGGCAGACGGCCTTGGTAATTTCGTTGTAGCTGGTCAAGTAGTCTGCTGTCCCATGGACGACGGTCACCGGCGCGGATCGCGAGCTCGCGCGCCTTGGCGTGTGCCGTCTCGTTTCGGTTGCGATATGTCTTCGATACTTCTCTCATGTACGCCGGGAAGCACTGAATTGTGGTTCGAAAATCTACCTCCCGTTGGACTTGTCGATTGCTCAGGACTCGGGCCGTGCTCTGTGAAATCAATCCTTTGGCGAAGTTTCGGACCATTTGTCGCGAATCACAAAGAACTGTGGTGCACGTCGGATCCGTGAGGGCGAGTCCCACAGCTGCTTCCTCCGCTTCTGCGCGCTCGCACGGTACACTTGCCGTTATGCGCGTTTCGCCACTCGAATTGACGACCGCAACCGCGAATCGAGAGCGTTCTGCGTATTCCGCGGCGTCAACGAACCTTGTCTTCGTTTCGCCTTCGTGGCTATGCAGGATAGCTCTGGCCCTGGCTATCTTCTCCGGTTGTGTTCCAGGTGGACGTTCCGTGGAATCGGGTCGACTCTTACCGTTTGTCTGATCGCGTCCGGAACGGCGGCTTTCTGGCTTTGTGTGTAGTAACGGATGCCGAGACTTTCCATGATCTGGCATCCTGCTCTCGTGGCCGCTTATCTTTCTAGTTGTGAAGTGCGTAATGCTTGCGTAGTGCTTCTTTTTCGAGGCCACGTAGTTATTTTCTCTGATTAGTTCATGTTACTTCATCTCGGAGGGCTTGTTAGAGATCCGTTTGAGGAAATGAGATGTCTGGAGCGTGACGTTTCCAGCTTGCGGATCTTGTCGCTACTTTGACGATTCCCTTAAAAAACATTCCTAGGAAAACTCATTCCTAGGACCCTAATCGTACTGACTTGTTTGACTTGTTCATCTCTTAATCTGAGCTATAAATTTCTCGGTGGTCCAAGTTTGTTCTACCTCTGTGTTATGGCCGGAGCGCCATTTGTTCAGACTTTTCCGTGAAGGATGCCAGTCCTCGTGCGCCCGCGAATTGATGCACCGTATCACTGCCTTCCTCAAAGACGGCTTCTTAAACTCTGGCTTGCCTGCTTCCGCCCATAGCGTAATATCGTCGGCAAGAAGGCTGTGCTTGAGTTCTGTTAATCAGTTGTCCTGGTGATCTGCGCAGGGCGACATTAAAAAGGAAAGACGAAAGTATCGCCCATTGAGGGGTACCGCGGCCGCCCTTTCGTATAGGGTCGGAGTCGATGTCTTTAAGCGTCGCTTGGCGGTCTCTTCAAAACACAGTGATGTATTTGTAAATTTTCGATCCGACATTAAAGTGTTCAACGTTTTCGACGCTTGTGTTGTCCAAAAACTGCTCTTTCAAGCCTGGCATTATGAAATTGGCATCGGTGCTTCACAAGACGTGCCGAATTCCTTCCTCATATGCAATCACGGGCTCGTTCGGGTGCTGATTACGTGTGTGCATAGTAGCTGTGTTCTTTGCATCCGCATGACGCTAATGAGCGTGTCCAGCACTTCACGAACAAACGGATGCCACGTCGCAGGGCGTTTGGTTGATGTTGGCAGCACTCAGGGCTGTTGCAGCATGATCGACGTCCACTTCGGGGGGCTGGCTCATGATATAGACGTCGAAGCTTCTTTTCGCTGGCGGGTGCACTCCAGTAGCGTCCCGAACTCAGGTAGACTGGCAGCAGGTACTCTGGAGGAATACAAAAAGGGCTGGCGTAATGGCTTGCACAGAGTATCCGATGCATGAACGGCAACCCAACATCACGCCCTGCCCTGTATAACCTTTGCTTGATGTTTCCATGCTTACGAAGCGCGGAGGTTATGTACAGTGGTGTGGGCTGAGTCGCTGATGATTAGGCTGATGCTCAGGTGGTAGCCACCGCTGCTACCATCAACCAAGAGCCATTTGAATGAATTCTGCAGGCAGGCGAGAAGCCCACCCTCATCGGCAAGCTGCCTTGCTGCTTTCGCTGCATAGTGGTGTATAACAACCCTGCGGCAGTCAGGTTCTCGGTAGGAAGCTGCCTGCTTACCGGGTTGCTACGAATGCTGCATTCTTCGCGCGCGCTCTGCGTCCCCTTCTTCAGGGCCATAATCCACCGACCATGACACGTACGCGCACACATCACGTCCTGCTGCGTTTTAAGCCAGACGAAAACTATAGACTCATCGTTTGATGAGTAGCGAGTCCAGGCTTATGCGACATCTGATGCAATACACACTACAGTGCAGCATAACAGTCATTGCTTAACGGAAAATATTCCAGAAAAGACAAGCAGTGCGCTGCCACTGTGGACGTAAAAAGCATCCATGTTCATACAGCACTGGCCGCGGAGCAAGGCCTTTCGCTCGCTACAGGTGTGGCTTACCGCGTCCATTATAGCTTACGCCAATCACAAGCGCACTGCCCGGCGTGTGCCGTGCCTGTTCTGCTCCCACTATAATAGGTCCTGTCTGGGTTGCTTCGGTGCGCATGCGTGTACCGGCTCTCGCACGTGACCCGCGTCACACATCGGCACTATACGGCAATGTGCGGGCCTCGGGGCCGTGAGGCAAAATATATTTTCATTGGCGCTGTGTTCTCCAGCGCAGGGTCGTGGCCTTAACTACTGAGATGGGCGGAGGATAGATTGTTTAAAGAAAGGAATCCTATTGTGGACGAAATGTGGCGCCACTAGAGATTGGACCCAGCTTTGGCTTCCTCCTCTGCGACCGCTTATCTTCAGATTTGGTTGGCCGTCAAATGTTTTACACAAGTAGTTGTTTATGCAACGTGCCTGGTTATCTCGTCGTAGGTTGTCCGCTCTCGGCGTTCGTGCGATTTAGGCTTGGAGGTTGAAATCGTGGCTGCGACTCGATGTCAAGTCGTCGAAAAAGAAATAATGCCTCGGAAAATAATAAATAAGGCCTCTCTGGGCACGAGGAACGGGCTTGTGTGCATACCGCATCTTCAGGGAACCCGTCACGT
This sequence comes from Amblyomma americanum, assembly GCF_052857255.1. Taxonomy (NCBI): domain Eukaryota; kingdom Metazoa; phylum Arthropoda; class Arachnida; order Ixodida; family Ixodidae; genus Amblyomma; species Amblyomma americanum. The sequence goes on from NC_135497.1 coordinate 369,034,037, forward strand.
TACAGGGTTTAAAAAAATTTAAAAAATTGATATAGGAGATCAAAAGATGCTTAACAACACCAGCGTCGTCAGCGCGATCGAAAATATATAAGCGCCAACATTCTGTACATTTTGCAGCGGTGAATCATGAATCTCAATTAACACAGCCAAGATAACACCCTGACTGTGATAAGGAAACCGAGAGAAAACGCAGCCAACGACACGATCCTCAGTTTCTTGCATGAGAAGCGGAACGTTCCAGGCGGAGAAAAGGCACTCATAACGGCGCCTACGGGTGCGTTTTTCTTGCGCAAAAAATCTCCGCCATAAGACTGATCGCTCCATCCTCTAGTATCTAAGACACGGAATGTATTATATTAATCAGAATAAAAAGCTATACAGCAACCACTGAAATCTGGAGCATCAATATATATTCGCCCGCAAATTTTCCACCAATGCTTGTTTATAGTACTTTTAAAGCAATGCACAATGAAAAAAGTGACTGATGACTGGGCATCCTCTGGACATATTATTTGCGATAGCGCGAGGAACGCTACGGCAAATCATTGATGAATATATTGTGATTTTCTAGCTTTCTATACAGATAGCTCGAAAACATATGACCGTGTTATTGCAGCTGATGTGTAGAAGGGTTCAATTCGTGATGCCATTACCATTAACCCAAAAGGCAATGTGTATTCGGCTGAATTGCATGTCATATTAACGGCGTTGGAAATAAGTAATGAAAACAATAACCCTGTGTTAATTTACACCCACTCTAGGAGACCTGTTATTTCCCGCAGTTATTTCAACACAGTGAAATAAATATCCCTCTTTTTCTATACAGCGTACAACTGCTTCATCATCTTGAGATATGCGGCTGCAGCGTGCAGTTCAGCTGTGTTCCAGGCCGTGCTCGCATTGCAGGCAACGAACATGCTCACTCCATAGAAGGAAACCCAAATGTGAGCGATACCTGGTGATGAAAATTTCTTGCACAGAACTACACTAACACAAAAATACTTGCTTTGTGGAGCAGACCCGCCGGAATGTCACCACTGCAATGCCCCACATTTAGATGTTTTCTTTAACTGCCCATTTTCTGAAACGAATTGTCGCGTGCATTTGGAAAATTTTATGGGTACTACCCACCATGCCATCCTTCATTTCTTTAGGTATTGAGCAAGCTTTCCTGAGGTCTGGTGCTCGGCTTTGTTAGCGTTGAATGCTTGAGATATTTGTCTCGGACCTCAGCTTGAGCAGGCAAAAACACCTTGTGCTTTGGTGGCGCTGTTTGGCCACAGATATCCTTGGGTCATAAAAATTTATCACCATCACCAAAAGGTTGTTCTGGCAGTGACAAGAGGGCGCTGTAGCCAAGCATGGTGGGAAGGTACTCCTAGCCTCTTGCTTGTGGGAAAACTAGTCATTGTTTTAATAAGCAGCGGGTCATAATAACCAACTCTCTTTTATTAACACCAAGTTTAGCATTTATTTGGCGCTCTTTTGCTTTAGTCACCCATACGCCATGAAACCCAACTAACAGCAACTCATTCGTGCGGCTGGCCTCGCGCAGAACCCTCGAGATTCGCTCTTTCGGTTTCAGCCATGCGCCGCCGCAGCTTATTTTCTCCATGGCGCTTCCGTTGAATACACTCTCGAAATGCGAGTGGGCATCTTCTGTCCGCTTATTGAGTTCTTCGAGGGCCTTGCCCTGTAGGTATCCGGTCCACACGCGTATATTGCTGGCCCTACCAAATGTTGCAGGAGCACTCTGGTACGGTGTGTTTTGGATCTTGGAGGTACAGTGTTCTAGAACACTTTACGACTGTACTACCAGTATATTCTAGGCACTGTAACTGTACTAACTGTACTCTGACCAACAGTTAATACGCTCTGAGTGTTAACTGTTGGCCAGAAGAAGCATTGTACGCGGGTGGTAGAGCAGCAGTGCATAGGTGTGATAGGGTACAACCTGCTAGACGATGGCTTCGGGATTCAAGCAGGCCACTCCGACGACGTGTTGATTGTCCGGTCGCAGTGCGCACGCATCACTTATGATCGTATACGTGTCTTCGAAGAGATCTAAGTCTCCGCGTGTACGTTGTCTCATCGGTCACGGCTCGGTCACCAACTGGGAAGCAAAGAAAGACTCGCTAGGCAAAAACATCAGGCATGCATGTTGAGAAAGTACCACATTTACGGCATGAATGGCCCAAGCGGTCCATGTCCTGCACTGGGATGATTGACTGTTAGCAAAAAATGAAACGCGAGGAGAATAAACCGTGCTGTAAAAATAACGGAACAAAAAGGTGCTGGATTAATTAAATTAATACATCCAAGATGCGGCTTTCGAAACACAGGAGTGATTGTAAAGTGTGGTTGTGTTCAGTCTTTCTGAACTAATGTCACCTCGTGTGATCGTTCCTGTTGCAGCTATCTTTTTGCTGTGTGATTTGTAGCTGGTAGTACAATTGTGTTTCTAGGTGATTAAGTGGATAGCCAGCTGCCAGCGAAGCTGGCAATGCAGCCATCATATTCTTTGTTTTGTTCGTGCAGTTGCACTTGTCCGTCTCACCAAGAGCAGCACTGGATTCTTAAAGACACTGGTCGCTCTGATGAAGCCCCCTTGTCGCCGTTACTGGAATCCCTCGTATCATTATCCCATTCATTTCGGTAAAGCTGAGGCCCACTTTCTCTGTTTCAGCATGTGCTGATGTTCCCAAATCAGAACGAAGGCCGGCGCATATTAATTTCTTTTATCGGTAATCAAAGCGCACGCTTCCTGGATGCACAGGATCAACTTTCTCCTGGTGGCCTTCTGGACAGTCACCTGCTTTTGGAGCGCAAGGTCTACAACGCCATACCTTCCAAGGTCATTCACCTTTGTCGCCGTTACCTTGAGCTCTCTCGGAGCGCAAAGTCTGGCAGGTGTGAGCGTCGTCGCCCCGCACTGTCACATGCCTTGGTCTAGGCGGTATGATAGCAGCTGCTTCGCGGCGCTCGCTCCTCAGTCTCGCCATGGATGGTGCGCTGCCTGGGCCGTCCGTGCGTTTCCTTCAGCGCAAGCATGCAATGGCGCAGGTTGAATGCAATGGCGCAGTTTTCCGCAGTTGGCGCAGCATTTCTGCCACTGCCGCTTACAAGGCTTTCTCCCTATCCGAGCTGAGGCTGATCAAGCCTGATCGCGTAGTTTGTGAAAAGCTTCTGTCGGCTCCCGGTATGTTACTCGGGTCCTTGACAAGATTATCAATAAGAGGGTTTTGGCGCCAAGATGTCGTACACAAAATAACGAGAACACTAGCACTTGTGAGCAAGCACCCGTGTTGTCTTATTTCTTGTGTGTACTCGTCTTGGTGCGTAATCATTTTATTAGGTCTGGCAACAAACTAGCCCAGCAGCTAACTCTTAAAATTCTGTCTTTCGCAAAAGAAGTATGTCGGGCTTTGATGAGACAGGAAAACAGTTGTTGCTCCATCGAAGATCTAGGAGTAGTGGTTCCTTGCGCCAGGGCAGGCTTGGTTATGGTTGAATACCGGCTCGAGTCTTTGCGTCAATGATGTCGTTGATGCCGAGTCTAAGAGGGCAGTTGTGGTGCTGGCGTTGGCGATTTTTTTCTCAGAAGATGTACATTTTTGTTGAGGTTTCGGTACTGCAGGCTAAAGTTTGTTACCGTCACGGAGCGCTGTTTCCGTCACGGAGGCATGAGGTTCGGTGGTAGGGGATCGTTCGTCGAGAGCGTGATGAACTCCTACTTGAGACTGATGATTTCTCTGTTTAGTGTTAGAAAAGTGATGATTGAAAGTACGTGACGCAAGCACTGTTGTAGAACAAGGAATGTCGCAGGGTACGTTTATTTTGTTCACTTTCAATCATACAGAACAGCGACCCAATGATAGCGATGACCTGGTGTGCAGGTGTAAATATATGCGGGCCATTCAAAATAGCCTATTAAGGACGCACTTGTTACAGTGTAGTCCACTTCCGTGTCGACTATAGCATTACCTTTACCGCGGTCGATAGCTACATCCAGGTTAGAGGTTCTCGCTGTCGAGTTGCACATCGGTCTTGGTGCGGGGTCAGGGCATTGTCGGGGCTATGATCTCGGCTGAGACATGTCACTGTGTCGCGCACAACGTCATTTTCAAGTTTTCAGTTCTTCATTTGCGGTGTCATTGTAGTGGCTCGAAGCAGCCGCACCTTCAAACGCTGCTCTTCAGTTTGCTTTTATAAAGGCTGGGGGATCTTCCACGCATTGCACTGCATAGCAGTGGGCACTGCATAGCATGACAGCGAGGGGGATCTTGTTGAATGATTTGCGAGTAGTGTGCGCCGCTCAAGTAGTTTTCTATTTCTTTCGGTTGCTGTTCGGGCACGCCTGCTGTGATTCGAAAGGGAAACCACGGAGGCCCACACGCCTGTATAGTCAGTGTGGCAAAATGTTTCCGGCTTCCCCGCATTGAAGGCACAGCGGTCGTTGGTCGTGGGTTTTCCACGACTTGCATTTCCAAAGGCTTGATGCCGCTCGTAACATGTGCTGCGGTAAGTTAATGGGCGGTGTTCCGGCGCAGCAGGTTCACTACAGAGGCTGCTTGTGGCATCTCGCTGGTGCACAGAAGTGCGCAGTGCTGCAGCGTAAGCCAAGGCCTATGCGTCCTGTGTTATGCTGGTCGGTGGCAGTGGGCTGAGTGCGTGGTGCACCTCTTCGATGACGAAGTCCATGTGTCGAAGTTCGAGACCGCGGCGAGGATGATAGCAGCGACGGTGCTCCTCACGAACTATCTCGTGGATGACATCCCGCACGTTATCATCGCTTCCAATCATACCACACGGGTGACTCGCCAAGAGAATTTGGAATAATCCAGGTCCTTCTAAATCGTCGTTGTTTTAAACACCTCATTTGCACACATATATAAGGGGAAGACTGATAGCATTAGGCGGATGGGTCACGGGAGCCTTTGAGCCACGGTTCTATAGGCTGTCCACTTACGTATCGCCTCTTGAACGGCTGGAACTGACCTGTGCATGACTGCCTCCCACAGTTGTGTATTTTCAATGTTGCTGTCTTTTTGCAATATTTGAGCAATCGATGTCATATATGGTGGTTCGGTTTGTGGGATTTAATCTCCCAAAGCAATTGAGGCTACCAGGGTCGCCATACAGTGCAGGTCTCCCGGTAATATCGCCCACCTAGGGTTCTTTCACGTGCACTCTCATGGCCCAGTACACTGATCTCTAGCTCTTCGGCTCCTTCGAAGTGCGACCACTCGGCCGAGATCTATCTCAAATCTTTCGCGTCAGCAGCCGAGCACCATAACCACTGCGCCACCGCGACGTCTTCCCACATCATATGTGTGAGGTTAGCTGGCTGAGGGAATTTGCGTGGGCCTTTGTACCTGCCTGGGTAACTCTGCGGGTAAAGAGTGGGCTGTGGGTTCTTTTATTTTCCTGTAATCACCAACAGGGGTGTATGTAGAGAAAATCAATTAATGAAAATTGGTGTTTGGGGAAAGGAGATGGTGCAGTATCTGTCTCACATATCGGCGGACACCTGGATTATGCCGAAAGAGAAGAGATAAACGAGGGACTAAGAGAAGAAAGGAAGAGGCGTGCACTTTGAAGGCGTGCACTGACATCGCACAGCCCAAAAGCGGCCCAGCGCCTCGCCTCCAACAAAACGCGGCCTATTCTGAAAAAGAAAAAAGATTTTTGGGGAAAGGAAATGACATAGTATCTCTCTCACATCTCGGCCGACACCTCAACCGTGCCATAAGGAATAAACGAGAGACTGAGAGAAGAAATGAGGTAAAAGGTGCTGTAGTTGAGGGCTCCAGAATAATTTCGACCACCACCTGGATTGAGGTTCTCGCTACTGATGTGGAATACCCGGGTTCGAACCCGATCGCGACGGCAGCGTTTTGATGGAGGGGAAGCGCCAAGGCGCCCGTGCGCCGTGCGATGCAAGTGCGCGCCAAATATCCCCAGGTGGTCCAAATCATTCCGGAGCCCTCCATCATAGCCCGTGTCACACTGTGGGGCATTAACCACATATCACTACCTCTATGCACGTACGGAGTTGACTGAAAAATAATGAGCGAAAGACAAGCACTGCACACAATCAACGATTGACTAACCTCACCTGTGGCGAATAATTTATATTATAATGTTCAGCAAGACATAATAGGGAGTTTCAGCAAGCACACAGCTCTTCACAGAACCGCAATTTCGTGAGGGGCCGTATCACATTTACCTCACTACGCATTCTTCAAAACACACCCCTTCCGATTAGAGAAGTTTAATTGATAGGGGTCCCGGCCCACTTGTCTAATACACGGAACGAGGCCGCTCACGTGCAAGCCCGAGGTGTCGTCGGCCAGGCAGTGAGCGCGCCTTCCGACCCGAATTTCACGAGTTACGGGTTGATCTCATTTCATAACATCACCCATCACTTTAGGCTGGAGAGGCGCGCATATCCCCCTCCCCACAAATCGTTAACAAATGCGCAGGAAGTTACCTCTTGCCGACTGCAAACACGCTTGCTTCTGAATCCGGCAGTGTTTGCCCTCATATACCCTGGCCAGTACGACCCAAACTGACATATATGTGGTGAAAGGGCCACATACGACCACATTCTGTGGAACAGCGCTAATGATCCGCCTCCGGCAGAGTTTGTACAGCTTCCTTCTCCCTAGCGGTGGGAGGCCGTGCTGGTCAGCTCGGACCTTAAGATTCAAGCACGGGCAATTGAGCGGGCCAATGAGGTCGCCGCCAGCCATGGGCTAGCGTCCATCTAGTATGTGTCTCCTGCAACCTGCCCTCGACGCAATAAATGTTTTACCATTCAATCTGAAAAAAAAGGATTTTGCGGTATGGGAATGACGTAGTATCTGTCACACATCTCGGCGGACACCTGAACAGTGCGGTAAGGGAAGGGATAAAGGAGGGACTTGAGAGAAGAAAGAAAGAAAGAGGTGCCGTAGTGTAGGGCTTCAGAATAATTTCTACCACCTCGATTGAGGCGCTCAGATACTGATCTGGAGATAGAGAGAGAAATAACTTTAATTTGCACCCATCAAAAATGACAGGGTGCCGTAGTGTAGGGCTTCAGAATAATTTCTACCACCTCGATTGAGGCGCTCAGATACTGATCTGGAGATAGAGAGAGAAATAACTTTAATTTGCACCCATCAAAAATGACAGGGTGCCGTAGTGTAGGGCTTCAGAATAATTTCTACCACCTCGATTGAGGCGCTCAGATACTTATCTGGAGATAGAGAGAGAAATAACTTTAATTTGCACCCATCAAAAATGACAGGGGAGAAGGCTGTAGCCTAAACCCCATTAATTCCCCTACCCGTCTGCCGTAATCCCTTGGGACTCGGCGGCTATCAGGGAGAGACTGATGACTTCGCGTTGTTTTTCTTCGAGGTTGAGCAATAAGGGCTCCCAGGATTGTACATTTCTATTCGGGTCGTTATAAAAAGGGCAGGTGCAGACCGTGTGGACTATATCGGCAATGCCATTGCAGTGCGTACAACTAGGGTTAAAGACTTCTGGATGCCATTTACGGTACATCTGAGGGTTTGGAAACACCCCAGTTTGCAATTTCCTCCTCATGATTTCCTCTTTCTAATGAGCTGTTTATATGCCGCGGGATAGGTCTTACGACCGAGCTTATGAGAAATGATTTCATGGAATGGTGTGAGCACGTCACCCGAAGGGAGGTGTTCCTCGCGTGGAGGCAGCGCGTAGCGTCGATCGACCGGAAAGTGAGCCCTCGGGTGGTCGCGTGCGCCTTGTCGTTCCCCCACAGGCTCTGATGAGGCGAGGACCAGATCAGTGAGATTTGCACTGATGGTACTTGCCCTTCTCTCATAATTTTGACGGTTGCAGCAGAGAGACCATATCATAATATTTAATGGCTGCCTTAGAGTCACTCACTACCACCCTTGTACCGTTTTCCATTATTGCTAGAGCAATGGCAACTTCTGCCTCAGTTGCACTTGTGTTTTTAACGATGCAGCACGAGACCGGGTCGTCACTCTCACGAACCTCTACCGCTGTGTGTGCTGCCTTGCGATCGTATTCGGCAGCGTCCGTGTAGAGCGCACCGGATCTACCTCGAAATTTGTCCTGTAAGGCGGCAGCCCTACCTTTGCGTCTACCTTCGTGAAATACCAGATGCATGTTCTTTGGCAGCGGTGGAATTTTGAGTCTATCTCTGGTTGCTTTAGGTACGTTATCTGTCTGATTTGTACACTCCGAGTGTTCGAACTCCAGGCGCTCCATGATTTTTCTTGCAGTTTTGGGTTTATAAGCCTTTGATGCTGCTACACCGTGGCAGTTTTCTGAGCTCAGAGTTTTGGAGACACCTAGCCTTAGATGTCTTACCGTGGAAGTGTTCTGAAGAAGTCCTAGTGCGGTTTTGTTCCCTTTTCTTATGATTGCACTTTTGTCCTTTTCTGCTTTGGCCAGTTTGAGATAGGCAGCAACGTATAGCGCTCGGCTTATGACAAAAGCCTGAACCAATCTCAAAAGATTGGCTCCCTTCATCCCCGCATGCTTGTTAGAAATGCGCTTGAGTAGCCGGCACGTCTGGCTGGTACTCGCCTTAGGTCTCATGATAGTTTGTTTTTTTGCCATTTGGTTGTATGCGCAGCCCTAGGACTCGAATATTGTCTACCGTGGGAATGGCATTGTCATTCACTTGTAAAGCAATATCACAGCCTTTGCAAGGGGGACTGTTTCGTTTCCTCTTTTGAGATGACAGTAAAAGAGCCTGTGATTTTTCTGTCGAGCATTTTAACCCAATCGGCGTGAGATATTTCTCTATTACATCAATGGTCTCTGAAGTGTGCTTTCAATCTGTCCATCGCTACCTCTGCTCACCGACAGCGTCAAATCGTCCGCATATATGGTGTGATGCAGATTTGTGATTCCGTCCAGCGGCCCTGGAAGCCCAATCATCGCTACAGTGAACAGGCTCGGAGAGAGAACGGACCCTTGTGCCGCCGCTCTATTCTCCAATGTATTGTTTTTGAGTGATTGTGCGCACAGGCTGATAGTGGCGGTCAGATTTGAGATAAGTTCCCTTGCGTAGTTATATTTCTTGACTCCAACATTTAGCCGCTAAGGTTATCAAGTATGGCTACGGGTTTGACACTAGACGCTTTTAGCATACCGGAGACTCACTAGCGTAGACGTATACAAGTTTACCGGACCCCTCCTGCGCACGCGCAGTGGCATTGTTGGGGTGAGGGGGAGCCACTTCGCGTGCGCAGCTGACCGGTAAACAGGTATATGTATCCGGTAGTACGCCTCCGGTATGCTAAAAACGTCTACTATCAAAAGCTTTGCAGAGGTCCAGTCCCACAATGACCCTAGTGTCAAGTCTTTTTATCGATTACCTGCTCCTTCAGCGGTAGCATGACATCGCATGCCGATAGGTTTGGTCTGAAACATATCATGATATCAGAATAAAGATTTTCATCTTTCATGAATCTATTCATTCTAGTTTGAATTACGTGCTCCATCAATTTTCCAACGCAAGATGTGATGGAAATGGGTCAAAGAGGCTCAAAGCTGAGCTTCTTCCCTGGTTTCGGAATGAAGACCAGGTTCGCAGCTTTCCACGCTTGTGGTATCTCTCCCTTGTCCCAGTATTCTTGCATATAGGTTGTAAGATGAATGGAACGGTCGTCAAGGTTACTGAGCATCCTGTTGTTGATTTTTCCCGCCTGGCAGCCGTTTTCGTTCTTAGGCGGTTGAGTTCACCCCTCACTTGCCAGACAGTGATGGGACTGTCCAATTCCGGGTCTTCCGAGCACGCGTATTCAGGGAGACTCTCAACTCCAGAGCAGTTCAGGTAGCGATTCTTAACGTCGCGTATAAGTTCCTTTGTCGGACCATTATATTTTTACACCAGATTTTGAAGCTCCTATCGAGCCTCAGATTTTGTTTTCTCTTGATCTGATAGTTGTCGGAGCAGTTTCCACGTTCCGGCACTGCCAATATTCCTATCCATTTGTTCCCAAATATTACTCCAATTTTGCTTGGTAAGTTTCAATGCATGCTCTTCAACGTTTTTGTTCAATGGAGCATGTTGTTTTCTGAGATTCCTGTCACCTCTTCCCTGGCTGATCTTTTGCTCTAACCCTTTCTTTTTCTTCCATAAACTCACTACATGTCTATCAATGACTTACGGATCACCTTCACATTCTATCTCTTCGGTAGCGTCCTGAGCAAATTGAATAACTCCCTTGCTGCAATAGTTTATATATCTTATCGGGTCCGGTCTCGACCTGATACTTCTAAAGGTATCCGAAAGTATAGTCTCAACTCTGCTCTTACTGATGATAGGTGGGCCATTCTCAACTATGATCTCTAGTATCCTATGATCGCTTCCTACGTCTTCCCCGGTGTTGCACCACGTAGCAGTGATGCCACTAGCGACCATGGTTAGATCAGGTGTCGTGTCGTCGGATACGCTATTTCTACTCCTAGTCGGCCTCATCGGGTCTGTAGTGAGGCTGAGCCCATGTTGTTGAATTTTATCCGAGATTTCTGCCCTTAGCCCGCGTGAATTTATATCCCCATGCCGGATGGTGCGCATTAAAATCGCCCACTATCCATAGTGGCATTCTTTTTGAAAGAACCTTGGTTTTTGCAAAAAGATAGGTAAGGTCACATTTGCGCAGCCTGGGCGAGCTATACACGTTCAGGATGACAAGTTTATTGTTTTTGCGATTACGAGGGATGAGTTCGACCAAAACATGATCGATATGCGCATTTGCCGTCTTGTGTTGCAGCGTAAAAATGTTTCTTTTTCCAAAGGTAGTCACTTGGGTAGCGTTACCCGACCTCGAAGAAGATTTGTAACCCGCTAATTTAGCATCTTTACCGCACTCCTAGCCTGCAATAACCTCCAGTCGATCTCCATTGATGAGAGAGGCCTGCAGAACCGCACGTTTACGCGAGAAACCTCTACAGTTCCACTGCCAAACTGTGTGATTATAGTGGTGCAGAGCCATCTTGTTTCAGTTTTCAGTATTTTAGCCTCTTAGTAGAGCCATTGCAACTGGCTGTCCTTACAAGCAAATTAAACCTTCATTTGCTCGACAGCATTGACCAGCTCCCGCTGCTCAAGTACCGTTAGAAGCATTCCATGCAACGACATTTTTTCAACTCCAAGAGCTACAATTCTCATTCCGCGATCATCCTCGACCTCTGTTTGCTTAGCCCTCTTCTTAAGGGTGGAGGATTAGCTAGCCGGGATATTTCTGGTGCCAGTTCAGGTTTGTTGGCTAGCTGCTTCTTAATGTCATAAAGTTTGTGTAATTCTTCATTTTGTTATTGTAAAATTTGGTTTTAATAATTTCTGCATTAGCATCCTGGGAGACTTTATTTACCCAACCCACCTTTTGTCCAGTAGACTTCGTCTTCGCTTGCGTGGAGCCACTACAGTTCTGAGGCTCCTTGGCGGTCGGTTTCTCCTTTTCCACCGATGGCAGTCGGGGGAAGGATTCACAAAGCTCTCTTGACTTGCTGCGATGCCTGGATTCACTCCTCGAACGATTTCTAAACCAGTCGTTGCTGCTGTGCCGTTGCTTTTCTGCGTTAGCCTTGTGTCGCTCTTCATTCTCTCTGGCTTCCTCTTCCAGCTTCATTTACCACTGTCGTTTCTTTACTATGCAAGGTGTTCGGAAGAGTGCCTTGCACCTCTTATCTCCAGATATGTGATCCTTGCCAGACAATCGGCACCTCGGCACACACTCGAGGTGCTTCGTCGGGGAGGTTGCCCGACATCCTGTGCACTTTGCATGCGGACTGGCCCACACGTCGGAGCGATGTCCCAGCTCACCACACCTTTAGCATACTTCATATCTCTTGTAGAGAAAGCACTTCATTGTCGCCCCGAAGTACATCATCCATTTGCGGCATATAGTCGCCAAGAAAAGTGATGATCACCGAGATGGTGTGCAACACCAAGAATGGGACGATTCTGCGGGTGTGAGAAAGCCAATTCCAGGTCTTTCGCAGACAGCCTCAGATCTAGAGCGCGTACCACTCCCTTGCCACAGCTTTTGTGTGCCGCTATGTATGTCGACACCTCGTACTTCTCATCCAGCGTTATGGACCTCAGCCCCAACATTTTTTTGGCTTCGTGCTTTTTTTGGCATCGCTTATTATTTTTCAGTCAACTCAGTGCATGTCTAAAGGTAGTGATATGTGGTAAATGCCCCGAAGCGTTACATGGGCTGTGATGGAGGGCTCTGGAATGATTTCGACTACCTGGCGATCTTTGGCGCGCACTGGCAACGCGTGGGGAACGGGCCCCTTGGCGTTTCCACTCCATCGAAACGCTGCCGCCGCGGTCGTGTTCGAACCCGGGGACTCCGGATCAGTCCTCGTTGGGAGTGCTGTATATCAGGACTGACCCAGAGTCCCCGATTCAACCCGTCTGCGGCGGCAACGTTTCGATGGAGGGTAAAAGCCAAGGCTCCTGCGCGCCGCGCCAAGCGGTGCCAGTGCACGCAAAGATCTCCAGGTAGTCGAAATCATCCCGGAGCCCTCCATCATAGCCTATGTGACGCTTTGGGGCAATAACCACATATCACTACCTCTACACATGCACTGAGTTGACTGAAAAATAATCACCGAAACGCAAACACTGCACACAAACAACGATTGACTAACCTCCCCTGTAGCGAATCTTTGATATTATAATCTTCAGCAAAATAGGGAGTTGCAGGAAGCACACAGCTCTGCACAGAGCTTGCGCACCTGTGGAGCAGCGGACGAATGAAGGAGGCACCTTACATCCTGTCCGGAACAGCAAAGTGCGTGAAATAACCACCAATTAAAAGTCATCGTCGTCATCTGGAAGAAGCGCGTGGAGAGCCGTTCTCATTTCGCTGTTGAGTATTTCCTGCTGGTCATCATCAGTTCTGGTCTCGGGAGGAACTGGGGCCGGTTCGACAACAACCTCCAGTTCCGGGACGCCTAAACACTTGCTCGCCGGTGACAAGAAAGGCTTTTCAATATTGAAAATTGTTTTCACGCTGATGTCGTGGTACGGCAGGTTGTTTCTAATGTGAAAATCGATCGACTTGATATTTACCTTGCACTCCTTAAGGCCTGCTTTGTTGCCGCATAGCACAACGGGGATGTCGTCGTAGACACGGACCAACCATGGTACCAATCATTCACGTGCTCGTACGATGCGCGGGAGGTCACGTCGAACATCACGATGGCGAACTGGCTCTGCATGGCCCTGTAGGGGCGTCCCGCAGACAGCCAAGCTACTCTTGTCCTGCCGGTCCCAGACGGCGAACTTGATGGGACCCCGGTTTGTGTGGAAGCCGAGCGGGCCGACGTTCACGCCAGGAATGGACTCGTATCTGCCTTTGAACTCTTCCCTCAAGTGGCGCCTGAAAAACATTGTCTTCCCGTGCCTACATCACCTGCCAGAAACATCTGAACGTGGGGAAGCCGTCTTCGTTGTTGGTCAGAGGCTGTTGCACGTTGAGGATGAAGGTGCCGGAAAAACGGCGCGTTAACTCTGTAGTCTACTTACATATACTTTCTCACAAATGCAATTTAGAGACAGTTTGCAGAGCGCAAAATTTTTGTGAAGGGTACGAACACGAAACTTGATTTCGTCGTGTTTTTCTCTTGCCGGTCTTTGGAGAGTGCGCCGGCATACGACCGCAGATTTCAGGGGCTTGCACACAGCGCGCGTGCTGTGTCGTTACAATTCAGTGCTTACAACTAGTAGTGTTAGCGTCGCGAATTTTAAACGCGCCTTGACTGCAGAAGAGGAACGATACCACGTGCAGTTTCGAACAAGACAGCGAACAATTGTAAAAAACAAAACGAAGCCGTTTGTATAGTTTAAAGAAAAATAGCCATTAAGAAACGAAATCATAAACAAAAAGACACACTCAACACGCGTACAACACTAATAAAGAGTTCCCCAGATCTTGAGCGTCCCTGGTAAAGGGGAGATGCCTTGCAGACAGGGCGGACACAGGTGTATGAACTCGCAAGTAGGATTATTTAGGGTTCTGTGGCCGGTGGTTATTGTTTATTGAAGAGTCAGTAGGCCTGCGTTAATTCCTGTTATATGGTCAGCACATCTGAGAAGTTACTGACCTCTACGTCTTCTCTCTTTCCTTGCTATGGTAGCTCATTGCAGCGTTGTGGGATGAATCGTTGCCTGAGAGGCAGGAATGAGCGGCTGCCCAGGTGATCCTGACAATGTGTGAAAGGGTGAGGTCTTCGGCGGTTTCGGTACTAGTGGTATTGATGATGCCTTCGCTGTGAAGGATTCCCTGTACATCCGCGACGACCGCGTTCATCGCCCGTTATATGGCGTGGTTGGCTACGCCCGTGTAAACCACCCCAGGCTCTTTGTGGTAGAGATCGTGCAGGTGTTTGCTGCGTTCTTGGCGAAGTGATTCGTGGCATTCGGGGTGCATGCTCTTCCGCAAGTGAGGAGGCAGGAAATGTTTTCTAATTACGATGGATCCCGTTCCGAACCCGACGACGAAGTTCTCGCAAGAACTCCGGCCTGCATTTCAGCGACCTCGGCCCCACAGAGCGTGCGATGCTTTTGAGGGAGCACGGTTAGGTTAGACGCCAGCGGGTCGGTTCCCTCCTCCGCGGTGAGGAGCCGTTGCCAATAAATATCATAATCCCAGTGCGAGGAGTCGCGAGGGGCCAGGACAAGGTCGGCGCGTTGCGCGCATCGGAGGCTGGCCGGGGCTTTGGGGCCAATGGATTGCGATTCCTTGAACGGCGCGGTTGCACGTTGCAGCAGGCGGCGTCGAGGTCTCTCAAGGTTGGAAGGGCCACGTTATTTTTTTGCCACAAAAAACGGACGGGTGCTCAAGGGCGCTCACGTTTAAAGCTAGCGGCATGAAAGTAAAGCCGACGCACGACGCTTCAACGGCTTTCGCGCGTTTCCGGAGGTACGGGGTGCACTGGATGGGACTCTCTCGGCCACTTGCGTGTACCTTCAGATGTGTACTGTGAATGGATTAAATTAGCCGAAGCTATTGAATGACGTCACAATGCGCTCCTCGCCGCGGACCATTTCGGTCTGGCCGGGCTGGCGGCGGCTGACGCACTCGGCACGAAATAGGGACATGCTCCATGTCTCCGCCAGTGGGGTCAGAGTGTGCCGAAGCTTCCGAACGCGTCGGTGGTCACTCAGGCGCTGTTGGAGTATAGAGGGTCTCGCTGTGTTCGACGTGACGTCACCGTGCAGCGCGCGCGCGCGTTACGCCGGAGTATAAGCGCGTCTCAGCAGAGCCTACGCTTAACCGCTAACCAATGTATTCGGTGGCGGAATCTATGGGAGCCACTGAAGCCGCCCGCCCACTCACTGAAGAAAAACAAAACGTGCCGGGGCTGGGTATCGAACCAGGGCCTTTGGCGTTTGAGGCGGAGACGCTACCACTCCGCCACGACGGCTCAAACTTTGGCAGTGAATAAAGGCGCATCTAGTGAACGCACTCCTCCGATGCAGAAGTCTCTGCGCTTTTGCCACGTATATCCTGGCCTAACAGAGCTAGGCCATCAGCAATTTTTCTTAACGGCCTTATACCCTGTCTCCCGTCCATAATAAACGATTTCCGTTTAGTAGTTTGAAGTTGACTGGCACAGCCGGGAATGTTTCGCCGCGCGAGCGTGCGAGGACACAAGTGCTCTTTATACTGCGAACTACCTTGTGCGATCACCGACCATCGTGCCATTTCAGGCGCGTCAAAAGCAAAACCACGGGGCACGCAAATCTCATAGACGCGAATTGCCATAACAAGTCGAAACTCTCCTGGCCGCCTGTGGCGCCGCCAAGCATCCGTTTTCTTTGCTTTCAACATTCAGGATGTCTTTTGTCTATCTTCCTTGTGTGATAAAAGTACACTGTCGGTTTTAAAACGAAACTTCTTCAATACTGCAACGCGCAACCTTCTTTGTCAGCCTGAGAGATTCGCGACTTCCATGTGGGAATAAAAATTCCTCCAAGGTGGCGTCTCTTGTCCTATGACGTCATCACGCTAGTACTTGCGAGATTGGCCTGTGGCGGCGATACCTATATTTTGGTTCTTGCTATTTTCTACTTTACAACAGCTTTGTTTTCAGTAAGAGTGGCGTTTTTGTGATCAGGAGCTGGTACTCTATTGATATAAGCCAACTTCAAATTCTCCTCAGTGTCCCTTTAATTTTAGCTGCAAATTTCACGGTGGTCTTCATTTTGTTCTACCTGTGGGTATCGGCTAGAGAGCCATTTGCATCTGTTCGGACCTTTCCGTGAAAGATGCCAGTCCTCTTTCACGGAAAAGTCGGCTGCGTCCGTGTACACCACCCCAGGGTCTTTATGGTAGCGTTCGTGCTGGTGTTTGCTGCGTTCTTGGCAACGTGATTCAGAGTATTCCGGGTGCATGCTCTTCGGGAAGGGAGGGGCCAACAAATTCTTCCTAATTTGCTTGGTAATTAAGGCTTGTTTTTGGATGCGTTGCCCTCTCGTGATGTATTCCTGTGGCAGCAAGGATGCACCATCCCGTTGCCACGGTGTTTAAACGAGTATACTGCAAGTAGAGGTTACGCTAGATAAGTTTATTCATCGTCTTGTGGACCATGCCCAAAGCGGTTAGTTTTTCGGTAGAAGTGCTGATGGGGGAGTTTTAAGAGCTGTCTCTTATGCTCCTTCCTTTGCGTAATGCTTTTTTTCGGCACCACGTAGTTATTCCCCCTGATTAGTTCAAGTTCCTTCATATCGGAGTGGCTGTGGACATCCGTTTGATAAAGTGAGATGTTTGGAGCGTGACACTTTCCAACTTGCGGATCATGTCGCTACTGTTACCTTTTCCTTGAAATAACATCCCTAGACGCTGGTCGTACCGACTTCTTTGACTTGATCTCTTAATTTGAGCTAATAGATTTCTCGGTGGTCTGCATTTTGGTCTACCTCTGCGTATTGACAGCAGCGCCATTTGTTCAGACTTTTCCGTGAAGGAGGCCGGTCCTCGTGCGCCCGCATTTTGCTCTCAAGGTTCGCAGCACCTGTGCGACAACAAGCGACAATATCGACTAAGCATCTACACCGGTGAATGCTGCAGGTATCGCTAGAGCAGAAAAAACAGAGTACATTGAACGGTATTTTTATCCTCGGCCCCGGTCTCACACAGGGCGTTACAGGTTACATGGAAGTCACGCTCATGCGTGTCATGCATGCCTAAGGCCACAAGTTTCAGGTTGCGCTTGCTTAGAAAGCACGCTGAAAAACTGCCTCCACTGCCAATGCCGCCAAATACAAAACGGAAGGGTCATTTTTTTCAGTCTCGTTGTCTGTCAGTGCGTGAAGCCATCCATCGCAGTACCCATTACGTGATATGAACAATTTTTCAAGAAAACTATGAAGGTAAAATCGGCGCATGACGTTATTTTGATTGAAAAATGTTGGCTGAGTTCGACGGCCGCTTCGCTGACACAGACTATCTCCATTTCCAATGTGCAGATGCTTTTGCTGTCGCACAGCGCTTTGGTTGGTTGGTAACAACTTTATTTAAGGTCCTGCAGTGCTTTCGCCGACGGGGCCTTAGGTCTCCCACGCAGTGACGTCGAGGTGTTGCCTCGCAGTCGCCTCACGGGCTTGTTGGACGGCCCAGAGTTGGTCACCGAGGATGGGGCTGCGCAAGGCAGCGGCCCACCGCGGCGGGAAGGTTCCGGAGTTAGCACCGGGCGGGTTTTTGTTACAGTCCCAGAGCATATAGGTTAAAGTGGCGATTTTCGTGTGGCAGACCTTGCATATATTTGTTGGGTATGTGCCGGGGTAGAGCCTGTGGTATCGTTCCGGGTTGGGGTACGTGAGCGTCTGCAGTTGTCTGAGGGCCACCGCGTGCGCCCGGTCCAGCTTGTCGCTGGGTGGAGGGAAGGTTCGGCGGGCCAGGCAGATGGCCTTGGTAATTTAGTTGTAGCTGGTCAAGCAGTCTGCTGTCCCATGGACGATGGTCACTGGCGTGGTTCGCGAGCTCGCGCGCCTTGGCGTCTGCCGTCTCGTTTCGGTTGCGATATGTCTTCGATACCTCTCTCATGTACGCCGGGAAGCACTGAATTGTGGTTTGAAAATCTACCTCCCGCTGGACTTGTCGATTGCTCAGGACTCGGGCCGTGCTCTCTGAAATCCATCCTTTGGCGAAGTTTCGGACCATTTGTCGCGAATCACAAAGAACTGTGGTGCACATCGGATCCGTGACGGCGAGTGCCACCGCTGCTTCCTCCGCTTCTGCGCGCTCGCACGGTACACTACCGTTATGCGCGGTTCGCCACTCGAATTGAGGACCGCAACCGCGAATCGAGAGCGTTCTGCGTATTCCGCGGCGTCAACGAACCTTGTCTCCGTTTCGCCTTCGTGGCTATGCAGGATAGCTCTGGCCCTGGCTACCTTCTCCGGTTGTGTTCCAGGTGGATGTTCCGTGGAATCGGGTCGACTCTTACCGTTTGTCTGGTCGCGTCCGGAACGGCGGCTTTCTGGCCTTCTGTGTAGTAACGGATGCCGAGACTTTCCATGATCTGGCATCCTGCTCTCGTGGCCGCTTCTCTTTCTAGTTGTGAAGTGCGTAATGCTTGCGTAGTGCTTCTTTTTCGAGGCCACGTAGTTATTTTTTCTGATTAGTTCATGTTCCTTCATCTCGGAGGGCTTGTTAGAGATCCGTTTGAGGAAATGAGATGTCTGGAGCGTGACGTTTCCAGCTTGCAGATATTGTCGCTACTGCGACGATTTGCTTAAAAATCAGTCCTAGGAAAACACATTCCTAGGAGCCTAATCGTACTGACTTGTTCGACTTGTTCATCTCTTAATTTGAGCTGTAAGTTTCTCGGTGGTCCAAGTTTGTTCTACCTCTGTGTGTTGGCCGGAGCGCCATTTGTTCAGACTTTTCCGTGAAGGATGCCAGTCCTCGTGCGCCCGCGAATTGATGCACCTTATCACTGCCTTCCTCAAAGAAGGCTTCTTAATCTCTGGCTTGCCTGCTTCCGCCCATAGCATAATATCGTCGGCAAGAAGGCTGTGCTTGAGTTCTGTTAATCAGTTGTCCTGGTGATCTGCGCAGGGCGACATTAAAAAGGAAAGACGAAAGTATCGCCCATTGAGGGGTACCGCGGCCGCCCTTTCGTATAGGGTCGGAGTCGATGTCTTTAAGCGTCGCTTGGCGATCTCTTCAAAACACAGTGATGTATTTGTAAATTTTCGATCCGACATTAAAGTGTTCCGCATTTTCGACGCTTGTGTTGTCGAAAAACTGCTCTTTCAAGCCTGGCATTATGAAATTGGCATCGGTGCTTCACAAGACGTGCCGAATTCCTTCCTCATATGCAATCACGGGCTCGTTCGGGTGCTGATTACGTGTGTGCATAGTAGCTGTGTTCTTTGCATCCGCATGACGCTAATGAGCGTGTCCAGCACTTCACGAACAAACGAATCCCACGTCGCAGGGCGTTTGGTTGATGTTGGCAGCACTCAGGGCTGTTGCAGCATGATCGACGTCCACTTCGGGGGGCTGGCTCATGATATAGACGTCGAAGCTTCTTTTCGCTGGCGGGTGCACTCCAGTAGCGTCCCGAACTCAGGTAGACTGGCAGCAGGTACTCTGGAGAGATACGAAAAGGGCTGGCGTAATGGCTTGCACAGAGTATCCGACGCATGAACGGCAACCCAACATCACGCCCTGCCCTGTATAACCTTTGCTTGATGTTTCCATGCTTACGAAGCGCGGAGGTTATGTACAGTGGTGTGGGCTGAGTCGCTGATGATTAGGCTGATGCTCAGGTGGTAGCCACCGCTGCTACCATCAACCAAGAGCCATTTGAATGAATTCTGCAGGCAGGCGAGAAGCCCACCCTCATCGGCAAGCTGCCTTGCTGCTTTCGCTGCATAGTGGTGTATAACAACCCTGCGGCAGTCAGGTTCTCGGTAGGAAGCTGCCTGCTTACCGGGTTGCTACGAATGCTGCATTCTTCGGGCGCGCTCTGCGTCCCCTTCTTCAGGGCCATAATTCACCGACCATGATACGTGCGCGCACACATAACATCCTGCTGCGTTCGAAGCCAGACGAAAACTATAGACTCATCGTTTGATGAGTAACCAGTCCAAGCTTATGCGACATCTGATGCAATACACACTACAGTGCAGCATAACAGTCATTGCTTAACAGAAAATATTCCAGAAAAGACAAGCAGTGCGCTGCCACTGTGGACGTAAAAAGCATCCATGTTCTTAACAGCACTGGCAGCGGTGCAAGGCCTTTCGCTCGCTACAGGTGTGGCTTACCGCGTCCATTATAGCTTACGCCAATCACAAGCGCACTTCCCGGCGTGTGCCGTGCCTGTTCTGCTCCCACTATAATAGGTCCTGTCTGGGTTGCTCCAGTGCGCGCGCGTGTACCGGCACTCGCACGTGAAGCGCCTCACACAAGCGCCCTATACGGCAACGTAGGGGCCTCGGGCCCGTTAGGCAAAGGATTTTTTCATTGGCTCTGTGTTCTCCAGCGCAGGGTCGTGGCCTTAACTACTGAGATGGGCTTAGGATAGGCAGTTTAAAGAAAGGAATTCCATTGTGGACGAAATGTGGCGCCACTAGAGATTGGACCCAGCTTTGGCTTCCTCCTCTGCGACCGCTTGTCTTCAGATTTGGTTGGCAGTCAAATGTGTTTTACACAAGTAGTTGTTTATGCAACGTGCCTGGTGATCTCGTCGTAGGTTGTCCGCTCTCGGCGTTCGTGCGGTTTAGGCTTAGAGGTTGAAATCGTGGCAGCGGCTCGATGGCAAGTCGTCGAAAAAGAAATAATGCCTCGGAAAATAATAATAAATAAGGCCTCTCTGGGCACGAGGAACGGGCTAGTGTGCATATCGTATCTTTAAAGAGCCTGTCAAGTTACAGCGTTCAAAAAATGTTAAAACTGGATCTAAGAGACGAAAAGATGCTTAACAACAACGTCGTCGTCATCGCGATCGAAAATATATAAGCGCCAACATTCTCTACGTCCTGAAGCGCTGAAGCGTGAATCTCATTTCAACACAACCAAGATAACACGCCGACTGTGACAAGGAAACCGGGACAAAACGGAGCGACTGACGCGGTCTTCAGTTTCTTGCATGAGAAGAGGAACGTTCCAGGGGGAGACAAGGCACTCATAATGGCGCCTACGGGTGCGTTTTTCTTGCTCACAAAACCTCCGCCATAAGACTGATCGCGTCCTCGTCGAGTAACTAGGACACGGTATGTATCCTATTCTTCAGCATAAAAAGCTTTGCGACTACCGCTTAAATCAGGAGCATCAAGTTATAATCGCCCGCAAATTTTCCACCATTGCTTGTGTATAGTATTGTGAAAACAGTGCAGAGTGAAAAAAACTCACACTGACGGCTGGGCATCGTCTTGAAGTATATTTACCGCTAGTGCGAGGACCGTTACGGCAAATCATTACTGAATAGTATCGTGATTTTTCAGCTTTCTATAGAGATGGCTGCAGAACACATGACGGTGCTATTGCAACTGATGTGCTGAAGCGTTTCATTCTTGATGTCATTACCATTAGTCCAAAAGGCAGTGTGTATTCTGCTGAATTGCATGTCATATCAACGGCGTTGGAAATAAGTAGTGAATTAATAATACGGCGGTAATTCACACCCACTCAAGGAGCGCTAGGACCGCAGTTATTTCAAAGCAATGAAATAAATATCCCCCTTTTACTATACAGCGTACAACATCATCTTGCGATATGCGGCTGCAGTGTGCACTTCAGCTGGGCTCAAAGGTCGTGGTGGCATTGCAGAGAACGAGCTTGCTCACTCTATAGAAGGAAACCCAAATGTGAGCGATACCTGCTAATGAAAATTCCTCGCAGTACTATAAAGGAATATTTAAACGAGTGCTGATGTCCAAATGGAAACTTGTTTTGAAACGCGAAGAAAATTATTTATTGCATCGCGTTAAGCCCAATATAAATGAATGGAACGATTGGCGTCACAAGAACAGATATTACCGAGTCATACATTCAATGCTACGAATCGGACAAACACCTAACAAAGAACTACTTGCTTTGGGGAGCAGAGCCGTGGGAATGTCAGCACTGCAATGGTCCACGTTTAGTTGGTTTTTAACGGCCATTTTATGAAACGTACTGTCGCATGCAATTCGAAATTTTTATGAGTACCACCACCATGCTGTCCTTCATTCTTTTAGGGGATGAGCAAGCTTTCCCTACGCCTTTGTTCGGCTTTGTTAGCGTTGACTGCTTGGGAAATTTGTCTCTGACCCAATATCGAGCAGACGAAAACACCCTGTGCGTTGGCGCTTTTTTACCATAAAAGCACTTGCGCCATAAAAATTTATCACCGGTAGGAGCCAAGCGCCAAGCACGGTAGGAGGGAACTCCTAGCCTTCTTGCTTGTGGCAAAACCCAGTCAATTTTTTAAGACACAGCGTGCCATAATAACCCACCCCACTTTAATAACACTGAGTTAAGCATTTCTCTGGCGCTTTTTTGCCTTAGTCACTCTTACGTCATCAAACTCCCAACTAACAGCCACTCCTTCGTGCGACTGGCCTTGCTAGCGCCCTCTGGATTCGCCCGTTAGGTTTTTAGGCTTGCGCAGCCGCAGCTTGGTTTCTCCCTCACGCTTCTGTTGAATACGCTCTCGAAATCCGAGTGGACATTGTATCGACATCAGGTCGACTGGCTTGACCGACACGTCGACTGGGTTGACCGACAATACCAGCATGAGCGCAGTGCCATGGCACGAATCCCGCAAGCTTAATTGCGCGCTCACTTTTATACCCAGAAACGGGGCAACGCCCCTTCGGCTTATCAAGCTTGTCGTTCGAAGCCAGGCGCGATACGTCACATCTTCTTTTGTTGCAGTGAAAGAATGGAAGTGAACTATGCCGTTATTTTCAAATGGACCGTGTCAAAGTTTTGTGACGGTACAGCTTGTAACAGAAAGTAACACGCGAAAATATGAGCACAGCGAACTCAAGAAATCTGTTCAAAGTTTTGGTCGTATTCTAGTCCTGGTGGTGCTTTTGTCTGTCTTTGGGAGCTCCGGGGGGGGGGGGGGGGGGTTCGGAGGCACACTGTGAGGCAGGGCAGGGGCTGCTGTGGTGTTGTTAGCTGCGTCATTGACGGGCGCACTTGAACTCGCGCACTACAGCTCCCCCACATCGTGTCCGTGACTGAAGTCAAGTTGAAAAGCTTCTCCCTCCTCCAGCATCACATGGTAGGACCTGGGGTACGTTGACGATTTCAGGACCTGTCCTTTAGTGGCCCATGTACCGCGTCGGACACTCACGAAGTCTGCATCGTTGAGCGCCGACAGCTGCCGCGCTGGGGACTGAAGCTGTGGATGCTTGACGACTTTGTGGGCTGGTCCAGATCGGTAGTCAGGCATGTTGTCCGTAGTCTGCGGCCTTGGAGGATAGCTGCTGGTGTCTGTCCACCCTCCAAAGGAGAAGTCCTGTACGCCAAAAGTGCCGGACAGAAATCCTGCTTTGCTTCGGTAGTTTTCTTGAGCAGGCTCTTTACCACCTGAACATCCTTTTCGGGTAGCCCGTTTGATCGCGGGAATCCTGGATTGGAGGTGATATATTTAAAATCCTATCCGCGTGAAAACGCGGCAAATTGCCGCCTTGAATACTGGGGAAATTTTCTATGCTGCATAAAAATGAGCCCAATGGAAATGAATAGGCAGCAAAATTTGTCAATCAGAGCAATGAATGAAGGCAGTCTATATGTGTGACCCTGGATGCTTAGAAAAGGGGCAAGAGTTTATTTGGGAGTGTGCAGCCTTCCATTCAGTATTTAAGTTCTTGTTAACAGGCAAGTGCCCTTAAGTAAATGTCACAGAAATGCTCACTTCTTGTGGGTTTTCACATGCCTCTTTAGATTCATTTTTTGCGTAAAAGCCAGTGGACTTAGGTTGCGCTGGTATGGCCTCTCGGCCGTGTGGATGCGGAGATGGGCAGACAGTAAATCTTTTCTAGTGAAGGTCTTGCTGCAGTGAGTGCACTTGAATGGTCTCTTGCCGGTGTGGGTGCGAATGTGTGTCATCATACTATGCTTCTGGGTGAACGTTTTTCTGCAATGTGTGCACTGGAATGGCTTTTCGCCTGTGTGGATACGAATATGCTTCATCATATTGGACCTGTCGGTGAAGCCGTGGGAATGTCAGCACTGCAATGGTCCACGTTTAGTTGGTTTTTAACTGCCATTTTATGAAACGTACTGTCGTACTGTCGCATGCAATTCGAATTTTTTATGAGTACCACCCACCATGCTGTCGTTCATTCTTTTAGGGGATGAGCAAGCTTTCCCTACGCCTTTGTTCGGCTTTGTTAGCGTTTACTGCTTGGGAAATTTGTCTCTGACCCAATATCGAACAGACGAAAACACCTTGTGCGTTGGCGCTCTTTTACCATAAAAGCACTTGCGCCATAAAAAGTTATCAACATCACGAAAAGGGTGCCCTGACACTGACAAGAGGGCGCCGTAGCCAAGCACGGTAGGAGGGAACTCCTAGATTTCTTGCTTGTGGCAAAACCCAGTCAATTTTTTAAGACACAGCGTACCATAATAACCCACCCCACTTTAATAACACAGAGTTAAGCATTTCTCTGGCCCTTTTTGCGTTAGTCACTCTTACGTCATCAAACTCCCAACTAACAGCCACTCCTTCGTGCGACTGGCCTTGCTAGCGCCCTCTGGATTCGCCCGTTAGGTTTTTAGGCTTGCGCAGCCGCAGCTTGGTTTCTCCCTCACGCTTCTGTTGAATACGCTCTCGAAATCCGAGTGGACATTGTATCGACTTCACGTCGACTGGGTTGACCGACAATACCAGCATGAGCGCAGTGCCATGGCACGAATCCCGCAAGCTTAATTGCGCGCTCGCTTTTATACCCAGAAACGGGGCAACGCCCCTTCGGCTTATCAAGCTTGTCGTTCGAAGCCAGGCGCGATACGTCACATCCTCTTTTGTTGCAGTGAAAGGAATTGAACTATGCCGTTATTTTCAAATGGACCGTGTCAAAGTTTTGTGACGGTACAGCTTGTAACAGAAAGTAACACGCGAAAATTTGAGCACAACGAACTCAAGAAATCTGTTCAAAGTTTTGGTCGTATTCTAGTCCTGGTGGTGCTTTTGTCTGTCTTTGGGAGCTCCGGGGGGGGGGGGGGGTTGGAGGCACACTGTGAGGCAGAGCAGGGGCTGCTGTGGTGTTGTTAGCTGCGTCATTGACGGGCGCACTTGAACTCACGCACTACAGCTCCCCCACATCGTTGCCGTGACTGAAGTCAAGTTGGAAGGCTTCTCCCGTCGGCAGCAGGTGTTTGCGATTGCGCCGAAGGGTCCGCTCCTCCTCCAGCATCACATGGTAGGACCTGGGGTATGTTGACGATTTCAGGACCTGTCCATTAGTGGCCCATGTACCGCTTCGGACACTCACGAAGCCTGCATCGTTGAGCGCCGACAGCGGCCGCGCTGGGGACTGAAGATGTGGATGCTTGACGACTTTGTGGGCTGGTCCAGATCGGGAGTTAGGCAGAGTTGTCCGTAGTCTGTGGCCTTGGAGGATAGCTGCTGGTGTCTGTCCACCCTCCAAAGGAGAAGTCCTGTACGCCAAAAGTGCCGGACAGAAATCCTGCTTTGCTTCGGTAGTTTTCTTGAGCAGGCTCTTTACCACCTGAACATCCTTTTCGGCTAGCCCGTTTTATCGCGGGAATCCTGGATTGGAGGTGATATATTTAAAATCCTATCCGCGTGAAAACGCGGCAAATTGCCGCCTTGAATACTGGGGAAATTTTCTATGCTGCATAAAAATGAGCCCAATGGAAATGAATAGGCAGCAAAATTTGTCAATCAGAGCAATGAATGAAGGCAGTCTATATGTGTGACCCTGGATGCTTAGAAAAGGGGCAAGAGTTTAATGGGAGTGTGCAGCTTTCCATTCAGTATTTAAGTTCTTGTTAACAGGCAAGTGCCCTTAAGTAAATGTCACAGAAATGCTCACTTCTTGTGGGTTTTCACATGGCTTTTTAGATTCATTTTTTGCGTAAAAGCCAGTGGACATAGGTTGCACTGGTATGGCCTCTCGGCCATGTGGATGCGGAGAAGGGCAGACAGTAAATCTTTTCTAGTGAAGGTCTTGCTGCAGTTAGTGCACTTGAATGGTCTCTTGCCGGTGTGGGTGCGAATGTGTGTCATCATACTATGCTTCTGGGTGAACGTTTTTCTGCAATGTGTGCACTGGAATGGCTTTTCGCCTGTGTGGATACGAATATGCTTCATCATATTGGACCTGTCGGTGAAGCCGTGGGAATGTCAGCACTGCAATGGTCCACGTTTAGTTGGTTTTTAACTGCCATTTTATGAAACGTACTGTCGTACTGTGGCATGCAATTCGAAATTTTTATGAGTACCACCCACCATGCTGTCGTTCATTCTTTTAGGGGATGAGCAAGCTTTCCCTACGCCTTTGTTCGGCTTTGTTAGCGTTTACTGCTTGGGAAATTTGTCTCTGACCCAATATCGAACAGACGAAAACACCTTGTGCGTTGGCGCTCTTTTACCATAAAAGCACTTGCGCCATAAAAATTTATCAACATCACGAAAAGGGTGCCCTGACACTTACAAGAGGGCGCCATAGCCAAGCACGGTAGGAGGGAACTCCTAGACTTCTTGCTTGTGGCAAAACCCAGTCAATTTTTTAAGACACAGCGTACCATAATAACCCACCCCACTTTAATAACACAGAGTTAAGCATTTCTCTGGCGCTTTTTTGCGTTAGTCACTCTTACGTCATCAAACTCCCAACTAACAGCCACTCTTTCGTCGACTGGCCTTGCTAGCGCACCCTGGATTCGCCCGTTAGGTTTTCAGGCTTGCAGAGCCGCAGCTTGGTTTCTCCCTCACGCTTCTGTTGAATACGCTCTCGAAATTCGAGTGGAGATTGTATCGACTTCACGTCGACTGGGTTGACCGACAATACCAGCATGAGCGCAGTGCCATGGCACGAATCCCGCAAGCTTAATTGCGCGCTCGCTTTTATACCCAGAAACGGGGCAACGCCCCTTCGGCTTATCAAGCTTGTCGTTCGAAGCCAGGCGCGATACGTCACATCCTCTTTTGTTGCAGTGAAAGGAATTGAACTATGCCGTTATTTTCAAATGGACCGTGTCAAAGTTTTGTGACGGTACAGCTTGTAACAGAAAGTAACACGCGAAAATATGAGCACAGCGAACTCAAGAAATCTGTTCAAAGTTTTGGTCGTATTCTAGTCCTGGTGGTGCTTTTGTCTGTCTTTGGGAGCTCCGGGGGGGGGGGTTTGGAGGCACACTGTGAGGCAGGGCAGGGGCTGCTGTGGTGTTGATAGCTGCGTCATTGACGGGCGCACTTGAACTCACGCACTACAGCTCCCCCACATCGTTGCCGTGACTGAAGTCAAGTTGGAAGGCTTCTCCCGTCGGCAGCAGGTGTTTGCGATTGCGCCGAAGGGTCCGCTCCTCCTCCAGCATCACATGGTAGGACCTGGGGTACGTTGACGATTTCAGGACCTGTCCTTTAGTGGCCCATGTACCGCTTCGGACACTCACGAAGCCTGCATCGTTGAGCGCCGACAGCGGCCGCGCTGGGAACTGAAGCTGTGGATGCTTGACGACTTTGTGGGCTGGTCCAGATTGGTAGTCAGGCAGAGTTGTCCGTAGTCTGTGGCCTTGGAGGATAGCTGCTGGTGTCTGTCCACCCTCCAAAGGAGAAGTCCTGTACGCCAAAAGTGCCGGACAGAAATCCTGCTTTGCTTCGGTAGTTTTCTTGAGCAGGCTCTTTACCACCTGAACATCCTTTTCGGCTAGCCCGTTTGATCGCGGGAATCCTGGATTGGAGGTGATATATTTAAAATCCTATCCGCGTCAAAACGCGGCAAATTGCCGCCTTGAATACTGGGGAAATTTTCTATGCTGCATAAAGATGAGCCCAATGGAAATGAATAGGCAGCAAAATTTGTCAATCAGAGCAATGAATGAAGGCAGTCTATATGTGTGACCCTGGATGCTTAGAAAAGGGGCAAGAGTTTAATGGGAGTGTGCAGCTTTCCATTCAGTATTTAAGTTCTTGTTAACAGGCAAGTGCCCTTAAGTAAATGTCATAGAAATGCTCACTTCTTTTGGGTTTTCACATGCCTCTTTAGATTCATTTTTTGCGTAAAAGCCAGTGGACATAGGTTGCACTGGTATGGCCTCTCGGCCGTGTGGATGCGGAGATGGGCAGACAGTAAATCTTTTCTAGTGAAGGTCTTGCTGCAGTTAGTGCACTTGAATGGTCTCTTGCCGGTGTGGGTGCGAATGTGTGTCATCATACTATGCTTCTGGGTGAACGTTTTTCTGCAATGTGTGCACTGGAATGGCTTTTCGCCTGTGTGGATACGAATATGCTTCATCATATTGGACCTGTCGGTGAAGCCGTGGGAATGTCAGCACTGCAATGGTCCACGTTTAGTTGGTTTTTAACTGCCATTTTATGAAACGTACTGTCGTACTGTGGCATGCAATTCGAAATTTTTATGAGTACCGCCCACCATGCTGTCGTTCATTCTTTTAGGGGATGAGCAAGCTTTCCCTACGCCTTTGTTCGGCTTTGTTAGCGTTTACTGCTTGGGAAATTTGTCTCTGACCCAATATCGAACAGACGAAAACACCTTGTGCGTTGGCGCTCTTTTACCATAAAAGCACTTGCGCCATAAAAAGTTATCAACATCACGAAAATGGTGCCCTGACACTGACAAGAGGGCGCCGTAGCCAAGCACGGTAGGAGGGAACTCCTAGACTTCTTGCTTGTGGCAAAACCCAGTCAATTTTTTAAGACACAGCGTACCATAATAACCCACCCCACTTTAATAACACAGAGTTAAGCATTTCTCTGGCGCTTTTTTGCGTTAGTCACTCTTACGTCATCAAACTCCCAACTAACAGCCACTCCTTCGTGCGACTGGCCTTGCTAGCGCACCCTGGATTCGCCCGTTAGGTTTTCAGGCTTGCAGAGCCGCAGCTTGGTTTCTCCCTCACGCTTCTGTTGAATACGCTCTCGAAATTCGAGTGGACATTGTATCGACTTCACGTCGACTGGGTTGACCGACAATACCAGCATGAGCGCAGTGCCATGGCACGAATCCCGCAAGCTTAATTGCGCGCTCGCTTTTATACCCAGAAACGGGGCAACGCCCCTTCGGCTTATCAACCTTGTCGTTCGAAGCCAGGCGCGATACGTCACATCCTCTTTTGTTGCAGTGAAAGGAAGTGAACTATGCCGTTATGTTCAAATGGACCGTGTCAAAGTTTTGTGACGGTACAGCTTGTAACAGAAAGTAACACGCGAAAATATGAGCACAGCGAACTCAAGAAATCTGTTCAAAGTTTTGGTCGTATTCTAGTCCTGGTGGTGCTTTTGTCTGTCTTTGGGAGCTCCGGGGAGGGGGGGGGGGGGTTTGGAGGCACACTGTGAGGCAGGGCAGGGGCTGCTGTGGTGTTGTTAGCTGCGTCATTGACGGGCGCACTTGAACTCACGCACTACAGCTCCCCCACATCGTTGCCGTGACTGAAGTCAAGTTGGAAGGCTTCTCCCGTCGGCAGCAGGTGTTTGCGATTGCGCCGAAGGGTCCGCTCCTCCTCCAGCATCACATGGTAGGACCTGGGGTATGTTGACGATTTCAGGACCTGTCCTTTAGTGGCCCATGTACCGCTTCGGACACTCACGAGGCCTGCATCGTTGAGCGCCGACAGCGGCCGCGCTGGGGACTGAAGCTGTGGATGCTTGACGACTTTGTGGGCTGGTCCAGATCGGTAGTCAGGCAGAGTTGTCCGTAGTCTGTGGCCTTGGAGGATAGCTGCTGGTGTCTGTCCACCCTCCAAAGGAGAAGTCCTGTACGCCAAAAGTGCCGGACAGAAATCCTGCTTTGCTTCGGTAGTTTTCTTGAGCAGGCTCTTTACCACCTGAACATCCTTTTAGGCTAGCCCGTTTGATCGCGGGAATCCTGGATTGCAGGTGATATATTTAAAATCCTATCCGCGTGAAAACGCGGCAAATTGCCGCCTTGAATACTGGGGAAATTTTCTATGCTGCATAAAAATGAGCCCAATGGAAATGAATAGGCAGCAAAATTTGTCAATCAGAGCAATGAATGAAGGCAGTCTATATGTGTGACCCTGGATGCTTAGAAAAGGGGCAAGAGTTTAATGGGAGTGTGCAGCTTTCCAATCAGTATTTAAGTTCTTGTTAACAGGCAAGTGCCCTTAAGTAAATGTCACAGAAATGCTCACTTCTTGTGGGTTTTCACATGCCTCTTTAGATTCATTTTTTGCGTAAAAGCCAGTGGACATAGGTTGCACTGGTATGGCCTCTCGGCCGTGTGGATGCGGAGATGGGCAGACAGTAAATCATTTCTAGTGAAGGTCTTGCTGCAGTTAGTGCACTTGAATGGTCTCTTGCCGGTGTGGGTGCGAATGTGTGTCATCATACTATGCTTCTGGGTGAACGTTTTTCTGCAATGTGTGCACTGGAATGGCTTTTCGCCTGTGTGGATACGAATATGCTTCATCATATTGGACCTGTCGGTGAAGCCGTGGGAATGTCAGCACTGCAATGGTCCACGTTTAGTTGGTTTTTAACTGCCATTTTATGAAACGTACTGTCGTACTGTGGCATGCAATTCGAAATTTTTATGAGTACCGCCCACCATGCTGTCGTTCATTCTTTTAGGGGATGAGCAAGCTTTCCCTACGCCTTTGTTCGGCTTTGTTAGCGTTTACTGCTTGGGAAATTTGTCTCTGACCCAATATCGAACAGACGAAAACACCTTGTGCGTTGGCGCTCTTTTACCATAAAAGCACTTGCGCCATAATAAGTTATCAACATCACGAAAAGGGTGCCCTGACACTGACAAGAGGGCGCCATAGCCAAGCACGGTAGGAGGGAACTCCTAGACTTCTTGCTTGTGGCAAAACCCAGTCAATTTTTTAAGACACAGCCTACCATAATAACCCACCCCACTTTAATAACACAGAGTTAAGCATTTCTCTGGCGCTTTTTTGCGTTAGTCACTCTTACGTCATCAAACTCCCAACTAACAGCCACTCTTTCGTCGACTGGCCTTGCTAGCGCACCCTGGATTCGCCCGTTAGGTTTTCAGGCTTGCAGAGCCGCAGCTTGGTTTCTCCCTCACGCTTCTGTTGAATACGCTCTCGAAATTCGAGTGGACATTGTATCGACTTCACGTCGACTGGGTTGACCGACAATACCAGCATGAGCGCAGTGCCATGGCACGAATCCCGCAAGCTTAATTGCGCGCTCGCTTTTATACCCAGAAACGGGGCAACGCCCCTTCGGCTTATCAAGCTTGTCGTTCGAAGCCAGGCGCGATACGTCACATCCTCTTTTGTTGCAGTGAAAGGAATTGAACTATGCCGTTATTTTCAAATGGACCGTGTCAAAGTTTTGTGACGGTACAGCTTGTAACAGAAAGTAACACGCGAAAATATGAGCACAGCGAACTCAAGAAATCTGTTCAAAGTTTTGGTCGTATTCTAGTCCTGGTGGTGCTTTTGTCTGTCTTTGGGAGCTCCGGGGGGGGGGGGGGGGTTTGGAGGCACACTGTGAGGCAGGGCAGGGGCTGCTGTGGTGTTGTTAGCTGCGTCATTGACGGGCGCACTTGAACTCACGCACTACAGCTCCCCCACATCGTTGCCGTGACTGAAGTCAAGTTGGAAGGCTTCTCCCGTCGGCAGCAGGTGTTTGCGATTGCGCCGAAGGGTCCGCTCCTCCTCCAGCATCACATGGTAGGACCTGGGGTATGTTGACGATTTCAGGACCTGTCCTTTAGTGGCCCATGTACCGCTTCGGACACTCACGAAGCCTGCATCGTTGAGCGCCGACAGCGGCCGCGCTGGGGACTGAAGCTGTGGATGCTTGACGACTTTGTGGGCTGGTCCAGATCGGTAGTCAGGCAGAGTTGTCCGTAGTCTGTGGCCTTGGAGGATAGCTGCTGGTGTCTGTCCACCCTCCAAAGGAGAAGTCCTGTACGCCAAAAGTGCCGGACAGAAATCCTGCTTTGCTTCGGTAGTTTTCTTGAGCAGGCTCTTTACCACCTGAACATCCTTTTAGGCTAGCCCGTTTGATCGCGGGAATCCTGGATTGGAGGTGATATATTTAAAATCCTATCCGCGTGAAAACGCGGCAAATTGCCGCCTTGAATACTGGGGAAATTTTCTATGCTGCATAAAAATGAGCCCAATGGAAATGAATAGGCAGCAAAATTTGTCAATCAGAGCAATGAATGAAGGCAGTCTATATGTGTGACCCTGGATGCTTAGAAAAGGGGCAAGAGTTTAATGGGAGTGTGCAGCTTTCCAATCAGTATTTAAGTTCTTGTTAACAGGCAAGTGCCCTTAAGTAAATGTCACAGAAATGCTCACTTCATGTGGGTTTTCACATGCCTCTTTAGATTCATTTTTT
This sequence comes from Amblyomma americanum, assembly GCF_052857255.1. Lineage (NCBI taxonomy): Eukaryota > Metazoa > Arthropoda > Arachnida > Ixodida > Ixodidae > Amblyomma > Amblyomma americanum. The sequence continues at coordinate 369,066,572 of NC_135497.1, forward strand.
GCGTAAAAGCCAGTGGACATAGGTTGCACTGGTATGGCCTCTCGGCCGTGTGGATGCGGAGATGGGCAGACAGTAAATCATTTCTAGTGAAGGTCTTGCTGCAGTTAGTGCACTTGAATGGTCTCTTGCCGGTGTGGGTGCGAATGTGTGTCATCATACTATGATTCTGGGTGAACGTTTTTCTGCAATGTGTGCACTGGAATGGCTTTTCGCCTGTGTGGATACGAATATGCTTCATCATATTGGACCTGTCGGTGAAGCCGTGGGAATGTCAGCACTGCAATGGTCCACGTTTAGTTGGTTTTTAACTGCCATTTTATGAAACGTACTGTCGTACTGTGGCATGCAATTCGAAATTTTTATGACTACCACCCACCATGCTGTCGTTCATTCTTTTAGGGGATGAGCAAGCTTTCCCTACGCCTTTGTTCGGCTTTGTTAGCGTTTACTGCTTGGGAAATTTGTCTCTGACCCAATATCGAACAGACGAAAACACCTTGTGCGTTGGCGCTCTGTTACCATAAAAGCACTTGCGCCATAAATATTTATCAACATCACGAAAAGGGTGCCCTGACACTGACAAGAGGGCGCCGTAGCCAAGCACGGTAGGAGGGAACTCCAAGACTTCTTGCTTGTGGCAAAACCCAGTCATTTTTTTAAGACACAGCGTACCATAATAACCCACCCCACTTTAATAACACAGAGTTAAGCATTTCTCTGGCGCTTTTTTGCGTTAGTCACTCTTACGTCATCAAACTCCCAACTAACAGCCACTCTTTCGTCGACTGGCCTTGCTAGCGCACCCTGGATTCGCCCGTTAGGTTTTCAGGCTTGCAGAGCCGCAGCTTGGTTTCTCCCTCACGCTTCTGTTGAATACGCTCTCGAAATTCGAGTGGAGATTGTATCGACTTCACGTCGACTGGGTTGACCGACAATACCAGCATGAGCGCAGTGCCATGGCACGAATCCCGCAAGCTTAATTGCGCGCTCGCTTTTATACCCAGAAACGGGGCAACGCCCCTTCGGCTTATCAAGCTTGTCGTTCGAAGCCAGGCGCGATACGTCACATCCTCTTTTGTTGCAGTGAAAGGAATTGAACTATGCCGTTATTTTCAAATGGACCGTGTCAAAGTTTTGTGACGGTACAGCTTGTAGCAGAAAGTAACACGCGAAAATATGAGCACAGCGAACTCAAGAAATCTGTTCAAAGTTTTGGTCGTATTCTAGTCCTGGTGGTGCTTTTGTCTGTCTTTGGGAGCTCCGGGGGGGGGGGGGGGTTTGGAGGCACACTGTGAGGCAGGGCAGGGGCTGCTGTGGTGTTGTTAGCTGCGTCATTGACGGGCGCACTTGAACTCACGCACTACAGCTCCCCCACATCGTTGCCGTGACTGAAGTCAAGTTGGAAGGCTTCTCCCGTCGGCAGCAGGTGTTTGCGATTGCGCCGAAGGGTCCGCTCCTCCTCCAGCATCACATGGTAGGACCTGGGGTACGTTGACGATTTCAGGACCTGTCCTTTAGTGGCCCATGTACCGCTTCGGACACTCACGAAGCCTGCATCGTTGAGCGCCGACAGCGGCCGCGCTGGGAACTGAAGCTGTGGATGCTTGACGACTTTGTGGGCTGGTCCAGATTGGTAGTCAGGCAGAGTTGTCCGTAGTCTGTGGCCTTGGAGGATAGCTGCTGGTGTCTGTCCACCCTCCAAAGGAGAAGTCCTGTACGCCAAAAGTGCCGGACAGAAATCCTGCTTTGCTTCGGTAGTTTTCTTGAGCAGGCTCTTTACCACCTGAACATCCTTTTCGGCTAGCCCGTTTGATCGCGGGAATCCTGGATTGGAGGTGATATATTTAAAATCCTATCCGCGTGAAAACGCGGCAAATTGCCGCCTTGAATACTGGGGAAATTTTCTATGCTGCATAAAGATGAGCCCAATGGAAATAAATAGGCAGCAAAATTTGTCAATCAGAGCAATGAATGAAGGCAGTCTATATGTGTGACCCTGGATGCTTAGAAAAGGGGCAAGAGTTTAATGGGAGTGTGCAGCTTTCCATTCAGTATTTAAGTTCTTGTTAACAGGCAAGTGCCCTTAAGTAAATGTCATAGAAATGCTCACTTCTTTTGGGTTTTCACATGCCTCTTTAGATTCATTTTTTGCGTAAAAGCCAGTGGACATAGGTTGCACTGGTATGGCCTCTCGGCCGTGTGGATGCGGAGATGGGCAGACAGTAAATCTTTTCTAGTGAAGGTCTTGCTGCAGTTAGTGCACTTGAATGGTCTCTTGCCGGTGTGGTTGCGAATGTGTGTCATCATACTATGCTTATGGGTGAACGTTTTTCTGCAATGTGTGCACTGGAATGGCTTTTCGCCTGTGTGGATACGAATATGCTTCATCATATTGGACCTGTCGGTGAAGCCGTGGGAATGTCAGCACTGCAATGGTCCACGTTTAGTTGGTTTTTAACTGCCATTTTATGAAACGTACTGTCGTACTGTGGCATGCAATTCGAAATTTTTATGAGTACCGCCCACCATGCTGTCGTTCATTCTTTTAGGGGATGAGCAAGCTTTCCCTACGCCTTTGTTCGGCTTTGTTAGCGTTTACTGCTTGGGAAATTTGTCTCTGACCCAATATCGAACAGACGAAAACACCTTGTGCGTTGGCGCTCTTTTACCATAAAAGCACTTGCGCCATAAAAAGTTATCAACATCACGAAAAGGGTGCCCTGACACTGACAAGAGGGCGCCATAGCCAAGCACGGTAGGAGGGAACTCCTAGACTTCTTGCTTGTGGCAAAACCCAGTCAATTTTTTAAGACACAGCGTACCATAATAACCCACCCCACTTTAATAACACAGAGTTAAGCATTTCTCTGGCGCTTTTTTGCGTTAGTCACTCTTACGTCATCAAACTCCCAACTAACAGCCACTCTTTCGTCGACTGGCCTTGCTAGCGCACCCTGGATTCGCCCGTTAGGTTTTCAGGCTTGCAGAGCCGCAGCTTGGTTTCTCCCTCACGCTTCTGTTGAATACGCTCTCGAAATTCGAGTGGACATTGTATCGACTTCACGTCGACTGGGTTGACCGACAATACCAGCATGAGCGCAGTGCCATGGCATGAATCCCGCAAGCTTAATTGCGCGCTCGCTTTTATACCCAGAAACGGGGCAACGCCCCTTCGGCTTATCAAGCTTGTCGTTCGAAGCCAGGCGCGATACGTCACATCCTCTTTTGTTGCAGTGAAAGGAATTGAACTATGCCGTTATTTTCAAATGGACCGTGTCAAAGTTTTGTGACGGTACAGCTTGTAACAGAAAGTAACACGCGAAAATATGAGCACAGCGAACTCAAGAAATCTGTTCAAAGTTTTGGTCGTATTCTAGTCCTGGTGGTGCTTTTGTCTGTCTTTGGGAGCTCCGTGGGGGGGGGGGGGGGGGTTTGGAGGCACACTGTGAGGCAGGGCAGGGGCTGCTGTGGTGTTGTTAGCTGCGTCATTGACGGGCGCACTTGAACTCACGCACTACAGCTCCCCCACATCGTTGCCGTGACTGAAGTCAAGTTGGAAGGCTTCTCCCGTCGGCAGCAGGTGTTTGCGATTGCGCCGAAGGGTCCGCTCCTCCTCCAGCATCACATGGTAGGACCTGGGGTATGTTGACGATTTCAGGACCTGTCCTTTAGTGGCCCATGTACCGCTTCGGACACTCACGAAGCCTGCATCGTTGAGCGCCGACAGCGGCCGCGCTGGGGACTGAAGCTGTGGATGCTTGACGACTTTGTGGGCTGGTCCAGATCGGTAGTCAGGCAGAGTTGTCCGTAGTCTGTGGCCTTGGAGGATAGCTGCTGGTGTCTGTCCACCCTCCAAAGGAGAAGTCCTGTACGCCAAAAGTGCCGGACAGAAATCCTGCTTTGCTTCGGTAGTTTTCTTGAGCAGGCTCTTTACCACCTGAACATCCTTTTAGGCTAGCCCGTTTGATCGCGGGAATCCTGGATTGGAGATGATATATTTAAAATCCTATCCGCGTGAAAACGCGGCAAATTGCCGCCTTGAATACTGGGGAAATTTTCTATGCTGCATAAAAATGAGCCCAATGGAAATGAATAGGCAGCAAAATTTGTCAATCAGAGCAATGAATGAAGGCAGTCTATATGTTTGACCCTGGATGCTTAGAAAAGGGGCAAGAGTTTAATGGGAGTGTGCAGCTTTCCATTCAGTATTTAAGTTCTTGTTAACAGGCAAGTGCCCTTAAGTAAATGTCACAGAAATGCTCACTTCTTGTGGGTTTTCACATGCCTCTTTAGATTCATTTTTTGCGTAAAAGCCAGTGGACATAAGTTGCACTGGTATGGCCTCTCGGCCGTGTGGATGCGGAGATGGGCAGACAGTAAATCATTTCTAGTGAAGGTCTTGCTGCAGTTAGTGCACTTGAATGGTCTCTTGCCGGTGTGGGTGCGAATGTGTGTCATCATACTATGCTTCTGGGTGAACGTTTTTCTGCAATGTGTGCACTGGAATGGCTTTTCGCCTGTGTGGATACGAATATGCTTCATCATATTGGACCTGTCGGTGAAGCCGTGGGAATGTCAGCACTGCAATGGTCCACGTTTAGTTGGTTTTTAACTGCCATTTTATGAAACGTACTGTCGTACTGTGGCATGCAATTCGAAATTTTTATGAGTACCACCCACCATGCTGTCGTTCATTCTTTTAGGGGATGAGCAAGCTTTCCCTACGCCTTTGTTCGGCTTTGTTAGCGTTTACTGCTTGGGAAATTTGTCTCTGACCCAATATCGAACAGACGAAAACATCTTGTGCATTGGCGCTCTTTTACCATAAAAGCACTTGCGCCATAAAAATTTATCAACATCACGAAAAGGGTGCCCTGACACTGACAAGAGGGCGCCATAGCCAAGCACGGTAGGAGGGAACTCCTAGACTTCTTGCTTGTGGCAAAACCCAGTCAATTTTTTAAGACACAGCGTACCATAATAACCCACCCCACTTTAATAACACAGAGTTAAGCATTTCTCTGGCGCTTTTTTGCGTTAGTCACTCTTACGTCATCAAACTCCCAACTAACAGCCACTCTTTCGTCGACTGGCCTTGCTAGCGCACCTTGGATTCGCCCGTTAGGTTTTCAGGCTTGCAGAGCCGCAGCTTGGTTTCTCCCTCACGCTTCTGTTGAATACGCTCTCGAAATTCGAGTGGAGATTGTATCGACTTCACGTCGACTGGGTTGACCGACAATACCAGCATGAGCGCAGTGCCATGGCACGAATCCCGCAAGCTTAATTGCGCGCTCGCTTTTATACACAGAAACGGGGCAACGCCTCTTCGGCTTATCAAGCTTGTCGTTCGAAGCCAGGCGCGATACGTCACATCCTCTTTTGTTGCAGTGAAAGGAATTGAACTATGCCGTTATTTTCAAATGGACCGTGTCAAAGTTTTGTGACGGTACAGCTTGTAACAGAAAGTAACACGCGAAAATATGAGCACAGCGAACTCAAGAAATCTGTTCAAAGTTTTGGTCGTATTCTAGTCCTGGTGGTGCTTTTGTCTGTCTTTGGGAGCTCCGGGGGGGGGGGGGGTTTGGAGGCACACTGTGAGGCAGGGCAGGGGCTGCTGTGGTGTTGTTAGCTGCGTCATTGACGGGCGCACTTGAACTCACGCACTACAGCTCCCCCACATCGTTGCCGTGACTGAAGTCAAGTTGGAAGGCTTCTCCCGTCGGCAGCAGGTGTTTGCGATTGCGCCGAAGGGTCCGCTCCTCCTCCAGCATCACATGGTAGGACCTGGGGTACGTTGACGATTTCAGGACCTGTCCTTTAGTGGCCCATGTACCGCTTCGGACACTCACGAAGCCTGCATCGTTGAGCGCCGACAGCGGCCGCGCTGGGAACTGAAGCTGTGGATGCTTGACGACTTTGTGGGCTGGTCCAGATTGGTAGTCAGGCAGAGTTGTCCGTAGTCTGTGGCCTTGGAGGATAGCTGCTGGTGTCTGTCCACCCTCCAAAGGAGAAGTCCTGTACGCCAAAAGTGCCGGACAGAAATCCTGCTTTGCTTCGGTAGTTTTCTTGAGCAGGCTCTTTACCACCTGAACATCCTTTTCGGCTAGCCCGTTTGATCGCGGGAATCCTGGATTGGAGGTGATATATTTAAAATCCTATCCGCGTGAAAACGCGGCAAATTGCCGCCTTGAATACTGGGGAAATTTTCTATGCTGCATAAAGATGAGCCCAATGGAAATGAATAGGCAGCAAAATTTGTCAATCAGAGCAATGAATGAAGGCAGTCTATATGTGTGACCCTGGATGCTTAGAAAAGGGGCAAGAGTTTAATGGGAGTGTGCAGCTTTCCATTCAGTATTTAAGTTCTTGTTAACAGGCAAGTGCCCTTAAGTAAATGTCATAGAAATGCTCACTTCTTTTGGGTTTTCACATGCCTCTTTAGATTCATTTTTTGCGTAAAAGCCAGTGGACATAGGTTGCACTGGTATGGCCTCTCGGCCGTGTGGATGCGGAAATGGGCAGACAGTAAATCTTTTCTAGTGAAGGTCTTGCTGCAGTTAGTGCACTTGAATGGTCTCTTGCCGGTGTGGGTGCGAATGTGTGTCATCATACTATGCTTCTGGGTGAACGTTTTTCTGCAATGTGTGCACTGGAATGGCTTTTCGCCTGTGTGGATACGAATATGCTTCATCATATTGGACCTGTCGGTGAAGCCGTGGGAATGTCAGCACTGCAATGGTCCACGTTTAGTTGGTTTTTAACTGCCATTTTATGAAACGTACTGTCGTACTGTGGCATGCAATTCGAAATTTTTATGAGTACCGCCCACCATGCTGTCGTTCATTCTTTTAGGGGATGAGCAAGCTTTCCCTACGCCTTTGTTCGGCTTTGTTAGCGTTTACTGCTTGGGAAATTTGTCTCTGACCCAATATCGAACAGACGAAAACACCTTGTGCGTTGGCGCTCTTTTACCATAAAAGCACTTGCGCCATAAAAAAGTTATCAACATCACGAAAAGGGTGCCCTGACACTGACAAGAGGGCGCCATAGCCAAGCACGGTAGGAGGGAACTCCTAGACTTCTTGCTTGTGGCAAAACCCAGTCAATTTTTTAAGACACAGCGTACCATAATAACCCACCCCTTTAATAACACAGAGTTAAGCATTTCTCTGGCGCTTTTTTGCGTTAGTCACTCTTACGTCATCAAACTCCCAACTAACAGCCACTCTTTCGTCGACTGGCCTTGCTAGCGCACCCTGGATTCGCCCGTTAGGTTTTCAGGCTTGCAGAGCCGCAGCTTGGTTTCTCCCTCACGCTTCTGTTGAATACGCTCTCGAAATTCGAGTGGAGATTGTATCGACTTCACGTCGACTGGGTTGACCGACAATACCAGCATGAGCGCAGTGCCATGGCACGAATCCCGCAAGCTTAATTGCGCGCTCGCTTTTATACCCAGAAACGGGGCAACGCCCCTTCGGCTTATCAAGCTTGTCGTTCGAAGCCAGGCGCGATACGTCACATCCTCTTTTGTTGCAGTGAAAGGAATTGAACTATGCCGTTATTTTCAAATGGACCGTGTCAAAGTTTTGTGACGGTACAGCTTGTAACAGAAAGTAACACGCGAAAATATGAGCACAGCGAACTCAAGAAATCTGTTCAAAGTTTTGGTCGTATTCTAGTCCTGGTGGTGCTTTTGTCTGTCTTTGGGAGCTCCGGGGGGGGGGGGGGGTTTGGAGGCACACTGTGAGGCAGGGCAGGGGCTGCTGTGGTGTTGTTAGCTGCGTCATTGACGGGCGCACTTGAACTCACGCACTACAGCTCCCCCACATCGTTGCCGTGACTGAAGTCAAGTTGGAAGGCTTCTCCCGGCGGCAGCAGGTGTTTGCGATTGCGCCGAAGGGTCCGCTCCTCCTCCAGCATCACATGGTAGGACCTGGGGTACGTTGACGATTTCAGGACCTGTCCTTTAGTGGCCCATGTACCGCTTCGGACACTCACGAAGCCTGCATCGTTGAGCGCCGACAGCGGCCGCGCTGGGAACTGAAGCTGTGGATGCTTGACGACTTTGTGGGCTGGTCCAGATTGGTAGTCAGGCAGAGTTGTCCGTAGTCTGTGGCCTTGGAGGATAGCTGCTGGTGTCTGTCCACCCTCCAAAGGAGAAGTCCTGTACGCCAAAAGTGCCGGACAGAAATCCTGCTTTGCTTCGGTAGTTTTCTTGAGCAGGCTCTTTACCACCTGAACATCCTTTTCGGCTAGCCCGTTTGATCGCGGGAATCCTGGATTGGAGGTGATATATTTAAAATCCTATCCGCGTGAAAACGCGGCAAATTGCCGCCTTGAATACTGGGGAAATTTTCTATGCTGCATAAAGATGAGCCCAATGGAAATGAATAGGCAGCAAAATTTGTCAATCAGAGCAATGAATGAAGGCAGTCTATATGTGTGACCCTCGATGCTTAGAAAAGGGGCAAGAGTTTAATGGGAGTGTGCAGCTTTCCATTCAGTATTTAAGTTCTTGTTAACAGGCAAGTGCCCTTAAGTAAATGTCACAGAAATGCTCACTTCTTGTGGGTTTTCACATGCCTCTTTAGATTCATTTTTTGCGTAAAAGCCAGTGGACATAGGTTGCACTGGTATGGCCTCTCGGCCGTGTGGATGCGGAGATGGGCAGACAGTAAATCTTTTCTAGTGAAGGTCTTGCTGCAGTTAGTGCACTTGAATGGTCTCTTGCCGGTGTGGGTGCGAATGTGTGTCATCATACTATGCTTCTGGGTGAACGTTTTTCTGCAATGTGTGCACTGGAATGGCTTTTCGCCTGTGTGGATACGAATATGCTTCATCATATTGGACCTGTCGGTGAAGCCGTGGGAATGTCAGCACTGCAATGGTCCACGTTTAGTTGGTTTTTAACTGCCATTTTATGAAACGTACTGTCGTACTGTGGCATGCAATTCGAAATTTTTATGAGTACCGCCCACCATGCTGTCGTTCATTCTTTTAGGGGATGAGCAAGCTTTCCCTACGCCTTTGTTCGGCTTTGTTAGCGTTTACTGCTTGGGAAATTTGTCTCTGACCCAATATCGAACAGACGAAAACACCTTGTGCATTGGCGCTCTTTTACCATAAAAGCACTTGCGCCATAAAAATTTATCAACATCACGAAAAGGGTGCCCTGACACTGACAAGAGGGCGCCATAGCCAAGCACGGTAGGAGGGAACTCCTAGACTTCTTGCTTGTGGCAAAACCCAGTCAATTTTTTAAGACACAGCGTACCATAATAGCCCACCCCACTTTAATAACACAGAGTTAAGCATTTCTCTGGCGCTTTTTTGCGTTAGTCACTCTTACGTCATCAAACTCCCAACTAACAGCCACTCTTTCGTCGACTGGCCTTGCTAGCGCACCCTGGATTCGCCCGTTAGGTTTTCAGGCTTGCAGAGCCGCAGCTTGGTTTCTCCCTCACGCTTCTGTTGAATACGCTCTCGAAATTCGAGTGGAGATTGTATCGACTTCACGTCGACTGGGTTGACCGACAATACCAGCATGAGCGCAGTGCCATGGCACGAATCCCGCAAGCTTAATTGCGCGCTCGCTTTTATACCCAGAAACGGGGCAACGCCCCTTCGGCTTATCAAGCTTGTCGTTCGAAGCCAGGCGCGATACGTCACATCCTCTTTTGTTGCAGTGAAAGGAATTGAACTATGCCGTTATTTTCAAATGGACCGTGTCAAAGTTTTGTGACGGTACAGCTTGTAACAGAAAGTAACACGCGAAAATATGAGCACAGCGAACTCAAGAAATCTGTTCAAAGTTTTGGTCGTATTCTAGTCCTGGTGGTGCTTTTGTCTGTCTTTGGGAGCTCCGGGGGGGGGGGGGGGGGGTTTGGAGGCACACTGTGAGGCAGGGCAGGGGCTGCTGTGGTGTTGTTAGCTGCGTCATTGACGGGCGCACTTGAACTCACGCACTACAGCTCCCCCACATCGTTGCCGTGACTGAAGTCAAGTTGGAAGGCTTCTCCCGGCGGCAGCAGGTGTTTGCGATTGCGCCGAAGGGTCCGCTCCTCCTCCAGCATCACATGGTAGGACCTGGGGTACGTTGACGATTTCAGGACCTGTCCTTTAGTGGCCCATGTACCGCTTCGGACACTCACGAAGCCTGCATCGTTGAGCGCCGACAGCGGCCGCGCTGGGAACTGAAGCTGTGGATGCTTGACGACTTTGTGGGCTGGTCCAGATTGGTAGTCAGGCAGAGTTGTCCGTAGTCTGTGGCCTTGGAGGATAGCTGCTGGTGTCTGTCCACCCTCCAAAGGAGAAGTCCTGTACGCCAAAAGTGCCGGACAGAAATCCTGCTTTGCTTCGGTAGTTTTCTTGAGCAGGCTCTTTACCACCTGAACATCCTTTTCGGCTAGCCCGTTTGATCGCGGGAATCCTGGATTGGAGGTGATATATTTAAAATCCTATCCGCGTGAAAACGCGGCAAATTGCCGCCTTGAATACTGGGGAAATTTTCTATGCTGCATAAAGATGAGCCCAATGGAAATGAATAGGCAGCAAAATTTGTCAATCAGAGCAATGAATGAAGGCAGTCTATATGTGTGACCCTCGATGCTTAGAAAAGGGGCAAGAGTTTAATGGGAGTGTGCAGCTTTCCATTCAGTATTTAAGTTCTTGTTAACAGGCAAGTGCCCTTAAGTAAATGTCACAGAAATGCTCACTTCTTGTGGGTTTTCACATGCCTCTTTAGATTCATTTTTTGCGTAAAAGCCAGTGGACATAGGTTGCACTGGTATGGCCTCTCGGCCGTGTGGATGCGGAAATGGGCAGACAGTAAATCTTTTCTAGTGAAGGTCTTGCTGCAGTTAGTGCACTTGAATGGTCTCTTGCCGGTGTGGGTGCGAATGTGTGTCATCATACTATGCTTCTGGGTGAACGTTTTTCTGCAATGTGTGCACTGGAATGGCTTTTCGCCTGTGTGGATACGAATATGCTTCATCATATTGGACCTGTCGGTGAAGCCGTGGGAATGTCAGCACTGCAATGGTCCACGTTTAGTTGGTTTTTAACTGCCATTTTATGAAACGTACTGTCGTACTGTGGCATGCAATTCGAAATTTTTATGAGTACCGCCCACCATGCTGTCGTTCATTCTTTTAGGGGATGAGCAAGCTTTCCCTACGCCTTTGTTCGGCTTTGTTAGCGTTTACTGCTTGGGAAATTTGTCTCTGACCCAATATCGAACAGACGAAAACACCTTGTGCATTGGCGCTCTTTTACCATAAAAGCACTTGCGCCATAAAAATTTATCAACATCACGAAAAGGGTGCCCTGACACTGACAAGAGGGCGCCATAGCCAAGCACGGTAGGAGGGAACTCCTAGACTTCTTGCTTGTGGCAAAACCCAGTCAATTTTTTAAGACACAGCGTACCATAATAACCCACCCCACTTTAATAACACAGAGTTAAGCATTTCTCTGGCGCTTTTTTGCGTTAGTCACTCTTACGTCATCAAACTCCCAACTAACAGCCACTCTTTCGTCGACTGGCCTTGCTAGCGCACCCTGGATTCGCCCGTTAGGTTTTCAGGCTTGCAGAGCCGCAGCTTGGTTTCTCCCTCACGCTTCTGTTGAATACGCTCTCGAAATTCGAGTGGAGATTGTATCGACTTCACGTCGACTGGGTTGACCGACAATACCAGCATGAGCGCAGTGCCATGGCACGAATCCCGCAAGCTTAATTGCGCGCTCGCTTTTATACCCAGAAACGGGGCAACGCCCCTTCGGCTTATCAAGCTTGTCGTTCGAAGCCAGGCGCGATACGTCACATCCTCTTTTGTTGCAGTGAAAGGAATTGAACTATGCCGTTATTTTCAAATGGACCGTGTCAAAGTTTTGTGACGGTACAGCTTGTAACAGAAAGTAACACGCGAAAATATGAGCACAGCGAACTCAAGAAATCTGTTCAAAGTTTTGGTCGTATTCTAGTCCTGGTGGTGCTTTTGTCTGTCTTTGGGAGCTCCGGGGGGGGGGGGGGGGTTTGGAGGCACACTGTGAGGCAGGGCAGGGGCTGCTGTGGTGTTGTTAGCTGCGTCATTGACGGGCGCACTTGAACTCACGCACTACAGCTCCCCCACATCGTTGCCGTGACTGAAGTCAAGTTGGAAGGCTTCTCCCGTCGGCAGCAGGTGTTTGCGATTGCGCCGAAGGGTCCGCTCCTCCTCCAGCATCACATGGTAGGACCTGGGGTACGTTGACGATTTCAGGACCTGTCCTTTAGTGGCCCATGTACCGCTTCGGACACTCACGAAGCCTGCATCGTTGAGCGCCGACAGCGGCCGCGCTGGGAACTGAAGCTGTGGATGCTTGACGACTTTGTGGGCTGGTCCAGATTGGTAGTCAGGCAGAGTTGTCCGTAGTCTGTGGCCTTGGAGGATAGCTGCTGGTGTCTGTCCACCCTCCAAAGGAGAAGTCCTGTACGCCAAAAGTGCCGGACAGAAATCCTGCTTTGCTTCGGTAGTTTTCTTGAGCAGGCTCTTTACCACCTGAACATCCTTTTCGGCTAGCCCGTTTGATCGCGGGAATCCTGGATTGGAGGTGATATATTTAAAATCCTATCCGCGTGAAAACGCGGCAAATTGCCGCCTTGAATACTGGGGAAATTTTCTATGCTGCATAAAGATGAGCCCAATGGAAATGAATAGGCAGCAAAATTTGTCAATCAGAGCAATGAATGAAGGCAGTCTATATGTGTGACCCTGGATGCTTAGAAAAGGGGCAAGAGTTTAATGGGAGTGTGCAGCTTTCCATTCAGTATTTAAGTTCTTGTTAACAGGCAAGTGCCCTTAAGTAAATGTCATAGAAATGCTCACTTCTTTTGGGTTTTCACATGCCTCTTTAGATTCATTTTTTGCGTAAAAGCCAGTGGACATAGGTTGCACTGGTATGGCCTCTCGGCCGTGTGGATGCGGAAATGGGCAGACAGTAAATCTTTTCTAGTGAAGGTCTTGCTGCAGTTAGTGCACTTGAATGGTCTCTTGCCGGTGTGGGTGCGAATGTGTGTCATCATACTATGCTTCTGGGTGAACGTTTTTCTGCAATGTGTGCACTGGAATGGCTTTTCGCCTGTGTGGATACGAATATGCTTCATCATATTGGACCTGTCGGTGAAGCCGTGGGAATGTCAGCACTGCAATGGTCCACGTTTAGTTGGTTTTTAACTGCCATTTTATGAAACGTACTGTCGTACTGTGGCATGCAATTCGAAATTTTTATGAGTACCGCCCACCATGCTGTCGTTCATTCTTTTAGGGGATGAGCAAGCTTTCCCTACGCCTTTGTTCGGATTTGTTAGCGTTTACTGCTTGGGAAATTTGTCTCTGACCCAATATCGAACAGACGAAAACACCTTGTGCGTTGGCGCTCTTTTACCATAAAAGCACTTGCGCCATAAAAAAGTTATCAACATCACGAAAAGGGTGCCCTGACACTGACAAGAGGGCGCCATAGCCAAGCACGGTAGGAGGGAACTCCTAGACTTCTTGCTTGTGGCAAAACCCAGTCAATTTTTTAAGACACAGCGTACCATAATAACCCACCCCTTTAATAACACAGAGTTAAGCATTTCTCTGGCGCTTTTTTGCGTTAGTCACTCTTACGTCATCAAACTCCCAACTAACAGCCACTCTTTCGTCGACTGGCCTTGCTAGCGCACCCTGGATTCGCCCGTTAGGTTTTCAGGCTTGCAGAGCCGCAGCTTGGTTTCTCCCTCACGCTTCTGTTGAATACGCTCTCGAAATTCGAGTGGAGATTGTATCGACTTCACGTCGACTGGGTTGACCGACAATACCAGCATGAGCGCAGTGCCATGGCACGAATCCCGCAAGCTTAATTGCGCGCTCGCTTTTATACCCAGAAACGGGGCAACGCCCCTTCGGCTTATCAAGCTTGTCGTTCGAAGCCAGGCGCGATACGTCACATCCTCTTTTGTTGCAGTGAAAGGAATTGAACTATGCCGTTATTTTCAAATGGACCGTGTCAAAGTTTTGTGACGGTACAGCTTGTAACAGAAAGTAACACGCGAAAATATGAGCACAGCGAACTCAAGAAATCTGTTCAAAGTTTTGGTCGTATTCTAGTCCTGGTGGTGCTTTTGTCTGTCTTTGGGAGCTCCGGGGGGGGGGGGGGGGGGGTTGGAGGCACACTGTGAGGCAGGGCAGGGGCTGCTGTGGTGTTGTTAGCTGCGTCATTGACGGGCGCACTTGAACTCGCGCACTACAGCTCCCCCACATCGTGTCCGTGACTGAAGTCAAGTTGAAAAGCTTCTCCCTCCTCCAGCATCACATGGTAGGACCTGGGGTACGTTGACGATTTCAGGACCTGTCCTTTAGTGGCCCATGTACCGCTTCGGACACTCACGAAGCCTGCATCGTTGAGCGCCGACAGCGGCCGCGCTGGGGACTGAAGCTGTGGATGCTTGACGACTTTGTGGGCTGGTCCAGATTGGTAGTCAGGCAGAGTTGTCCGTAGTCTGTGGCCTTGGAGGATAGCTGCTGGTGTCTGTCCACCCTCCAAAGGAGAAGTCCTGTACGCCAAAAGTGCCGGACAGAAATCCTGCTTTGCTTCGGTAGTTTTCTTGAGCAGGCTCTTTACCACCTGAACATCCTTTTCGGCTTGCCCGTTTGATCGCGGGAATCCTGGATTGGAGGTGATATATTTAAAATCCTATCCGCGTGAAAACGCGGCAAATTGCCGCCTTGAATACTGGGGAAATTTTCTATGCTGCATAAAAATGAGCCCAATGGAAATGAATAGGCAACAAAATTTGTCAATCAGAGCAATGAATGAAGGCAGTCTATATGTGTGACCCTGGATGCTTAGAAAAGGGGCAAGAGTTTAATGGGAGTGTGCAGCTTTCCATTCAGTATTTAAGTTCTTGTTAACAGGCAAGTGCCCTTAAGTAAATGTCACAGAAATGCTCACTTCTTGTGGGTTTTCACATGCCTCTTTAGATTCATTTTTTGCGTAAAAGCCAGTGGACATAGGTTGCACTGGTATGGCCTCTCGGCCGTGTGGATGCGGAGATGGGCAGACAGTAAATCTTTTCTAGTGAAGGTCTTGCTGCAGTTAGTGCACTTGAATGGTCTCTTGCCGGTGTGGGTGCGAATGTGTGTCATCATACTATGCTTCTGGGTGAACGTTTTTCTGCAATGTGTGCACTGGAATGGCTTTTCGCCTGTGTGGATACGAATATGCTTCATCATATTGGACCTGTCGGTGAAGCCGTGGGAATGTCAGCACTGCAATGGTCCACGTTTAGTTGGTTTTTAACTGCCATTTTATGAAACGTACTGTCGTACTGTGGCATGCAATTCGAAATTTTTATGAGTACCGCCCACCATGCTGTCGTTCATTCTTTTAGGGGATGAGCAAGCTTTCCCTACGCCTTTGTTCGGCTTTGTTAGCGTTTACTGCTTGGGAAATTTGTCTCTGACCCAATATCGAACAGACGAAAACACCTTGTGCGTTGGCGCTCTTTTACCATAAAAGCACTTGCGCCATAAAAAAGTTATCAACATCACGAAAAGGGTGCCCTGACACTGACAAGAGGGCGCCATAGCCAAGCACGGTAGGAGGGAACTCCTAGACTTCTTGCTTGTGGCAAAACCCAGTCAATTTTTTAAGACACAGCGTACCATAATAACCCACCCCACTTTAATAACACAGAGTTAAGCAAGTTAAGCATTTCTCTGGCGCTTTTTTGCGTTAGTAACTCTTACGTCATCAAACTCCCAACTAACAGCCACTCTTTCGTCGACTGGCCTTGCTAGCGCACCCTGGATTCGCCCGTTAGGTTTTCAGGCTTGCAGAGCGGCAGCTTGGTTTCTCCCTCACGCTTCTGTTGAATACGCTCTCGAAATTCGAGTGGACATTGTATCGACTTCACGTCGACTGGGTTGACCGACAATACCAGCATGAGCGCAGTGCCATGGCACGAATCCCGCAAGCTTAATTGCGCGCTCGCTTTTATACCCAGAAACGGGGCAACGCCCCTTCGGCTTATCAAGCTTGTCGTTCGAAGCCAGGCGCGATACGTCACATCCTCTTTTGTTGCAGTGAAAGGAATTGAACTATGCCGTTATTTTCAAATGGACCGTGTCAAAGTTTTGTGACGGTACAGCTTGTAACAGAAAGTAACACGCGAAAATATGAGCACAGCGAACTCAAGAAATCTGTTCAAAGTTTTGGTCGTATTCTAGTCCTGGTGGTGCTTTTGTCTGTCTTTGGGAGCTCGGGGGGGGGGGGGTTTGGAGGCACACTGTGAGGCAGGGCAGGGGCTGCTGTGGTGTTGTTAGCTGCGTCATTGACGGGCGCACTTGAACTCACGCACTACAGCTCCCCCACATCGTTGCCGTGACTGAAGTCAAGTTGGAAGGCTTCTCCCGTCGGCAGCAGGTGTTTGCGATTGCGCCGAAGGGTCCGCTCCTCCTCCAGCATCACATGGTAGGACCTGGGGTACGTTGACGATTTCAGGACCTGTCCTTTAGTGGCCCATGTACCGCTTCGGACACTCACGAAGCCTGCATCGTTGAGCGCCGACAGCGGCCGCGCTGGGGACTGAAGCTGTGGATGCTTGACGACTTTGTGGGCTGGTCCAGATTGGTAGTCAGGCAGAGTTGTCCGTAGTCTGTGGCCTTGGAGGATAGCTGCTGGTGTCTGTCCACCCTCCAAAGGAGAAGTCCTGTACGCCAAAAGTGCCGGACAGAAATCCTGCTTTGCTTCGGTAGTTTTCTTGAGCAGGCTCTTTACCACCTGAACATCCTTTTCGGCTAGCCCGTTTGATCGCGGGAATCCTGGATTGGAGGTGATATATTTAAAATCCTATCCGCGTGAAAACGCGGCAAATTGCCGCCTTGAATACTGGGGAAATTTTCTATGCTGCATAAAAATGAGCCCTATGGAAATGAATAGGCAACAAAATTTGTCAATCAGAGCAATGAATGAAGGCAGTCTATATGTGTGACCCTGGATGCTTAGAAAAGGGGCAAGAGTTTAATGGGAGTGTGCAGCTTTCCATTCAGTATTTAAGTTCTTGTTAACAGGCAAGTGCCCTTAAGTAAATGTCACAGAAATGCTCACTTCTTGTGGGTTTTCACATGCCTCTTTAGATTCATTTTTTGCGTAAAAGCCAGTGGACATAGGTTGCACTGGTATGGCCTCTCGGCCGTGTGGATGCGGAGATGGGCAGACAGTAAATCTTTTCTAGTGAAGGTCTTGCTGCAGTTAGTGCACTTGAATGGTCTCTTGCCGGTGTGGGTGCGAATGTGTGTCATCATACTATGCTTCTGGGTGAACGTTTTTCTGCAATGTGTGCACTGGAATGGCTTTTCGCCTGTGTGGATACGAATATGCTTCATCATATTGGACCTGTCGGTGAAGCCGTGGGAATGTCAGCACTGCAATGGTCCACGTTTAGTTGGTTTTTAACTGCCATTTTATGAAACGTACTGTCGTACTGTGGCATGCAATTCGAAATTTTTATGAGTACCGCCCACCATGCTGTCGTTCATTCTTTTAGGGGATGAGCAAGCTTTCCCTACGCCTTTGTTCGGCTTTGTTAGCGTTTACTGCTTGGGAAATTTGTCTCTGACCCAATATCGAACAGACGAAAACACCTTGTGCGTTGGCGCTCTTTTACCATAAAAGCACTTGCGCCATAAAAAGTTATCAACATCACGAAAAGGGTGCCCTGACACTGACAAGAGGGCGCCATAGCCAAGCACGGTAGGAGGGAACTCCTAGACTTCTTGCTTGTGGCAAAACCCAGTCAATTTTTTAAGACACAGCCTACCATAATAACCCACCCCACTTTAATAACACAGAGTTAAGCATTTCTCTGGCGCTTTTTTGCGTTAGTCACTCTTACGTCATCAAACTCCCAACTAACAGCCACTCTTTCGTCGACTGGCCTTGCTAGCGCACCCTGGATTCGCCCGTTAGGTTTTCAGGCTTGCAGAGCCGCAGCTTGGTTTCTCCCTCACGCTTCTGTTGAATACGCTCTCGAAATTCGAGTGGACATTGTATCGACTTCACGTCGACTGGGTTGACCGACAATACCAGCATGAGCGCAGTGCCATGGCACGAATCCCGCAAGCTTAATTGCGCGCTCGCTTTTATACCCAGAAACGGGGCAACGCCCCTTCGGCTTATCAAGCTTGTCGTTCGAAGCCAGGCGCGATACGTCACATCCTCTTTTGTTGCAGTGAAAGGAATTGAACTATGCCGTTATTTTCAAATGGACCGTGTCAAAGTTTTGTGACGGTACAGCTTGTAACAGAAAGTAACACGCGAAAATATGAGCACAGCGAACTCAAGAAATCTGTTCAAAGTTTTGGTCGTATTCTAGTCCTGGTGGTGCTTTTGTCTGTCTTTGGGAGCTCCGGGGGGGGGGGGGTTTGGAGGCACACTGTGAGGCAGGGCAGGGGCTGCTGTGGTGTTGTTAGCTGCGTCATTGACGGGCGCACTTGAACTCACGCACTACAGCTCCCCCACATCGTTGCCGTGACTGAAGTCAAGTTGGAAGGCTTCTCCCGTCGGCAGCAGGTGTTTGCGATTGCGCCGAAGGGTCCGCTCCTCCTCCAGCATCACATGGTAGGACCTGGGGTACGTTGACGATTTCAGGACCTGTCCTTTAGTGGCCCATGTACCGCTTCGGACACTCACGAAGCCTGCATCGTTGAGCGCCGACAGCGGCCGCGCTGGGAACTGAAGCTGTGGATGCTTGACGACTTTGTGGGCTGGTCCAGATTGGTAGTCAGGCAGAGTTGTCCGTAGTCTGTGGCCTTGGAGGATAGCTGCTGGTGTCTGTCCACCCTCCAAAGGAGAAGTCCTGTACGCCAAAAGTGCCGGACAGAAATCCTGCTTTGCTTCGGTAGTTTTCTTGAGCAGGCTCTTTACCACCTGAACATCCTTTTCGGCTAGCCCGTTTGATCGCGGGAATCCTGGATTGGAGGTGATATATTTAAAATCCTATCCGCGTGAAAACGCGGCAAATTGCCGCCTTGAATACTGGGGAAATTTTCTATGCTGCATAAAGATGAGCCCAATGGAAATGAATAGGCAGCAAAATTTGTCAATCAGAGCAATGAATGAAGGCAGTCTATATGTGTGACCCTGGATGCTTAGAAAAGGGGCAAGAGTTTAATGGGAGTGTGCAGCTTTCCATTCAGTATTTAAGTTCTTGTTAACAGGCAAGTGCCCTTAAGTAAATGTCATAGAAATGCTCACTTCTTTTGGGTTTTCACATGCCTCTTTAGATTCATTTTTTGCGTAAAAGCCAGTGGACATAGGTTGCACTGGTATGGCCTCTCGGCCGTGTGGATGCGGAAATGGGCAGACAGTAAATCTTTTCTAGTGAAGGTCTTGCTGCAGTTAGTGCACTTGAATGGTCTCTTGCCGGTGTGGGTGCGAATGTGTGTCATCATACTATGCTTCTGGGTGAACGTTTTTCTGCAATGTGTGCACTGGAATGGCTTTTCGCCTGTGTGGATACGAATATGCTTCATCATATTGGACCTGTCGGTGAAGCCGTGGGAATGTCAGCACTGCAATGGTCCACGTTTAGTTGGTTTTTAACTGCCATTTTATGAAACGTACTGTCGTACTGTGGCATGCAATTCGAAATTTTTATGAGTACCGCCCACCATGCTGTCGTTCATTCTTTTAGGGGATGAGCAAGCTTTCCCTACGCCTTTGTTCGGCTTTGTTAGCGTTTACTGCTTGGGAAATTTGTCTCTGACCCAATATCGAACAGACGAAAACACCTTGTGCGTTGGCGCTCTTTTACCATAAAAGCACTTGCGCCATAAAAAGTTATCAACATCACGAAAAGGGTGCCCTGACACTGACAAGAGGGCGCCATAGCCAAGCACGTAAGGAGGGAACTCCTAGACTTCTTGCTTGTGGCAAAACCCAGTCAATTTTTTAAGACACAGCCTACCATAATAACCCACCCCACTTTAATAACACAGAGTTAAGCATTTCTCTGGCGCTTTTTTGCGTTAGTCACTCTTACGTCATCAAACTCCCAACTAACAGCCACTCTTTCGTCGACTGGCCTTGCTAGCGCACCCTGGATTCGCCCGTTAGGTTTTCAGGCTTGCAGAGCCGCAGCTTGGTTTCTCCCTCACGCTTCTGTTGAATACGCTCTCGAAATTCGAGTGGACATTGTATCGACTTCACGTCGACTGGGTTGACCGACAATACCAGCATGAGCGCAGTGCCATGGCACGAATCCCGCAAGCTTAATTGCGCGCTCGCTTTTATACCCAGAAACGGGGCAACGCCCCTTCGGCTTATCAAGCTTGTCGTTCGAAGCCAGGCGCGATACGTCACATCCTCTTTTGTTGCAGTGAAAGGAATTGAACTATGCCGTTATTTTCAAATGGACCGTGTCAAAGTTTTGTGACGGTACAGCTTGTAACAGAAAGTAACACGCGAAAATATGAGCACAGCGAACTCAAGAAATCTGTTCAAAGTTTTGGTCGTATTCTAGTCCTGGTGGTGCTTTTGTCTGTCTTTGGGAGCTCCGGGGGGGGGGGGGGGTTTGGAGGCACACTGTGAGGCAGGGCAGGGGCTGCTGTGGTGTTGTTAGCTGCGTCATTGACGGGCGCACTTGAACTCACGCACTACAGCTCCCCCACATCGTTGCCGTGACTGAAGTCAAGTTGGAAGGCTTCTCCCGTCGGCAGCAGGTGTTTGCGATTGCGCCGAAGGGTCCGCTCCTCCTCCAGCATCACATGGTAGGACCTGGGGTACGTTGACGATTTCAGGACCTGTCCTTTAGTGGCCCATGTACCGCTTCGGACACTCACGAAGCCTGCATCGTTGAGCGCCGACAGCGGCCGCGCTGGGAACTGAAGCTGTGGATGCTTGACGACTTTGTGGGCTGGTCCAGATTGGTAGTCAGGCAGAGTTGTCCGTAGTCTGTGGCCTTGGAGGATAGCTGCTGGTGTCTGTCCACCCTCCAAAGGAGAAGTCCTGTACGCCAAAAGTGCCGGACAGAAATCCTGCTTTGCTTCGGTAGTTTTCTTGAGCAGGCTCTTTACCACCTGAACATCCTTTTCGGCTAGCCCGTTTGATCGCGGGAATCCTGGATTGGAGGTGATATATTTAAAATCCTATCCGCGTGAAAACGCGGCAAATTGCCGCCTTGAATACTGGGGAAATTTTCTATGCTGCATAAAGATGAGCCCAATGGAAATGAATAGGCAGCAAAATTTGTCAATCAGAGCAATGAATGAAGGCAGTCTATATGTTTGACCCTGGATGCTTAGAAAAGGGGCAAGAGTTTAATGGGAGTGTGCAGCTTTCCATTCAGTATTTAAGTTCTTGTTAACAGGCAAGTGCCCTTAAGTAAATGTCATAGAAATGCTCACTTCTTTTGGGTTTTCACATGCCTCTTTAGATTCATTTTTTGCGTAAAAGCCAGTGGACATAGGTTGCACTGGTATGGCCTCTCGGCCGTGTGGATGCGGAGATGGGCAGACAGTAAATCTTTTCTAGTGAAGGTCTTGCTGCAGTTAGTGCACTTGAATGGTCTCTTGCCGGTGTGGGTGCGAATGTGTGTCATCATACTATGCTTCTGGGTGAACGTTTTTCTGCAATGTGTGCACTGGAATGGCTTTTCGCCTGTGTGGATACGAATATGCTTCATCATATTGGACCTGTCGGTGAAGCCGTGGGAATGTCAGCACTGCAATGGTCCACGTTTAGTTGGTTTTTAACTGCCATTTTATGAAACGTACTGTCGTACTGTGGCATGCAATTCGAAATTTTTATGAGTACCGCCCACCATGCTGTCGTTCATTCTTTTAGGGGATGAGCAAGCTTTCCCTACGCCTTTGTTCGGCTTTGTTAGCGTTTACTGCTTGGGAAATTTGTCTCTGACCCAATATCGAACAGACGAAAACACCTTGTGCGTTGGCGCTCTTTTACCATAAAAGCACTTGCGCCATAAAAAGTTATCAACATCACGAAAAGGGTGCCCTGACACTGACAAGAGGGCGCCATAGCCAAGCACGGTAGGAGGGAACTCCTAGACTTCTTGCTTGTGGCAAAACCCAGTCAATGTTTTAAGACACAGCGTACCATAATAACCCACCCCACTTTAATAACACAGAGTTAAGCATTTCTCTGGCGCTTTTTTGCGTTAGTCACTCTTACGTCATCAAACTCCCAACTAACAGCCACTCTTTCGTCGACTGGCCTTGCTAGCGCACCCTGGATTCGCCCGTTAGGTTTTCAGGCTTGCAGAGCCGCAGCTTGGTTTCTCCCTCACGCTTCTGTTGAATACGCTCTCGAAATTCGAGTGGACATTGTATCGACTTCACGTCGACTGGGTTGACCGACAATACCAGCATGAGCGCAGTGCCATGGCACGAATCCCGCAAGCTTAATTGCGCGCTCGCTTTTATACCCAGAAACGGGGCAACGCCCCTTCGGCTTATCAAGCTTGTCGTTCGAAGCCAGGCGCGATACGTCACATCCTCTTTTGTTGCAGTGAAAGGAATTGAACTATGCCGTTATTTTCAAATGGACCGTGTCAAAGTTTTGTGACGGTACAGCTTGTAACAGAAAGTAACACGCGAAAATATGAGCACAGCGAACTCAAGAAATCTTTCAAAGTTTTGGTCGTATTCTAGTCCTGGTGGTGCTTTTGTCTGTCTTTGGGAGCTCCGGGGGGGGGGGGGGGTTTGGAGGCACACTGTGAGGCAGGGCAGGGGCTGCTGTGGTGTTGTTAGCTGCGTCATTGACGGGCGCACTTGAACTCACGCACTACAGCTCCCCCACATCGTTGCCGTGACTGAAGTCAAGTTGGAAGGCTTCTCCCGTCGGCAGCAGGTGTTTGCGATTGCGCCGAAGGGTCCGCTCCTCCTCCAGCATAACATGGTAGGACCTGGGGTATGTTGACGATTTCAGGACCTGTCCTTTAGTGGCCCATGTACCGCTTCGGACACTCACGAAGCCTGCATCGTTGAGCGCCGACAGCGGCCGCGCTGGGGACTGAAGCTGTGGATGCTTGACGACTTTGTGGGCTGGTCCAGATCGGTAGTCAGGCAGAGTTGTCCGTAGTCTGTGGCCTTGGAGGATAGCTGCTGGTGTCTGTCCACCCTCCAAAGGAGAAGTCCTGTACGCCAAAAGTGCCGGACAGAAATCCTGCTTTGCTTCGGTAGTTTTCTTGAGCAGGCTCTTTACCACCTGAACATCCTTTTAGGCTAGCCCGTTTGATCGCGGGAATCCTGGATTGGAGATGATATATTTAAAATCCTATCCGCGTGAAAACGCGGCAAATTGCCGCCTTGAATACTGGGGAAATTTTCTATGCTGCATAAAAATGAGCCCAATGGAAATGAATAGGCAGCAAAATTTGTCAATCAGAGCAATGAATGAAGGCAGTCTATATGTGTGACCCTGGATGCTTAGAAAAGGGGCAAGAGTTTAATGGGAGTGTGCAGCTTTCCATTCAGTATTTAAGTTCTTGTTAACAGGCAAGTGCCCTTAAGTAAATGTCATAGAAATGCTCACTTCTTTTGGGTTTTCACATACCTCTTTAGATTTATTTTTTGCGTAAAAGCCAGTGGACATAGGTTGCACTGGTATGGCCTCTCGGCCGTGTGGATGCGGAAATGGGCAGACAGTAAATCTTTTCTAGTGAAGGTCTTGCTGCAGTTAGTGCACTTGAATGGTCTCTTGCCGGTGTGGGTGCGAATGTGTGTCATCATACTATGCTTCTGGGTGAACGTTTTTCTGCAATGTGTGCACTGGAATGGCTTTTCGCCTGTGTGGATACGAATATGCTTCATCATATTGGACCTGTCGGTGAAGCCGTGGGAATGTCAGCACTGCAATGGTCCACGTTTAGTTGGTTTTTAACTGCCATTTTATGAAACGTACTGTCGTACTGTGGCATGCAATTCGAAATTTTTATGAGTACCGCCCACCATGCTGTCGTTCATTCTTTTAGGGGATGAGCAAGCTTTCCCTACGCCTTTGTTCGGCTTTGTTAGCGTTTACTGCTTGGGAAATTTGTCTCTGACCCAATATCGAACAGACGAAAACACCTTGTGCGTTGGCGCTCTTTTACCATAAAAGCACTTGCGCCATAAAAAGTTATCAACATCACGAAAAGGGTGCCCTGACACTGACAAGAGGGCGCCATAGCCAAGCACGGTAGGAGGGAACTCCTAGACTTCTTGCTTGTGGCAAAACCCAGTCAATGTTTTAAGACACAGCGTACCATAATAACCCACCCCACTTTAATAACACAGAGTTAAGCATTTCTCTGGCGCTTTTTTGCGTTAGTCACTCTTACGTCATCAAACTCCCAACTAACAGCCACTCTTTCGTCGACTGGCCTTGCTAGCGCACCCTGGATTCGCCCGTTAGGTTTTCAGGCTTGCAGAGCCGCAGCTTGGTTTCTCCCTCACGCTTCTGTTGAATACGCTCTCGAAATTCGAGTGGACATTGTATCGACTTCACGTCGACTGGGTTGACCGACAATACCAGCATGAGCGCAGTGCCATGGCACGAATCCCGCAAGCTTAATTGCGCGCTCGCTTTTATACCCAGAAACGGGGCAACGCCCCTTCGGCTTATCAAGCTTGTCGTTCGAAGCCAGGCGCGATACGTCACATCCTCTTTTGTTGCAGTGAAAGGAATTGAACTATGCCGTTATTTTCAAATGGACCGTGTCAAAGTTTTGTGACGGTACAGCTTGTAACAGAAAGTAACACGCGAAAATATGAGCACAGCGAACTCAAGAAATCTGTTCAAAGTTTTGGTCGTATTCTAGTCCTGGTGGTGCTTTTGTCTGTCTTTGGGAGCTCCGGGGGGGGGGGGGGGGGGTTGGAGGCACACTGTGAGGCAGGGCAGGGGCTGCTGTGGTGTTGTTAGCTGCGTCATTGACGGGCGCACTTGAACTCACGCACTACAGCTCCCCCACATCGTTGCCGTGACTGAAGTCAAGTTGGAAGGCTTCTCCCGTCGGCAGCAGGTGTTTGCGATTGCGCCGAAGGGTCCGCTCCTCCTCCAGCATCACATGGTAGGACCTGGGGTACGTTGACGATTTCAGGACCTGTCCTTTAGTGGCCCATGTACCGCTTCGGACACTCACGAAGCCTGCATCGTTGAGCGCCGACAGCGGCCGCGCTGGGGACTGAAGCTGTGGATGCTTGACGACTTTGTGGGCTGGTCCAGATTGGTAGTCAGGCAGAGTTGTCCGTAGTCTGTGGCCTTGGAGGATAGCTGCTGGTGTCTGTCCACCCTCCAAAGGAGAAGTCCTGTACGCCAAAAGTGCCGGACAGAAATCCTGCTTTGCTTCGGTAGTTTTCTTGAGCAGGCTCTTTACCACCGGAACATCCTTTTCGGCTTGCCCGTTTGATCGCGGGAATCCTGGATTGGAGGTGATATATTTAAAATCCTATCCGCGTGAAAACGCGGCAAATTGCCGCCTTGAATACTGGGGAAATTTTCTATGCTGCATAAAAATGAGCCCAATGGAAATGAATAGGCAACAAAATTTGTCAATCAGAGCAATGAATGAAGGCAGTCTATATGTGTGACCCTCGATGCTTAGAAAAGGGGCAAGAGTTTAATGGGAGTGTGCAGCTTTCCATTCAGTATTTAAGTTCTTGTTAACAGGCAAGTGCCCTTAAGTAAATGTCACAGAAATGCTCACTTCTTGTGGGTTTTCACATGCCTCTTTAGATTCATTTTTTGCGTAAAAGCCAGTGGACATAGGTTGCACTGGTATGGCCTCTCGGCCGTGTGGATGCGGAGATGGGCAGACAGTAAATCTTTTCTAGTGAAGGTCTTGCTGCAGTTAGTGCACTTGAATGGTCTCTTGCCGGTGTGGGTGCGAATGTGTGTCATCATACTATGCTTCTGGGTGAACGTTTTTCTGCAATGTGTGCACTGGAATGGCTTTTCGCCTGTGTGGATACGAATATGCTTCATCATATTGGACCTGTCGGTGAAGCCGTGGGAATGTCAGCACTGCAATGGTCCACGTTTAGTTGGTTTTTAACTGCCATTTTATGAAACGTACTGTCGTACTGTGGCATGCAATTCGAAATTTTTATGAGTACCGCCCACCATGCTGTCGTTCATTCTTTTAGGGGATGAGCAAGCTTTCCCTACGCCTTTGTTCGGCTTTGTTAGCGTTTACTGCTTGGGAAATTTGTCTCTGACCCAATATCGAACAGACGAAAACACCTTGTGCATTGGCGCTCTTTTACCATAAAAGCACTTGCGCCATAAAAATTTATCAACATCACGAAAAGGGTGCCCTGACACTGACAAGAGGGCGCCATAGCCAAGCACGGTAGGAGGGAACTCCTAGACTTCTTGCTTGTGGCAAAACCCAGTCAATTTTTTAAGACACAGCGTACCATAATAACCCACCCCACTTTAATAACACAGAGTTAAGCATTTCTCTGGCGCTTTTTTGCGTTAGTCACTCTTACGTCATCAAACTCCCAACTAACAGCCACTCTTTCGTCGACTGGCCTTGCTAGCGCACCCTGGATTCGCCCGTTAGGTTTTCAGGCTTGCAGAGCCGCAGCTTGGTTTCTCCCTCACGCTTCTGTTGAATACGCTCTCGAAATTCGAGTGGAGATTGTGTCGACTTCACGTCGACTGGGTTGACCGACAATACCAGCATGAGCGCAGTGCCATGGCACGAATCCCGCAAGCTTAATTGCGCGCTCGCTTTTATACCCAGAAACGGGGCAACGCCCCTTCGGCTTATCAAGCTTGTCGTTCGAAGCCAGGCGCGATACGTCACATCCTCTTTTGTTGCAGTGAAAGGAATTGAACTATGCCGTTATTTTCAAATGGACCGTGTCAAAGTTTTGTGACGGTACAGCTTGTAACAGAAAGTAACACGCGAAAATATGAGCACAGCGAACTCAAGAAATCTGTTCAAAGTTTTGGTCGTATTCTAGTCCTGGTGGTGCTTTTGTCTGTCTTTGGGAGCTCCGGGGGGGGGGGGGGGGTTTGGAGGCACACTGTGAGGCAGGGCAGGGGCTGCTGTGGTGTTGTTAGCTGCGTCATTGACGGGCGCACTTGAACTCACGCACTACAGCTCCCCCACATCGTTGCCGTGACTGAAGTCAAGTTGGAAGGCTTCTCCCGTCGGCAGCAGGTGTTTGCGATTGCGCCGAAGGGTCCGCTCCTCCTCCAGCATCACATGGTAGGACCTGGGGTACGTTGACGATTTCAGGACCTGTCCTTTAGTGGCCCATGTACCGCTTCGGACACTCACGAAGCCTGTATCGTTGAGCGCCGACAGCGGCCGCGCTGGGAACTGAAGCTGTGGATGCTTGACGACTTTGTGGGCTGGTCCAGATTGGTAGTCAGGCAGAGTTGTCCGTAGTCTGTGGCCTTGGAGGATAGCTGCTGGTGTCTGTCCACCCTCCAAAGGAGAAGTCCTGTACGCCAAAAGTGCCGGACAGAAATCCTGCTTTGCTTCGGTAGTTTTCTTGAGCAGGCTCTTTACCACCTGAACATCCTTTTCGGCTAGCCCGTTTGATCGCGGGAATCCTGGATTGGAGGTGATATATTTAAAATCCTATCCGCGTGAAAACGCGGCAAATTGCCGCCTTGAATACTGGGGAAATTTTCTATGCTGCATAAAGATGAGCCCAATGGAAATGAATAGGCAGCAAAATTTGTCAATCAGAGCAATGAATGAAGGCAGTCTATATGTGTGACCCTGGATGCTTAGAAAAGGGGCAAGAGTTTAATGGGAGTGTGCAGCTTTCCATTCAGTATTTAAGTTCTTGTTAACAGGCAAGTGCCCTTAAGTAAATGTCATAGAAATGCTCACTTCTTTTGGGTTTTCACATGCCTCTTTAGATTCATTTTTTGCGTAAAAGCCAGTGGACATAGGTTGCACTGGTATGGCCTCTCGGCCGTGTGGATGCGGAGATGGGCAGACAGTAAATCTTTTCTAGTGAAGGTCTTGCTGCAGTTAGTGCACTTGAATGGTCTCTTGCCGGTGTGGGTGCGAATGTGTGTCATCATACTATGCTTCTGGGTGAACGTTTTTCTGCAATGTGTGCACTGGAATGGCTTTTCGCCTGTGTGGATACGAATATGCTTCATCATATTGGACCTGTCGGTGAAGCCGTGGGAATGTCAGCACTGCAATGGTCCACGTTTAGTTGGTTTTTAACTGCCATTTTATGAAACGTACTGTCGTACTGTGGCATGCAATTCGAAATTTTTATGAGTACCGCCCACCATGCTGTCGTTCATTCTTTTAGGGGATGAGCAAGCTTTCCCTACGCCTTTGTTCGGCTTTGTTAGCGTTTACTGCTTGGGAAATTTGTCTCTGACCCAATATCGAACAGACGAAAACACCTTGTGCGTTGGCGCTCTTTTACCATAAAAGCACTTGCGCCATAAAAAGTTATCAACATCACGAAAAGGGTGCCCTGACACTGACAAGAGGGCGCCATAGCCAAGCACGGTAGGAGGGAACTCCTAGACTTCTTGCTTGTGGCAAAACCCAGTCAATTTTTTAAGACACAGCGTACCATAATAACCCACCCCACTTTAATAACACAGAGTTAAGCATTTCTCTGGCGCTTTTTTGCGTTAGTCACTCTTACGTCATCAAACTCCCAACTAACAGCCACTCTTTCGTCGACTGGCCTTGCTAGCGCACCCTGGATTCGCCCGTTAGGTTTTCAGGCTTGCAGAGCCGCAGCTTGGTTTCTCCCTCACGCTTCTGTTGAATACGCTCTCGAAATTCGAGTGGACATTGTATCGACTTCACGTCGACTGGGTTGACCGACAATACCAGCATGAGCGCAGTGCCATGGCACGAATCCCGCAAGCTTAATTGCGCGCTCGCTTTTATACCCAGAAACGGGGCAACGCCCCTTCGGCTTATCAAGCTTGTCGTTCGAAGCCAGGCGCGATACGTCACATCCTCTTTTGTTGCAGTGAAAGGAATTGAACTATGCCGTTATTTTCAAATGGACCGTGTCAAAGTTTTGTGACGATACAGCTTGTAACAGAAAGTAACACGCGAAAATATGAGCACAGCGAACTCAAGAAATCTGTTCAAAGTTTTGGTCGTATTCTAGTCCTGGTGGTGCTTTTGTCTGTCTTTGGGAGCTCCGGGGGGGGGGGGGGGGTTGGAGGCACACTGTGAGGCAGGGCAGGGGCTGCTGTGGTGTTGTTAGCTGCGTCATTGACGGGCGCACTTGAACTCACGCACTACAGCTCCCCCACATCGTTGCCGTGACTGAAGTCAAGTTGGAAGGCTTCTCCCGTCGGCAGCAGGTGTTTGCGATTGCGCCGAAGGGTCCGCTCCTCCTCCAGCATCACATGGTAGGACCTGGGGTACGTTGACGATTTCAGGACCTGTCCTTTAGTGGCCCATGTACCGCTTCGGACACTCACGAAGCCTGCATCGTTGAGCGCCGACAGCGGCCGCGCTGGGGACTGAAGCTGTGGATGCTTGACGACTTTGTGGGCTGGTCCAGATTGGTAGTCAGGCAGAGTTGTCCGTAGTCTGTGGCCTTGGAGGATAGCTGCTGGTGTCTGTCCACCCTCCAAAGGAGAAGTCCTGTACGCCAAAAGTGCCGGACAGAAATCCTGCTTTGCTTCGGTAGTTTTCTTGAGCAGGCTCTTTACCACCTGAACATCCTTTTCGGCTTGCCCGTTTGATCGCGGGAATCCTGGATTGGAGGTGATATATTTAAAATCCTATCCGCGTGAAAACGCGGCAAATTGCCGCCTTGAATACTGGGGAAATTTTCTATGCTGCATAAAAATGAGCCCAATGGAAATGAATAGGCAACAAAATTTGTCAATCAGAGCAATGAATGAAGGCAGTCTATATGTGTGACCCTGGATGCTTAGAAAAGGGGCAAGAGTTTAATGGGAGTGTGCAGCTTTCCATTCAGTATTTAAGTTCTTGTTAACAGGCAAGTGCCCTTAAGTAAATGTCACAGAAATGCTCACTTCTTGTGGGTTTTCACATGCCTCTTTAGATTCATTTTTTGCGTAAAAGCCAGTGGACATAGGTTGCACTGGTATGGCCTCTCGGCCGTGTGGATGCGGAGATGGGCAGACAGTAAATCTTTTCTAGTGAAGGTCTTGCTGCAGTTAGTGCACTTGAATGGTCTCTTGCCGGTGTGGGTGCGAATGTGTGTCATCATACTATGCTTCTGAGTGAACGTTTTTCTGCAATGTGTGCACTGGAATGGCTTTTCGCCTGTGTGGATACGAATATGCTTCATCATATTGGACCTGTCGGTGAAGCCGTGGGAATGTCAGCACTGCAATGGTCCACGTTTAGTTGGTTTTTAACTGCCATTTTATGAAACGTACTGTCGTACTGTGGCATGCAATTCGAAATTTTTATGAGTACCGCCCACCATGCTGTCGTTCATTCTTTTAGGGGATGAGCAAGCTTTCCCTACGCCTTTGTTCGGCTTTGTTAGCGTTTACTGCTTGGGAAATTTGTCTCTGACCCAATATCGAACAGACGAAAACACCTTGTGCGTTGGCGCTCTTTTACCATAAAAGCACTTGCGCCATAAAAAAGTTATCAACATCACGAAAAGGGTGCCCTGACACTGACAAGAGGGCGCCATAGCCAAGCACGGTAGGAGGGAACTCCTAGACTTCTTGCTTGTGGCAAAACCCAGTCAATTTTTTAAGACACAGCGTACCATAATAACCCACCCCACTTTAATAACACAGAGTTAAGCAAGTTAAGCATTTCTCTGGCGCTTTTTTGCGTTAGTCACTCTTACGTCATCAAACTCCCAACTAACAGCCACTCTTTCGTCGACTGGCCTTGCTAGCGCACCCTGGATTCGCCCGTTAGGTTTTCAGGCTTGCAGAGCGGCAGCTTGGTTTCTCCCTCACGCTTCTGTTGAATACGCTCTCGAAATTCGAGTGGACATTGTATCGACTTCACGTCGACTGGGTTGACCGACAATACCAGCATGAGCGCAGTGCCATGGCACGAATCCCGCAAGCTTAATTGCGCGCTCGCTTTTATACCCAGAAACGGGGCAGCGCCCCTTCGGCTTATCAAGCTTGTCGTTCGAAGCCAGGCGCGATACGTCACATCCTCTTTTGTTGCAGTGAAAGGAAGTGAACTATGCCGTTATTTTCAAATGGACCGTGTCAAAGTTTTGTGACGGTACAGCTTGTAACAGAAAGTAACACGCGAAAATATGAGCACAGCGAACTCAAGAAATCTGTTCAAAGTTTTGGTCGTATTCTAGTCCTGGTGGTGCTTTTGTCTGTCTTTGGGAGCTCCGGGGGGGGGGGGGGGGTTTGGAGGCACACTGTGAGGCAGGGCAGGGGCTGCTGTGGTGTTGTTAGCTGCGTCATTGACGGGCGCACTTGAACTCACGCACTACAGCTCCCCCACATCGTTGCCGTGACTGAAGTCAAGTTGGAAGGCTTCTCCCGTCGGCAGCAGGTGTTTGCGATTGCGCCGAAGGGTCCGCTCCTCCTCCAGCATCACATGGTAGGACCTGGGGTACGTTGACGATTTCAGGACCTGTCCTTTAGTGGCCCATGTACCGCTTCGGACACTCACGAAGCCTGCATCGTTGAGCGCCGACAGCGGCCGCGCTGGGGACTGAAGCTGTGGATGCTTGACGACTTTGTGGGCTGGTCCAGATTGGTAGTCAGGCAGAGTTGTCCGTAGTCTGTGGCCTTGGAGGATAGCTGCTGGTGTCTGTCCACCCTCCAAAGGAGAAGTCCTGTACGCCAAAAGTGCCGGACAGAAATCCTGCTTTGCTTCGGTAGTTTTCTTGAGCAGGCTCTTTACCACCTGAAC
Source organism: Amblyomma americanum (assembly GCF_052857255.1). Classification (NCBI taxonomy): domain Eukaryota; kingdom Metazoa; phylum Arthropoda; class Arachnida; order Ixodida; family Ixodidae; genus Amblyomma; species Amblyomma americanum. The sequence goes on from NC_135497.1 coordinate 369,098,445, forward strand.
ATCCTTTTCGGCTAGCCCGTTTGATCGCGGGAATCCTGGATTGGAGGTGATATATTTAAAATCCTATCCGCGTGAAAACGCGGCAAATTGCCGCCTTGAATACTGGGGAAATTTTCTATGCTGCATAAAAATGAGCCCAATGGAAATGAATAGGCAACAAAATTTGTCAATCAGAGCAATGAATGAAGGCAGTCTATATGTGTGACCCTGGATGCTTAGAAAAGGGGCAAGAGTTTAATGGGAGTGTGCAGCTTTCCATTCAGTATTTAAGTTCTTGTTAACAGGCAAGTGCCCTTAAGTAAATGTCACAGAAATGCTCACTTCTTGTGGGTTTTCACATGCCTCTTTAGATTCATTTTTTGCGTAAAAGCCAGTGGACATAGGTTGCACTGGTATGGCCTCTCGGCCGTGTGGATGCGGAGATGGGCAGACAGTAAATCTTTTCTAGTGAAGGTCTTGCTGCAGTTAGTGCACTTGAATGGTCTCTTGCCGGTGTGGGTGCGAATGTGTGTCATCATACTATGCTTCTGGGTGAACGTTTTTCTGCAATGTGTGCACTGGAATGGCTTTTCGCCTGTGTGGATACGAATATGCTTCATCATATTGGACCTGTCGGTGAAGCCGTGGGAATGTCAGCACTGCAATGGTCCACGTTTAGTTGGTTTTTAACTGCCATTTTATGAAACGTACTGTCGTACTGTGGCATGCAATTCGAAATTTTTATGAGTACCACCCACCATGCTGTCGTTCATTCTTTTAGGGGATGAGCAAGCTTTCCCTACGCCTTTGTTCGGCTTTGTTAGCGTTTACTGCTTGGGAAATTTGTCTCTGACCCAATATCGAACAGACGAAAACACCTTGTGCGTTGGCGCTCTTTTACCATAAAAGCACTTGCGCCATAAAAAGTTATCAACATCACGAAAAGGGTGCCCTGACACTGACAAGAGGGCGCCATAGCCAAGCACGGTAGGAGGGAACTCCTAGACTTCTTGCTTGTGGCAAAACCCAGTCAATTTTTTAAGACACAGCGTACCATAATAACCCACCCCACTTTAATAACACAGAGTTAAGCAAGTTAAGCATTTCTCTGGCGCTTTTTTGAGTTAGTCACTCTTACGTCATCAAACTCCCAACTAACAGCCACTCTTTCGTCGACTGGCCTTGCTAGCGCACCCTGGATTCGCCCGTTAGGTTTTCAGGCTTGCAGAGTGGCAGCTTGGTTTCTCCCTCACGCTTCTGTTGAATACGCTCTCGAAATTCGAGTGGACATTGTATCGACTTCACGTCGACTGGGTTGACCGACAATACCAGCATGAGCGCAGTGCCATGGCACGAATCCCGCAAGCTTAATTGCGCGCTCGCTTTTATACCCAGAAACGGGGCAACGCCCCTTCGGCTTATCAAGCTTGTCGTTCGAAGCCAGGCGCGATACGTCACATCCTCTTTTGTTGCAGTGAAAGGAATTGAACTATGCCGTTATTTTCAAATGGACCGTGTCAAAGTTTTGTGACGGTACAGCTTGTAACAGAAAGTAACACGCGAAAATATGAGCACAGCGAACTCAAGAAATCTGTTCAAAGTTTTGGTCGTATTCTAGTCCTGGTGGTGCTTTTGTCTGTCTTTGGGAGCTCCGGGGGGGGGGGGTTTGGAGGCACACTGTGAGGCAGGGCAGGGGCTGCTGTGGTGTTGTTAGCTGCGTCATTGACGGGCGCACTTGAACTCACGCACTACAGCTCCCCCACATCGTTGCCGTGACTGAAGTCAAGTTGGAAGGCTTCTCCCGTCGGCAGCAGGTGTTTGCGATTGCGCCGAAGGGTCCGCTCCTCCTCCAGCATCACATGGTAGGACCTGGGGTACGTTGACGATTTCAGGACCTGTCCTTTAGTGGCCCATGTACCGCTTCGGACACTCACGAAGCCTGCATCGTTGAGCGCCGACAGCGGCCGCGCTGGGGACTGAAGCTGTGGATGCTTGACGACTTTGTGGGCTGGTCCAGATTGGTAGTCAGGCAGAGTTGTCCGTAGTCTGTGGCCTTGGAGGATAGCTGCTGGTGTCTGTCCACCCTCCAAAGGAGAAGTCCTGTACGCCAAAAGTGCCGGACAGAAATCCTGCTTTGCTTCGGTAGTTTTCTTGAGCAGGCTCTTTACCACCTGAACATCCTTTTCGGCTAGCCCGTTTGATCGCGGGAATCCTGGATTGGAGGGGATATATTTAAAATCCTATCCGCGTGAAAACGCGGCAAATTGCCGCCTTGAATACTGGGGAAATTTTCTATGCTGCATAAAAATGAGCCCAATGGAAATGAATAGGCAACAAAATTTGTCAATCAGAGCAATGAATGAAGGCAGTCTATATGTGTGACCCTGGATGCTTAGAAAAGGGGCAAGAGTTTAATGGGAGTGTGCAGCTTTCCATTCAGTATTTAAGTTCTTGTTAACAGGCAAGTGCCCTTAAGTAAATGTCACAGAAATGCTCACTTCTTGTGGGTTTTCACATGCCTCTTTAGATTCATTTTTTGCGTAAAAGCCAGTGGACATAGGTTGCACTGGTATGGCCTCTCGGCCGTGTGGATGCGGAGATGGGCAGACAGTAAATCTTTTCTAGTGAAGGTCTTGCTGCAGTTAGTGCACTTGAATGGTCTCTTGCCGGTGTGGGTGCGAATGTGTGTCATCATACTATGCTTCTGGGTGAACGTTTTTCGGCAATGTGTGCACTGGAATGGCTTTTCGCCTGTGTGGATACGAATATGCTTCATCATATTGGACCTGTCGGTGAAGCCGTGGGAATGTCAGCACTGCAATGGTCCACGTTTAGTTGGTTTTTAACTGCCATTTTATGAAACGTACTGTCGTACTGTGGCATGCAATTCGAAATTTTTATGAGTACCACCCACCATGCTGTCGTTCATTCTTTTAGGGGATGAGCAAGCTTTCCCTACGCCTTTGTTCGGCTTTGTTAGCGTTTACTGCTTGGGAAATTTGTCTCTGACCCAATATCGAACAGACGAAAACACCTTGTGCGTTGGCGCTCTTTTACCATAAAAGCACTTGCGCCATAAAAAGTTATCAACATCACGAAAAGGGTGCCCTGACACTGACAAGAGGGCGCCATAGCCAAGCACGGTAGGAGGGAACTCCTAGACTTCTTGCTTGTGGCAAAACCCAGTCAATTTTTTAAGACACAGCCTACCATAATAACCCACCCCACTTTAATAACACAGAGTTAAGCATTTCTCTGGCGCTTTTTTGCGTTAGTCACTCTTACGTCATCAAACTCCCAACTAACAGCCACTCTTTCGTCGACTGGCCTTGCTAGCGCACCCTGGATTCGCCCGTTAGGTTTTCAGGCTTGCAGAGCCGCAGCTTGGTTTCTCCCTCACGCTTCTGTTGAATACGCTCTCGAAATTCGAGTGGACATTGTATCGACTTCACGTCGACTGGGTTGACCGACAATACCAGCATGAGCGCAGTGCCATGGCACGAATCCCGCAAGCTTAATTGCGCGCTCGCTTTTATACCCAGAAACGGGGCAACGCCCCTTCGGCTTATCAAGCTTGTCGTTCGAAGCCAGGCGCGATACGTCACATCCTCTTTTGTTGCAGTGAAAGGAATTGAACTATGCCGTTATTTTCAAATGGACCGTGTCAAAGTTTTGTGACGGTACAGCTTGTAACAGAAAGTAACACGCGAAAATATGAGCACAGCGAACTCAAGAAATCTGTTCAAAGCTTTGGTCGTATTCTAGTCCTGGTGGTGCTTTTGTCTGTCTTTGGGAGTCCCGGGGGGGGGGGGGGGTTTGGAGGCACACTGTGAGGCAGGGCAGGGGCTGCTGTGGTGTTGTTAGCTGCGTCATTGACGGGCGCACTTGAACTCACGCACTACAGCTCCCCCACATCGTTGCCGTGACTGAAGTCAAGTTGGAAGGCTTCTCCCGTCGGCAGCAGGTGTTTGCGATTGCGCCGAAGGGTCCGCTCCTCCTCCAGCATCACATGGTAGGACCTGGGGTATGTTGACGATTTCAGGACCTGTCCTTTAGTGGCCCATGTACCGCTTCGGACACTCACGAAGCCTGCATCGTTGAGCGCCGACAGCGGCCGCGCTGGGGACTGAAGCTGTGGATGCTTGACGACTTTGTGGGCTGGTCCAGATCGGTAGTCAGGCAGAGTTGTCCGTAGTCTGTGGCCTTGGAGGATAGCTGCTGGTGTCTGTCCACCCTCCAAAGGAGAAGTCCTGTACGCCAAAAGTGCCGGACAGAAATCCTGCTTTGCTTCGGTAGTTTTCTTGAGCAGGCTCTTTACCACCTGAACATCCTTTTCGGCTAGCCCGTTTGATCGCGGGAATCCTGGATTGGAGGTGATATATTTAAAATCCTATCCGCGTGAAAACGCGGCAAATTGCCGCCTTGAATACTGGGGAAATTTTCTATGCTGCATAAAGATGAGCCCAATGGAAATGAATAGGCAGCACAATTTGTCAATCAGAGCAATGAATGAAGGCAGTCTATATGTGTGACCCTGGATGCTTAGAAAAGGGGCAAGAGTTTAATGGGAGTGTGCAGCTTTCCATTCAGTATTTAAGTTCTTGTTAACAGGCAAGTGCCCTTAAGTAAATGTCATAGAAATGCTCACTTCTTTTGGGTTTTCACATGCCTCTTTAGATTCATTTTTTGCGTAAAAGCCAGTGGACATAGGTTGCACTGGTATGGCCTCTCGGCCGTGTGGATGCGGAGATGGGCAGACAGTAAATCTTTTCTAGTGAAGGTCTTGCTGCAGTTAGTGCACTTGAATGGTCTCTTGCCGGTGTGGGTGCGAATGTGTGTCATCATACTATGCTTCTGGGTGAACGTTTTTCTGCAATGTGTGCACTGGAATGGCTTTTCGCCTGTGTGGATACGAATATGCTTCATCATATTGGACCTGTCGGTGAAGCCGTGGGAATGTCAGCACTGCAATGGTCCACGTTTAGTTGGTTTTTAACTGCCATTTTATGAAACGTACTGTCGTACTGTGGCATGCAATTCGAAATTTTTATGAGTACCGCCCACCATGCTGTCGTTCATTCTTTTAGGGGATGAGCAAGCTTTCCCTACGCCTTTGTTCGGCTTTGTTAGCGTTTACTGCTTGGGAAATTTGTCTCTGACCCAATATCGAACAGACGAAAACACCTTGTGCGTTGGCGCTCTTTTACCATAAAAGCACTTGCGCCATAAAAAGTTATCAACATCACGAAAAGGGTGCCCTGACACTGACAAGAGGGCGCCATAGCCAAGCACGGTAGGAGGGAACTCCTAGACTTCTTGCTTGTGGCAAAACCCAGTCAATTTTTTAAGACACAGCGTACCATAATAACCCACCCCACTTTAATAACACAGAGTTAAGCATTTCTCTGGCGCTTTTTTGCGTTAGTCACTCTTACGTCATCAAACTCCCAACTAACAGCCACTCTTTCGTCGACTGGCCTTGCTAGCGGACCCTGGATTCGCCCGTTAGGTTTTCAGGCTTGCAGAGCCGCAGCTTGGTTTCTCCCTCACGCTTCTGTTGAATACGCTCTCGAAATTCGAGTGGACATTGTATCGACTTCACGTCGACTGGGTTGACCGACAATACCAGCATGAGCGCAGTGCCATGGCACGAATCCCGCAAGCTTAATTGCGCGCTCGCTTTTATACCCAGAAACGGGGCAACGCCCCTTCGGCTTATCAAGCTTGTCGTTCGAAGCCAGGCGCGATACGTCACATCCTCTTTTGTTGCAGTGAAAGGAATTGAACTATGCCGTTATTTTCATATGGACCGTGTCAAAGTTTTGTGACGGTACAGCTTGTAACAGAAAGTAACACGCGAAAATATGAGCACAGCGAACTCAAGAAATCTGTTCAAAGTTTTGGTCGTATTCTAGTCCTGGTGGTGCTTTTGTCTGTCTTTGGGAGCTCCGGGGGGGGGGGGGGGGGTTTGGAGGCACACTGTGAGGCAGGGCAGGGGCTGCTGTGGTGTTGTTAGCTGCGTCATTGACGGGCGCACTTGAACTCACGCACTACAGCTCCCCCACATCGTTGCCGTGACTGAAGTCAAGTTGGAAGGCTTCTCCCGTCGGCAGCAGGTGTTTGCGATTGCGCCGAAGGGTCCGCTCCTCCTCCAGCATCACATGGTAGGACCAGGGGTATGTTGACGATTTCAGGACCTGTCCTTTAGTGGCCCATGTACCGCTTCGGACACTCACGAAGCCTGCATCGTTGAGCGCCGACAGCGGCCGCGCTGGGGACTGAAGCTGTGGATGCTTGACGACTTTGTGGGCTGGTCCAGATCGGTAGTCAGGCAGAGTTGTCCGTAGTCTGTGGCCTTGGAGGATAGCTGCTGGTGTCTGTCCACCCTCCAAAGGAGAAGTCCTGTACGCCAAAAGTGCCGGACAGAAATCCTGCTTTGCTTCGGTAGTTTTCTTGAGCAGGCTCTTTACCACCTGAACATCCTTTTAGGCTAGCCCGTTTGATCGCGGGAATCCTGGATTGGAGGTGATATATTTAAAATCCTATCCGCGTGAAAACGCGGCAAATTGCCGCCTTGAATACTGGGGAAATTTTCTATGCTGCATAAAAATGAGCCCAATGGAAATGAATAGGCAGCAAAATTTGTCAATCAGAGCAATGAATGAAGGCAGTCTATATGTTTGACCCTGGATGCTTAGAAAAGGGGCAAGAGTTTAATGGGAGTGTGCAGCTTTCCATTCAGTATTTAAGTTCTTGTTAACAGGCAAGTGCCCTTAAGTAAATGTCACAGAAATGCTCACTTCTTGTGGGTTTTCACATGCCTCTTTAGATTCATTTTTTGCGTAAAAGCCAGTGGACATAGGTTGCACTGGTATGGCCTCTCGGCCGTGTGGATGCGGAGATGGGCAGACAGTAAATCATTTCTAGTGAAGGTCTTGCTGCAGTTAGTGCACTTGAATGGTCTCTTGCCGGTGTGGGTGCGAATGTGTGTCATCATACTATGCTTCTGGGTGAACGTTTTTCTGCAATGTGTGCACTGGAATGGCTTTTCGCCTGTGTGGATACGAATATGCTTCATCATATTGGACCTGTCGGTGAAGCCGTGGGAATGTCAGCACTGCAATGGTCCACGTTTAGTTGGTTTTTACCTGCCATTTTATGAAACGTACTGTCGTACTGTGGCATGCAATTCGAAATTTTTATGAGTACCACCCACCATGCTGTCGTTCATTCTTTTAGGGGATGAGCAAGCTTTCCCTACGCCTTTGTTCGGCTTTGTTAGCGTTTACTGCTTGGGAAATTTGTCTCTGACCCAATATCGAACAGACGAAAACACCTTGTGCGTTGGCGCTCTTTTACCATAAAAGCACTTGCGCCATAAAAATTTATCAACATCACGAAAAGGGTGCCCTGACACTGACAAGAGGGCGCCATAGCCAAGCACGGTAGGAGGGAACTCCTAGACTTCTTGCTTGTGGCAAAACCCAGTCAATTTTTTAAGACACAGCGTACCATAATAACCCACCCCACTTTAATAACACAGAGTTAAGCATTTCTCTGGCGCTTTTTTGCGTTAGTCACTCTTACGTCATCAAACTCCCAACTAACAGCCACTCTTTCGTCGACTGGCCTTGCTAGCGCACCCTGGATTCGCCCGTTAGGTTTTCAGGCTTGCAGAGCCGCAGCTTGGTTTCTCCCTCACGCTTCTGTTGAATACGCTCTCGAAATTCGAGTGGACATTGTATCGACTTCACGTCGACTGGGTTGACCGACAATACCAGCATGAGCGCAGTGCCATGGCACGAATCCCGCAAGCTTAATTGCGCGCTCGCTTTTATACCCAGAAACGGGGCAACGCCCCTTCGGCTTATCAAGCTTGTCGTTCGAAGCCAGGCGCGATACGTCACATCCTCTTTTGTTGCAGTGAAAGGAATTGAACTATGCCGTTATTTTCAAATGGACCGTGTCAAAGTTTTGTGACGGTACAGCTTGTAACAGAAAGTAACACGCGAAAATATGAGCACAGCGAACTCAAGAAATCTGTTCAAAGTTTTGGTCGTATTCTAGTCCTGGTGGTGCTTTTGTCTGTCTTTGGGAGCTCCGGGGGGGGGGGGGGGTTGGAGGCACACTGTGAGGCAGGGCAGGGGCTGCTGTGGTGTTGTTAGCTGCGTCATTGACGGGCGCACTTGAACTCACGCACTACAGCTCCCCCACATCGTTGCCGTGACTGAAGTCAAGTTGGAAGGCTTCTCCCGTCGGCAGCAGGTGTTTGCGATTGCGCCGAAGGGTCCGCTCCTCCTCCAGCATCACATGGTAGGACCTGGGGTACGTTGACGATTTCAGGACCTGTCCTTTAGTGGCCCATGTACCGCTTCGGACACTCACGAAGCCTGCATCGTTGAGCGCCGACAGCGGCCGCGCTGGGGACTGAAGCTGTGGATGCTTGACGACTTTGTGGGCTGGTCCAGATTGGTAGTCAGGCAGAGTTGTCCGTAGTCTGTGGCCTTGGAGGATAGCTGCTGGTGTCTGTCCACCCTTCAAAGGAGAAGTCCTGTACGCCAAAAGTGCCGGACAGAAATCCTGCTTTGCTTCGGTAGTTTTCTTGAGCAGGCTCTTTACCACCTGAACATCCTTTTCGGCTTGCCCGTTTGATCGCGGGAATCCTGGATTGGAGGTGATATATTTAAAATCCTATCCGCGTGAAAACGCGGCAAATTGCCGCCTTGAATACTGGGGAAATTTTCTATGCTGCATAAAAATGAGCCCAATGGAAATGAATAGGCAACAAAATTTGTCAATCAGAGCAATGAATGAAGGCAGTCTATATGTGTGACCATGGATGCTTAGAAAAGGGGCAAGAGTTTAATGGGAGTGTGCAGCTTTCCATTCAGTATTTAAGTTCTTGTTAACAGGCAAGTGCCCTTAAGTAAATGTCACAGAAATGCTCACTTCTTGTGGGTTTTCACATGCCTCTTTAGATTCATTTTTTGCGTAAAAGCCAGTGGACATAGGTTGCACTGGTATGGCCTCTCGGCCGTGTGGATGCGGAGATGGGCAGACAGTAAATCTTTTCTAGTGAAGGTCTTGCTGCAGTTAGTGCACTTGAATGGTGTCTTGCCGGTGTGGGTGCGAATGTGTGTCATCATACTATGCTTCTGGGTGAACGTTTTTCTGCAATGTGTGCACTGGAATGGCTTTTCGCCTGTGTGGATACGAATATGCTTCATCATATTGGACCTGTCGGTGAAGCCGTGGGAATGTCAGCACTGCAATGGTCCACGTTTAGTTGGTTTTTAACTGCCATTTTATGAAACGTACTGTCGTACTGTGGCATGCAATTCGAAATTTTTATGAGTACCGCCCACCATGCTCTCGTTCATTCTTTTAGGGGATGAGCAAGCTTTCCCTACGCCTTTGTTCGGCTTTGTTAGCGTTTACTGCTTGGGAAATTTGTCTCTGACCCAATATCGAACAGACGAAAACACCTTGTGCGTTGGCGCTCTTTTACCATAAAAGCACTTGCGCCATAAAAAGTTATCAACATCACGAAAAGGGTGCCCTGACACTGACAAGAGGGCGCCATAGCCAAGCACGGTAGGAGGGAACTCCTAGACTTCTTGCTTGTGGCAAAACCCAGTCAATTTTTTAAGACACAGCGTACCATAATAACCCACCCCACTTTAATAACACAGAGTTAAGCAAGTTAAGCATTTCTCTGGCGCTTTTTTGCGTTAGTGACTCTTACGTCATCAAACTCCCAACTAACAGCCACTCTTTCGTCGACTGGCCTTGCTAGCGCACCCTGGATTCGCCCGTTAGGTTTTCAGGCTTGCAGAGCGGCAGCTTGGTTTCTCCCTCACGCTTCTGTTGAATACGCTCTCGAAATTCGAGTGGACATTGTATCGACTTCACGTCGACTGGGTTGACCGACAATACCAGCATGAGCGCAGTGCCATGGCACGAATCCCGCAAGCTTAATTGCGCGCTCGCTTTTATACCCAGAAACGGGGCAACGCCCCTTCGGCTTATCAAGCTTGTCGTTCGAAGCCAGGCGCGATACGTCACATCCTCTTTTGTTGCAGTGAAAGGAATTGAACTATGCCGTTATTTTCAAATGGACCGTGTCAAAGTTTTGTGACGGTACAGCTTGTAACAGAAAGTAACACGCGAAAATATGAGCACAGCGAACTCAAGAAATCTGTTCAAAGTTTTGGTCGTATTCTAGTCCTGGTGGTGCTTTTGTCTGTCTTTGGGAGCTCCGGGGGGGGGGGGGGTTTGGAGGCACACTATGAGGCAGGGCAGGGGCTGCTGTGGTGTTGTTAGCTGCGTCATTGACGGGCGCACTTGAACTCACGCACTACAGCTCCCCCACATCGTTGCCGTGACTGAAGTCAAGTTGGAAGGCTTCTCCCGTCGGCAGCAGGTGTTTGCGATTGCGCCGAAGGGTCCGCTCCTCCTCCAGCATCACATGGTAGGACCTGGGGTACGTTGACGATTTCAGGACCTGTCCTTTAGTGGCCCATGTACCGCTTCGGACACTCACGAAGCCTGCATCGTTGAGCGCCGACAGCGGCCGCGCTGGGGACTGAAGCTGTGGATGCTTGACGACTTTGTGGGCTGGTCCAGATTGGTAGTCAGGCAGAGTTGTCCGTAGTCTGTGGCCTTGGAGGATAGCTGCTGGTGTCTGTCCACCCTCCAAAGGAGAAGTCCTGTACGCCAAAAGTGCCGGACAGAAATCCTGCTTTGCTTCGGTAGTTTTCTTGAGCAGGCTCTTTACCACCTGAACATCCTTTTAGGCTAGCCCGTTTGATCGCGGGAATCCTGGATTGGAGGTGATATATTTAAAATCCTATCCGCGTGAAAACGCGGCAAATTGCCGCCTTGAATACTGGGGAAATTTTCTATGCTGCATAAAAATGAGCCCAATGGAAATGAATAGGCAGCAAAATTTGTCAATCAGAGCAATGAATGAAGGCAGTCTATATGTGTGACCCTGGATGCTTAGAAAAGGGGCAAGAGTTTAATGGGAGTGTGCAGCTTCCATTCAGTATTTAAGTTCTTGTTAACAGGCAAGTGCCCTTAAGTAAATGTCACAGAAATGCTCACTTCTTGTGGGTTTTCACATGCCTCTTTAGATTCATTTTTTGCGTAAAAGCCAGTGGACATAGGTTGCACTGGTATAGCCTCTCGGCCGTGTGGATGCGGAGATGGGCAGACAGTAAATCTTTTCTAGTGAAGGTCTTGCTGCAGTGAGTGCACTGAATGGTCTCTTGCCGGTTGTGGGTGCGAATGTGTGTCATCATACTATGCTTCTGGGTGAACGTTTTTTCTGCAATGTGTGCACTGGAATGGCTTTTCGCCTGTGTGGATACGAATATGCTTCATCATTTTGGACCTGTCGGTGAAGCCGTGGGAATGTCAGCACTGCAATGGTCCACGTTTAGTTGGTTTTTAACTGCCATTTTATGAAACGTACTGTCGTACTGTCGCATGCAATTCGAAATTTTTATGAGTACCACCCACCATGCTGTCGTTCATTCTTTTAGGGGATGAGCAAGCTTTCCCTACGCCTTTGTTCGGCTTTGTTAGCGTTTACTGCTTGGGAAATTTTTCTCTGACCCAATATCGAACAGACGAAAACACCTTGTGCGTTGGCGCTCTTTTACCATAAAAGCACTTGCGCCATAAAAAGTTATCAACATCACGAAAAGGGTGCCCTGACACTGACAAGAGGGCGCCGTAGCCAAGCACGGTAGGAGGGAACTCCTAGACTTCTTGCTTGTGGCAAAACCCAGTCAATTTTTTAAGACGCAGCGTACCATAATGACCCACCCCACTTTAATAACACAGAGTTAAGCATTTCTCTGGCGCTTTTTTGCGTTAGTCACTCTTACGTCATCAAACTCCCAACTAATAGCCACTCCTTCGTGCGACTGGCCTTGCTAGCGCCCCCTGGATTCGCCCGTTAGGTTTTTAGGCTGGCGCAGCTGCAGCTTGGTTTCTCCCTCACGCTTCTGTTGAATACGCTCTCAAAATCCGAGTGGACATTGTATCGACTTCACGTCGACTGGGTTGACCGACAATACCAGCATGAGCGCAGTGCCATGGCACGAATCCCGCAAGCTTAATTGCGCGCTCGCTTTTATACCCAGAAACGGGGCAACGCCCCTTCGGCTTATCAAGCTTGTCGTTCGAAGCCAGGCGCGATACGTCACATCCTCTTTTGTTGCAGTGAAAGGAAGTGAACTATGCCGTTATTTTCAAATGGACCGTGTCATATTTTTGTGACGGTACAGCTTGTAACAGAAAGTAACACGCGAAAATATGAGCACAGCGAACTCAAGAAATCTGTTCAACGTTTTGGTCGTATTCTAGTCCTGGTGGTGCTTTTGTCTGTCTTTGGGAGCTCCGGGGGGGGGGGGGGGGGGGTTGGAGGCACACTGTGAGGCAGGGCAGGGGCTGCTGTGGTGTTGTTAGCTGCGTCATTGACGGGCGCACTTGAACTCACGCACTAACAGCTCCCCCACATCGTTGCCGTGACTGAAGTCAAGTTGGAAGGCTTCTCCCGTCGGCAGCAGGTGTTTGCGATTGCGCCGAAGGGTCCGCTCCTCCTCCAGCATCACATGGTAGGACTGGGGTACGTTGAAGATTTCAGGACCTGTCCTTTAGTGGCCCATGTACCGCTTCGGACACTCACGAAGCCTGCATCGTTGAGCGCCGACAGCGGCCGCGCTGGGGACTGAAGCTGTGGATGCTTGACGACTTTGTGGGCTGGTCCAGATTGGTAGTCAGGCAGAGTTGTCCGTAGTCTGTGGCCTTGGAGGATAGCTGCTGGTGTCTGTCCACCCTCCAAAGGAGAAGTCCTGTACGCCAAAAGTGCCGGACAGAAATCCTGCTTTGCTTCGGTAGTTTTCTTGAGCAGGCTCTTTACCACCTGAACATCCTTTTCGGCTAGCCCGTTTGATCGCGGGAATCCTGGATTGGAGGTGATATATTTAAAATCCTATCCGCGTCAAAACGCGGCAAATTGCCGCCTTGAATACTGGGGAAATTTTCTATGCTGCATAAAGATGAGCCCAATGGAAATGAATAGGCAGCAAAATTTGTCAATCAGAGCAATGAATGAAGGCAGTCTATATGTGTGACCCTGGATACTTAGAAAAGGGGCAAGAGTTTAATGGGAGTGTGCAGCTTTCCATTCAGTATTTAAGTTCTTGTTAACAGGCAAGTGCCCTTAAGTAAATGTCATAGAAATGCTCACTTCTTTTGGGTTTTCACATGCCTCTTTAGATTCATTTTTTGCGTAAAAGCCAGTGGACATAGGTTGCACTGGTATGGCCTCTCGGCCGTGTGGGATGCGGAGATGGGCAGACAGTAAATCTTTTCTAGTGAAGGTCTTGCTGCAGTTAGTGCACTTGAATGGTCTCTTGCCGGTGTGGGTGCGAATGTGTGTCATCATACTATGCTTCTGGGTGAACGTTTTTCTGCAATGTGTGCACTGGAATGGCTTTTCGCCTGTGTGGATACGAATATGCTTCATCATATTGGACCTGTCGGTGAAGCCGTGGAATGTCAGCACTGCAATGGTCCACGTTTAGTTGGTTTTTAACTGCCATTTTTATGAAACGTACTGTCGTACTGTGGCATGCAATTCGAAATTTTTATGAGTACCGCCCACCATGCTGTCGTTCATTCTTTTAGGGGATGAGCAAGCTTTCCCTACGCCTTTGTTCGGCTTTGTTAGCGTTTACTGCTTGGGAAATTTGTCTCTGACCCAATATCGAACAGGCGAAAACACCTTGTGCGTTGGCGCTCTTTTACCATAAAAGCACTTGCGCCATAAAAAGTTATCAACATCACGAAAAGGGTGCCCTGACACTGACAAGAGGGCGCCATAGCCAAGCACGGTAGGAGGGAACTCCTAGACTTCTTGCTTGTGGCAAAACCCAGTCAATTTTTTAAGACACAGCGTACCATAATAACCCACCCCACTTTAATAACACAGAGTTAAGCATTTCTCTGGCGCTTTTTTGCGTTAGTCACTCTTACGTCATCAAACTCCCAACTAACAGCCACTCCTTCGTGCGACTGGCCTTGCTAGCGCCCTCTGGATTCGCCCGTTAGGTTTTTAGGCTTGCGCAGCCGCAGCTTGGTTTCTCCCTCACGCTTCTGTTGAATACGCTCTCGAAATCCGAGTGGACATTGTATCGACTTCACGTCGACTGGGTTGACCGACAATACCAGCATGAGCGCAGTGCCATGGCACGAATCCCGCAAGCTTAATTGCGCGCTCGCTTTTATACCCAGAAACGGGGCAACGCCCCTTCGGCTTATCAAGCTTGTCGTTCGAAGCCAGGCGCGATACGTCACATCCTCTTTTGTTGCAGTGAAAGGAATTGAACTATGCCGTTATTTTCAAATGGACCGTGTCAAAGTTTTGTGACGGTACAGCTTGTAACAGAAAGTAACACGCGAAAATATGAGCACAGCGAGCTCAAGAAATCTGTTTTGGTCGTATTCTAGTCCTGGTGGTGCTTTTGTCTGTCTTTGGGAGGTCCGGGGGGGGGGGGGGGGGCGTTGGAGGCACACTGTGAGGCATTGCAGGTGGTTGCTGTGGTGTTGTTAGCTGCGTCATTGACGGGCGCACTTGAACTCACGCACTACAGCTCCCCCACATCGTTGCCGTGACTGAAGTCAAGTTGGAAGGCTTCTCCCGTCGGCAGCAGGTGTTTGCGATTGCGCCGAAGGGTCCGCTCCTCCTCCAGCATCACATGGTAGGACCTGGGGTACGTTGACGATTTCAGGACCTGTCCTTTAGTGGCCCATGTACCGCTTCGGACACTCACGAAGCCTGCATCGTTGAGCGCCGACAGCGGCCGCGCTGGGGACTGAAGCTGTGGATGCTTGACGACTTTGTGGGCTGGTCCAGATTGGTAGTCAGGCAGAGTTGTCCGTAGTCTGTGGCCTTGGAGGATAGCTGCTGGTGTCTGTCCACCCTCCAAAGGAGAAGTCCTGTACGCCAAAAGTGCCGGACAGAAATCCTGCTTTGCTTCGGTAGTTTTCTTGAGCAGGCTCTTTACCACCTGAACATCCTTTTCGGCTAGCCCGTTTGATCGCGGGAATCCTGGATTGGAGGTGATATATTTTAAATCCTATCCGCGTGAAAACGCGGCAAATTGCCGCCTTGAATACTGGGGAAATTTTCTATGCTGCATAAAAATGAGCCCAATGGAAATGAATAGGCAACAAAATTTGTCAATCAGAGCAATGAATGAAGGCAGTCTATATGTGTGACCCTGGATGCTTAGAAAAGGGGCAAGAGTTTAATGGGAGTGTGCAGCTTTCCATTCAGTATTTAAGTTCTTGTTAACAGGCAAGTGCCCTTAAGTAAATGTCACAGAAATGCTCACTTCTTGTGGGTTTTCACATGCCTCTTTAGATTCATTTTTTGCGTAAAAGCCAGTGGACATAGGTTGCACTGGTATGGCCTCTCGGCCGTGTGGATGCGGAGATGGGCAGACAGTAAATCTTTTCTAGTGAAGGTCTTGCTGCAGTTAGTGCACTTGAATGGTCTCTTGCGGTGTGGGTGCGAATGTGTGTCATCATACTATGCTTCTGGGTGAACGTTTTTCTGCAATGTGTGCACTGGAATGGCTTTTCGCCTGTGTGGATACGAATATGCTTCATCATATTGGACCTGTCGGTGAAGCCGTGGGAATGTCAGCACTGCAATGGTCCACGTTTATTTGGTTTTTAACTGCCATTTTATGAAACGTACTGTGGCATGCAATTCGAAATTTTTATGAGTACCGCCCACCATGCTGTCGTTCATTCTTTTAGGGGATGAGCAAGCTTTCCCTACGCCTTTGTTCGGCTTTGTTAGCGTTTACTGCTTGGGAAATTTGTCTCTGACCCAATATCGAACAGACGAAAACACCTTGTGCGTTGGCGCTCTTTTACCATAAAAGCACTTGCGCCATAAAAAGTTATCAACATCACGAAAAGGGTGCCCTGACACTGACAAGAGGGCGCCATAGCCAAGCACGGTAGGAGGGAACTCCTAGACTTCTTGCTTGTGGCAAAACCCAGTCAATTTTTTAAGACACAGCGTACCATAATAACCCACCCCACTTTAATAACACAGAGTTAAGCATTTCTCTGGCGCTTTTTTGCGTTAGTCACTCTTACGTCATCAAACTCCCAACTAACAGCCACTCTTTCGTCGACTGGCCTTGCTAGCGCACCCTGGATTCGCCCGTTAGGTTTTCAGGCTTGCAGAGCCGCAGCTTGGTTTCTCCCTCACGCTTCTGTTGAATACGCTCTCGAAATTCGAGTGGACATTGTATCGACTTCACGTCGACTGGGTTGACCGACAATACCAGCATGAGCGCAGTGCCATGGCACGAATCCCGCAAGCTTAATTGCGCGCTCGCTTTTATACCCAGAAACGGGGCAACGCCCCTTCGGCTTATCAAGCTTGTCGTTCGAAGCCAGGCGCGATACGTCACATCCTCTTTTGTTGCAGTGAAAGGAATTGAACTATGCCGTTATTTTCAAATGGACCGTGTCAAAGTTTTGTGACGGTACAGCTTGTAACAGAAAGTAACACGCGAAAATATGAGCACAGCGAACTCAAGAAATCTGTTCAAAGTTTTGGTCGTATTCTAGTCCTGGTGGTGCTTTTGTCTGTCTTTGGGAGCTCCGGGGGGGGGGGGGGGGTTGGAGGCACACTGTGAGGCAGGGCAGGGGCTGCTGTGGTGTTGTTAGCTGCGTCATTGACGGGCGCACTTGAACTCACGCACTACAGCTCCCCCACATCGTTGCCGTGACTGAAGTCAAGTTGGAAGGCTTCTCCCGTCGGCAGCAGGTGTTTGCGATTGCGCCGAAGGGTCCGCTCCTCCTCCAGCATCACATGGTAGGACCTGGGGTACGTTGACGATTTCAGGACCTGTCCTTTAGTGGCCCATGTACCGCTTCGGACACTCACGAAGCCTGCATCGTTGAGCGCCGACAGCGGCCGCGCTGGGGACTGAGACTGTGGATGCTTGACGACTTTGTGGGCTGGTCCAGATTGGTAGTCATGCAGAGTTGTCCGTAGTCTGTGGCCTTGGAGGATAGCTGCTGGTGTCTGTCCACCCTCCAAAGGAGAAGTCCTGTACGCCAAAAGTGCCGGACAGAAATCCTGCTTTGCTTCGGTAGTTTTCTTGAGCAGGCTCTTTACCACCTGAACATCCTTTTCGGCTAGCCCGTTTGATCGCGGGAATCCTGGATTGGAGGTGATATATTTAAAATCCTATCCGCGTGAAAACGCGGCAAATTGCCGCCTTGAATACTGGGGAAATTTTCTATGCTGCATAAAAATGAGCCCAATGGAAATGAATAGGCAACAAAATTTGTCAATCAGAGCAATGAATGAAGGCAGTCTATATGTGTGACCCTGGATGCTTAGAAAAGGAGCAAGAGTTTAATGGGAGTGTGCAGCTTTCCATTCAGTATTTAAGTTCTTGTTAACAGGCAAGTGCCCTTAAGTAAATGTCACAGAAATGCTCACTTCTTGTGGGTTTTCACATGCCTCTTTAGATTCATTTTTTGCGTAAAAGCCAGTGGACATAGGTTGCACTGGTATGGCCTCTCGGCCGTGTGGATGCGGAGATGGGCAGACAGTAAATCTTTTCTAGTGAAGGTCTTGCTGCAGTTAGTGCACTTGAATGGTCTCTTGCCGGTGTGGGTGCGAATGTGTGTCATCATACTATGCTTCTGGGTGAACGTTTTTCTGCAATGTGTGCACTGGAATGGCTTTTCGCCTGTGTGGATACGAATATGCTTCATCATATTGGACCTGTCGGTGAAGCCGTGGGAATGTCAGCACTGCAATGGTCCACGTTTAGTTGGTTTTTAACTGCCATTTTATGAAACGTACTGTCGTACTGTGGCATGCAATTCGAAATTTTTATGAGTACCGCCCACCATGCTGTCGTTCATTCTTTTAGGGGATGAGCAAGCTTTCCCTACGCCTTTGTTCGGCTTTGTTAGCGTTTACTGCTTGGGAAATTTGTCTCTGACCCAATATCGAACAGACGAAAACACCTTGTGCGTTGGCGCTCTTTTACCATAAAAGCACTTGCGCCATAAAAATTTATCAACATCACGAAAAGGGTGCCCTGACACTGACAAGAGGGCGCCATAGCCAAGCACGGTAGGAGGGAACTCCTAGACTTCTTGCTTGTGGCAAAACCCAGTCAATTTTTTAAGACACAGCGTACCATAATAACCCACCCCACTTTAATAACACAGAGTTAAGCATTTCTCTGGCGCTTTTTTGCGTTAGTCACTCTTACGTCATCAAACTCCCAACTAACAGCCACTCCTTCGTGCGACTGGCCTTGCTAGCGCACCCTGGATTCGCCCGTTAGGTTTTCAGGCTTGCAGAGCCGCAGCTTGGTTTCTCCCTCACGCTTCTGTTGAATACGCTCTCGAAATTCGAGTGGACATTGTATCGACTTCACGTCGACTGGGTTGACCGACAATACCAGCATGAGCGCAGTGCCATGGCACGAATCCCGCAAGCTTAATTGCGCGCTCGCTTTTATACCCAGAAACGGGGCAACGCCCCTTCGGCTTATCAAGCTTGTCGTTCGAAGCCAGGCGCGATACGTCACATCCTCTTTTGTTGCAGTGAAAGGAATTGAAC
The DNA here is from genome assembly GCF_052857255.1 of Amblyomma americanum. Classification (NCBI taxonomy): domain Eukaryota; kingdom Metazoa; phylum Arthropoda; class Arachnida; order Ixodida; family Ixodidae; genus Amblyomma; species Amblyomma americanum. The sequence goes on from NC_135497.1 coordinate 369,117,115, forward strand.
TATGCCGTTATTTTCAAATGGACCGTGTCAAAGTTTTGTGACGGTACAGCTTGTAACAGAAAGTAACACGCGAAAATATGAGCACAGCGAACTCAAGAAATCTGTTCAAAGTTTTGGTCGTATTCTAGTCCTGGTGGTGCTTTTGTCTGTCTTTGGGAGCTCCGGGGGGGGGGGGGGTTTGAGGCACACTGTGAGGCAGGGCAGGGGCTGCTGTGGTGTTGTTAGCTGCGTCATTGACGGGCGCACTTGAACTCACGCACTACAGCTCCCCCACATCGTTGCCGTGACTGAAGTCAAGTTGGAAGGCTTCTCCCGTCGGCAGCAGGTGTTTGCGATTGCGCCGAAGGGTCCGCTCCTCCTCCAGCATCACATGGTAGGACCTGGGGTACGTTGACGATTTTAGGACCTGTCCTTTAGTGGCCCATGTACCGCTTCGGACACTCACGAAGCCTGCATCGTTGAGCGCCGACAGCGGCCGCGCTGGGGACTGAAGCTGTGGATGCTTGACGACTTTGTGGGCTGGTCCAGATTGGTAGTCAGGCAGAGTTGTCCGTAGTCTGTGGCCTTGGAGGATAGCTGCTGGTGTCTGTCCACCCTCCAAAGGAGAAGTCCTGTACGCCAAAAGTGCCGGACAGAAATCCTGCTTTGCTTCGGTAGTTTTCTTGAGCAGGCTCTTTACCACCTGAACATCCTTTTCGGCTAGCCCGTTTGATCGCGGGAATCCTGGATTGGAGGTGATATATTTAAAATCCTATCCGCGTGAAAACGCGGCAAATTGCCGCCTTGAATACTGGGGAAATTTTCTATGCTGCATAAAAATGAGCCCAATGGAAATGAATAGGCAGCAAAATTTGTCAATCAGAGCAATGAATGAAGGCAGTCTATATGTGTGACCCTGGATGCTTAGAAAAGGGGCAAGAGTTTAATGGGAGTGTGCAGCTTTCCATTCAGTATTTAAGTTCTTGTTAACAGGCAAGTGCCCTTAAGTAAATGTCACAGAAATGCTCACTTCTTGTGGGTTTTCACATGCCTCTTTAGATTCATTTTTTGCGTAAAAGCCAGTGGACATAGGTTGCACTGGTATGGCCTCTCGGCCGTGTGGATGCGGAGATGGGCAGACAGTAAATCTTTTCTAGTGAAGGTCTTGCTGCAGTGAGTGCACTTGAATGGTCTCTTGCCGGTTGTGGGTGCGAATGTGTGTCATCATACTATGCTTCTGGGTGAACGTTTTTCTGCAATGTGTGCACTGGAATGGCTTTTCGCCTGTGTGGATACGAATATGCTTCATCATATTGGACCTGTCGGTGAAGCCGTGGGAATGTCAGCACTGCAATGGTCCGCGTTTAGTTGGTTTTTAACTGCCATTTTATGAAACGTACTGTCGTACTGTGGCATGCAATTCGAAATTTTTATGAGTACCGCCCACCATGCTGTCGTTCATTCTTTTAGGGGATGAGCAAGCTTTCCCTACGCCTTTGTTCGGCTTTGTTAGCGTTTACTGCTTGGGAAATTTGTCTCTGACCCAATATCGAACAGACGAAAACACCTTGTGCGTTGGCGCTCTTTTACCATAAAAGCACTTGCGCCACAAAAAGTTATCAACATCACGAAAAGGGTGCCCTGACACTGACAAGAGGGCGCCGTAGCCAAGCACGGTAGGAGGGAACTCCTAGACTTCTTGCTTGTGGTAAAACCCAGTCAATTTTTTAAGACACAGCGTACCATAATGACCCACCCCACTTTAATAACACAGAGTTAAGCATTTCTCTGGCGCTTTTTTGCGTTAGTCACTCTTACGTCATCAAACTCCCAACTAATAGCCACTCCTTCGTGCGACTGGCCTTGCTAGCGCCCCCTGGATTCGCCCGTTAGGTTTTTAGGCTGGCGCAGCTGCAGCTTGGTTTCTCCCTCACGCTTCTGTTGAATACGCTCTCGAAATCCGAGTGGACATTGTATCGACTTCACGTCGACTGGCTTGACCGACAATACCAGCATGAGCGCAGTGCCATGGCACGAATCCCGCAAGCTTAATTGCGCGCTCGCTTTTATACCCAGAAACGGGGCAACGCCCCTTCGGCTTATCAAGCTTGTCGTTCGAAGCCAGGCGCGATACGTCACATCCTCTTTTGTTGCAGTGAAAGGAAGTGAACTATGCCGTTATTTTCAAATGGACCGTGTCATATTTTTGTGGCGGTACAGCTTGTAACAGAAAGTAACACGCGAAAATATGAGCACAGCGAACTCAAGAAATCTGTTCAACGTTTTGGTCGTATTCTAGTCTTGGTGGTGCTTTTGTCTGTCTTTGGGAGCTCCGGGGGGGGGGGGGGTTTGGAGGCACACTGTGAGGCAGGGCAGGGGCTGCTGTGGTGTTGTTAGCTGCGTCATTGACGGGCGCACTTGAACTCACGCACTACAGCTCCCCCACATCGTTGCCGTGACTGAAGTCAAGTTGGAAGGCTTCTCCCGTCGGCAGCAGGTGTTTGCGATTGCGCCGAAGGGTCCGCTCCTCCTCCAGCATCACATGGTAGGACCTGGGGTACGTTGACGATTTCAGGACCGGTCCTTTAGTGGCCCATGTACCGCTTCGGACACTCACGAAGCCTGCATCGTTGAGGCGCCGACAGCGGCCGCGCTGGGGACTGAAGCTGTGGATGCTTGACGACTTTGTGGGCTGGTCCAGATTGGTAGTCAGGCAGAGTTGTCCGTAGTCTGTGGCCTTGGAGGATAGCTGCTGGTGTCTGTCCACCCTCCAAAGGAGAAGTCCTGTACGCCAAAAGTGCCGGACAGAAATCCTGCTTTGCTTCGGTAGTTTTCTTGAGCAGGCTCTTTACCACATGAACATCCTTTTCGGCTAGCCCGTTTGATCGCGGGAATCCTGGATTGGAGGTGATATATTTAAAATCCTATCCGCGTGAAAACGCGGCAAATTGCCGCCTTGAATACTTGGGAAATTTTCTATGCTGCATAAAAATGAGCCCCAATGGAAATGAATAGGCAGCAAAATTTGTCAATCAGAGCAATGAATGAAGGCAGTCTATATGTGTGACCCTGGATGCTTAGAAAAGGGGCAAGAGTTTAATGGGAGTGTGCAGCTTTCCATTCAGTATTTAAGTTCTTGTTAACAGGCAAGTGCCCTTAAGTAAATGTCAAAGAAATGTTCACTTCTTGTGGGTTTTCACATGCCTCTTTAGATTCATTTTTTGCGTAAAAGCCAGTGGACATAGGTTGCACTGGTATGGCCTCTCGGCCGTGTGGATGCGGAGATGGGCAGACAGTAAATCTTTTCTGGTGAAGGTCTTGCTGCAGTGAGTGCACTTGAATGGTCTCTTGCCGGTGTGGGTGCGAATGTGTGTCATCATACTATGCTTCTGGGTGAACGTTTTTCTGCAATGTGTGCACTGGAATGGCTTTCGCCTGTGTGGATACGAATATGCTTCATCATATTGGACCTGTCGGTGAAGCCGTGGGAATGTCAGCACTGCAATGGTCCACGTTTAGTTGGTTTTTAACTGCCATTTTATGAAACGTACTGTCGTACTGTCGCATGCAATTCGAAATTTTTATGAGTACCACCCACCATGCTGTCGTTCATTCTTTTAGGGGATGAGCAAGCTTTCCCTACGCCTTTGTTCGGCTTTGTTAGCGTTTACTGCTTGGGAAATTTGTCTCTGACCCAATATCGAACAGACGAAAACACCTTGTGCGTTGGCGCTCTTTTACCATAAAAGCACTTGCGCCATAAAAAGTTATCAACATCACGAAAAGGGTGCCCTGACACTGACAAGAGGGCGCCGTAGCCAAGCACGGTAGGAGGGAACTCCTAGACTTCTTGCTTGTGGCAAAACCCAGTCAATATTTTAAGACACAGCGTACCATAATAACCCACCCCACTTTAATAAGACAGAGTTAAGCATTTCTCTGGCGCTTTTTTGCGTTAGTCACTCTTACGTCATCAAACTCCCAACTAACAGCCACTCCTTCGTGCGACTGGCCTTGCTAGCGCACCCTGGATTCGCCCGTTAGGTTTTTAGGCTTGCGCAGCTGCAGCTTGGTTTCTCCCTCACGCTTCTGTTGAATACGCTCTCGAAATCCGAGTGGACATTGTATCGACTTCACGTCGACTGGGTTGACCGACAATACCAGCATGAGCGCAGTGCCATGGCACGAATCCCGCAAGCTTAATTGCGCGCTCGCTTTTATACCCAGAAACGGGGCAACGCCCCTTCGGCTTATCAAGCTTGTCGTTCGAAGCCAGGCGCGATACGTCACATCCTCTTTTGTTGCAGTGAAAGGAAGTGAACTATGCCGTTATTTTCAAATGGACCGTGTCAAAGTTTTGTGACGGTACAGCTTGTAACAGAAAGTAACACGCGAAAAATATGAGCACAGCGAACTCAAGAAATCTGTTCAAAGTTTTGCTCGTATTCTAGTCCTGGTGGTGCTTTTGTCTGTCTTTGGGAGCTCCGGGGGGGGGGGGGTTGGAGGCACACTGTGAGGTAGGGCAGGGGCTGCTGTGGTGTTGTTAGCTGCGTCACTGACGGGCGCACTTGAACTCACGCACTACAGCTCCCCCACATCGTTGCCGTGACTGAAGTCAAACTGCAAGGCTTCTCCCGTCGGCAGCAGGTGTTTGCGATTGCGCCGAAGGGTCCGCTCCTCCTCCAGCATCACATGGTAGGACCTGGGGTACGTTGACGATTTCAGGACCTGTCCTTTAGTGGCCCATGTACCGCTTCGGACACTCACGAAGCCTGCATCGTTGAGCGCCGACAGCGGCAGCGCTGGGGACTGAAGCTGTGGATGCTTGACGACTTTGTGGGGCTGGTCCAGATCGGTAGTCAGGCAGAGTTGTCCGTAGTCTGTGGCCTTGGAGGATAGCTGCTGGTGTCTGTCCACCCTCCAAAGGAGAAGTCCTGTACGCCAAAAGTGCGGACAGAAATCCTGCTTTGCTTCGGTAGTTTTCTTGAGCAGGCTCTTTACCACCTGAACATCCTTTTCGGCTAGCCCGTTGATCGCGGGAATCCTAGATTGGAGGTGATATATTTAAATCCTATCCGCGTGAAAACGCGGCAAATTGCCGCCTTGAATACTGGGGAAATTTTCTATGCTGCATAAAAATGAGCCCAATGGAAATGAATAGGCAGCAAAATTTGTCAATCAGAGCAATGAATGAAGGCAGTCTATATGTGTGACCCTGGATGCCTTAGAAAAGGGGCAAGAGTTTAATGGGAGTGTGCAGCTTTCCATTCAGTATTTAAGTTCTTGTTAACAGGCAAGTGCCCTTAAGTAAATGTCACAGAAATGCTCACTTCTTGTGGGTTTTCACATGCCTCTTTAGATTCATTTTTTGCGTAAAAGCCAGTGGACATAGGTTGCACTGGTATGGCCTCTCGGCCGTGTGGATGCGGAGATGGGCAGACAGTTAAATCTTTTCTAGTGAAGGTCTTGCTGCAGTGAGTGCACTTGAATGGTCTCTTGCCGGTTGTGGGTGCGAATGTGTGTCATCATACTATGCTTCTGGGTGAACGTTTTTCTGCAATGTGTGCACTGGAATGGCTTTTCGCCTGTGTGGATACGAATATGCTTCATCATATTGGACCTGTCGGTGAAGCCGTGGGAATGTCAGCACTGCAATGGTCCACGTTTAGTTGGTTTTTAAACTGCCATTTTATGAAACGTACTGTCGTACTGTGGCATGCAATTCGAAATTTTTATGAGTACCACCCACCATGCTGTCGTTCATTCTTTTAGGGGATGAGCAAGCTTTCCCTACGCCTTTGTTCGGCTTTGTTAGCGTTTACTGCTTGGGAAATTTGTCTCTGACCCAATATCGAACAGACGAAAACACCTTGTGCGTTGGCGCTCTTTTACCATAAAAGCACTTGCGCCATAAAAAGTTATCAACATCACGAAAAGGGTGCCCTGACACTGACAAAAGGGCGCCGTAGCCAAGCACGGTAGGAGGGAACTCCTAGACTTCTTGCTTGTGGCAAAACCCAGTCAATTTTTTAAGACACAGCGTACCATAATGACCCACCCCACTTTAATAACAGAGAGTTAAGCATTTCTCTGCGCTTTTTTGCGTTAGTCACTCTTACGTCATCAAACTCCCAACTAATAGCCACTCCTTCGTGCGACTGGCCTTGCTAGCGCCCCCTGGATTCGCCCGTTAGGTTTTTAGGCTGGCGCAGCTGCAGATTGGTTTCTCCCTCACGCTTCTGTTGAATACGCTCTCGAAATCCGAGTGGACATTGTATCGACTTCACGTCGACTGGGTTGACCGACAATACCAGCATGAGCGCAGTGCCATGGCACGAATCCCGCAAGCTTAATTGCGCGCTCGCTTTTATACCCAGAAACGGGGCAACGCCCCTTCGGCTTATCAAGCTTGTCGTTCGAAGCCAGGCGCGATACGTCACATCCTCTTTTGTTGCAGTGAAAGGAAGTGAACTATGCCATTATTTTCAAATGGACCGTGTCAAAGTTTTGTGACGGTACAGCTTGTAACAGAAAGTAACACGCGAAAATATGAGCACAGCGAATCAAGAAATCTGTTCAAAGTTTTGGTCGTATTCTAGTCCTGGTGGTGCTTTTGTCTGTCTTTGGGAGCTCCGGGGGGGGGGGGGGGTTTGGAGGCACACTTTGAGGCAGGGCAGGGGCTGCTGTGGTGTTGTTAGCTGCGTCATTGACGGGCGCACTTGAACTCACGCACTACAGCTCCCCACATCGTTGCCGTGACTGAAGTCAAGTTGGAAGGCTTCTCCCGTCGGCAGCAGGTGTTTGCGATTGCGCCGAAGGGTCCGCTCCTCCTCCAGCATCACATGGTAGGACCTGGGGTACGTTGACGATTTCAGGACCGGTCCTTTAGTGGCCCATGTACCGCTTCGGACACTCACGAAGCCTGCATCGTTGAGCGCCGACAGCGGCCGCGCTGGGGACTGAAGCTGTGGATGCTTGACGACTTTGTGGGCTGGTCCAGATCGGTAGTCAGGCAGAGTTGTCCGTAGTCTGTGGCCTTGGAGGATAGCTGCTGGTGTCTGTCCACCCTCCAAAGGAGAAGTCCTGTACGCCAAAAGTGCCGGACAGAAATCCTGCTTTGCTTCGGTAGTTTTCTTGAGCAGGCTCTTTACCACATGAACATCCTTTTCGGCTAGCCCGTTTGATCGCGGGAATCCTGGATTGGAGGTGATATATTTAAAATCCTATCCGCGTGAAAACGCGGCAAATTGCCGCCTTGAATACTGGGGAAATTTTCTATGCTGCATAAAAATGAGCCCAATGGAAATGAATAGGCAGCAAAATTTGTCAATCAGAGCAATGAATGAAGGGAGTCTATATGTGTGACCCTGGATGCTTAGAAAAGGGGCAAGAGTTTAATGGGAGTGTGCAGCTTTCCATTCAGTATTTAAGTTCTTGTTAACAGGCAAGTGCCCTTAAGTAAATGTCAAAGAAATGCTCACTTCTTGTGGGTTTTCACATGCCTCTTTAGATTCATTTTTTGCGTAAAAGCCAGTGGACATAGGTTGCACTGGTATGGCCTCTCGGCCGTGTGGATGCGGAGATGGGCAGACAGTAAATCTTTTCTGGTGAAGGTCTTGCTGCAGTGAGTGCACTTGAATGGTCTCTTGCCGGTGTGGGTGCGAATGTGTGTCATCATACTATGCTTCTGGGTGAACGTTTTTCTGCAATGTGTGCACTGGAATGGCTTTTCGCCTGTGTGGATACGAATATGCTTCATCATATTGGACCTGTCGGTGAAGCCGTGGGAATGTCAGCACTGCAATGGTCCACGTTTAGTTGGTTTTTAACTGCCATTTTATGAAACGTACTGTCGTACTGTCGCATGCAATTCGAAATTTTTATGAGTACCACCCACCATGCTGTCGTTCATTCTTTTAGGGGATGAGCAAGCTTTCCCTACGGCTTTGTTCGGCTTTGTTAGCGTTTACTGCTTGGGCAATTTGTCTCTGACCCAATATCGAACAGACGAAAACACCTTGTGCGTTGGCGCTCTTTTACCATAAAAGCACTTGCGCCATAAAAAGTTATCAACATCACGAAAAGGGTGCCCTGACACTGACAAGAGGGCGCCGTAGCCAAGCACGGTAGGAGGGAACTCCTAGACTTCTTGCTTGTGGCAAAACCCAGTCAATATTTTAAGACACAGCGTACCATAATAACCCACCCCACTTTAATAAGACAGAGTTAAGCATTTCTCTGGCGCTTTTTTGCGTTAGTCACTCTTACGTCATCAAACTCCCAACTAACAGCCACTCCTTCGTGCGACTGGCCTTGCTAGCGCACCCTGGATTCGCCCGTTAGGTTTTTAGGCTTGCGCAGCTGCAGCTTGGTTTCTCCCTCACGCTTCTGTTGAATACGCTCTCGAAATCCGAGTGGACATTGTATCGACTTCACGTCGACTGGGTTGACCGACAATACCAGCATGAGCGCAGTGCCATGGCACGAATCCCGCAAGCTTAATTGCGTGCTCGCTTTTATACCCAGAAACGGGGCAACGCCCCTTCGGCTTATCAAGCTTGTCGTTCGAAGCCAGGCGCGATACGTCACATCCTCTTTTGTTGCAGTGAAAGGAAGTGAACTATGCCGTTATTTTCAAATGGACCGTGTCAAAGTTTTGTGACGGTACAGCTTGTAACAGAAAGTAACACGCGAAAATATGAGCACAGCGAACTCAAGAAATCTGTTCAAAGTTTTGCTCGTATTCTAGTCCTGGTGGTGCTTTTGTCTGTCTTTGGGAGCTCCGGGCGGGGGGGGGGGGGTTGGAGGCACACTGTGAGGTAGGGCAGGGGCTGCTGTGGTGTTGTTAGCTGCGTCACTGACGGGCGCACTTGAACTCACGCACTACAGCTCCCCCACATCGTTGCCGTGACTGAAGTCAAACTGGAAGGCTTCTCCCGTCGGCAGCAGGTGTTTGCGATTGCGCCGAAGGGTCCGCTCCTCCTCCAGCATCACATGGTAGGACCTGGGGTACGTTGACGATTTCAGGACCTGTCCTTTAGTGGCCCATGTACCGCTTCGGACACTCACGAAGCCTGCATCGTTGAGCGCCGACAGCGGCAGCGCTGGGGACTGAAGCTGTGGATGCTTGACGACTTTGTGGGCTGGTCCAGATCGGCAGTCAGGCAGAGTTGTCCGTAGTCTGTGGCCTTGGAGGATAGCTGCTGGTGTCTGTCCACCCTCCAAAGGAGAAGTCCTGTACGCCAAAAGTGCCGGACAGAAATCCTGCTTTGCTTCGGTAGTTTTCTTGAGCAGGCTCTTTACCACCTGAACATCCTTTTCGGCTAGCCCGTTTGATCGCGGGAATCCTGGATTGGAGGTGATATATTTAAAATCCTATCCGCGTGAAAACGCGGCAAATTGCCGCCTTGAATACTGGGGAAATTTTCTATGCTGCATAAAAATGAGCCCAATGGAAATGAATAGGCAGCAAAATTTGTCAATCAGAGCAATGAATGAAGGCAGTCTATATGTGTGACCCTGGATGCTTAGAAAAAGGGCAAGAGTTCAATGGGAGTGTGCAGCTTTCCATTCAGTATTTAAGTTCTTGTTAACAGGCAAGTGCCCTTAAGTAAATGTCACAGAAATGCTCACTTCTTGTGGGTTTTCACATGCCTCTTTAGATTCATTTTTTGCGTAAAAGCCAGTGGACATAGGTTGCACTGGTATGGCCTCTCGGCCGTGTGGATGCGGAGATGGGCAGACAGTAAATCTTTTCTAGTGAAGGTCTTGCTGCAGTGAGTGCACTTGAATGGTCTCTTGCCGGTTGTGGGTGCGAATGTGTGTCATCATACTATGCTTCTGGGTGAACGTTTTTCTGCAATGTGTGCACTGGAATGGCTTTTCGCCTGTGTGGATACGAATATGCTTCATCATATTGGACCTGTCGGTGAAGCCGTGGGAATGTCAGCACTGCAATGGTCCACGTTTAGTTGGTTTTTAACTGCCATTTTATGAAACGTACTGTCGTACTGTCGCATGCAATTCGAAATTTTTATGAGTACCACCCACCATGCTGTCGTTCATTCTTTTAGGGGATGAGCAAGCTTTCCCTACGCCTTTGTTCGGCTTTGTTAGCGTTTACTGCTTGGGAAATTTGTCTCTGACCCAATATCAAACAGACGAAAACACCTTGTGCGTTGGCGCTCTTTTACCATAAAAGCACTTGCGCCATAAAAAGTTATCAACATCACGAAAAGGGTGCCCTGACACTGACAAGAGGGCGCCGTAGCCAAGCACGGTAGGAGGGAACTCCTAGACTTCTTGCTTGTGGCAAAACCCAGTCAATTTTTTAAGACACAGCGTACCATAATGACCCACCCCACTTTAATAACACAGAGTTAAGCATTTCTCTGGCGCTTTTTTGCGTTAGTCACTCTTACGTCATCAAACTCCCAACTAATAGCCACTCCTTCGTGCGACTGGCCTTGCTAGCGCCCCCTGGATTCGCCCGTTAGGTTTTTAGGCTGGCGCAGCTGCAGCTTGGTTTCTCCCTCACGCTTCTGTTGAATACGCTCTCGAAATCCGAGTGGACATTGTATCGACTTCACGTCGACTGGGTTGACCGACAATACCAGCATGAGCGCAGTGCCATGGCACGAATCCCGCAAGCTTAATTGCGCGCTCGCTTTTATACCCAGAAACGGGGCAACGCCCCTTCGGCTTATCAAGCTTGTCGTTCGAAGCCAGGCGCGATACGTCACATCCTCTTTTGTTGCAGTGAAAGGAAGTGAACTATCGTTGCCGTGACTGAAGTCAAACTGGAAGGCTTCTCCCGTCGGCAGCAGGTGTTTGCGATTGCGCCGAAGGGTCCGCTCCTCCTCCAGCATCACATGGTAGGACCTGGGGTACGTTGACGATTTCAGGACCTGTCCTTTAGTGGCCCATGTACCGCTTCGGACACTCACGAAGCCTGCATCGTTGAGCGCCGACAGCGGCCGCGCTGGGGACTGAAGCTGTGGATGCTTGACGACTTTGTGGGCTGGTCCAGATCGGTAGTCAGGCAGAGTTGTCCGTAGTCTGTGGCCTTGGAGGATAGCTGCTGGTGTCTGTCCACCCTCCAAAGGAGAAGTCCTGTACGCCAAAAGTGCCGGACAGAAATCCTGCTTTGCTTCGGTAGTTTTCTTGAGCAGGCTCTTTACCACCTGAACATCCTTTTCGGCTAGCCCGTTTGATCGCGGGAATCCTGGATTGGAGGTGATATATTTAAAATCCTATCCGCGTGAAAACGCGGCAAATTGCCGCCTTGAATACTGGGGAAATTTTCTATGCTGCATAAAAATGAGCCCAATGGAAATGAATAGGCAGCAAAATTTGTCAATCAGAGCAATGAATGAAGGCAGTCTATATGTGTGACCCTGGATGCTTAGAAAAGGGGCAAGAGTTTAATGGGAGTGTGCAGCTTTCCATTCAGTATTTAAGTTCTTGTTAACAGGCAAGTGCCCTTAAGTAAATGTCACAGAAATGCTCACTTCTTGTGGGTTTTCGCATGCCTCTTTAGATTCATTTTTTGCGTAAAAGCCAGTGGACATAGGTTGCACTGGTATGGCCTCTCGGCCGTGAGGATGCGGAGATGGGCAGACAGTAAATCTTTTCTAGTGAAGGTCTTGCTGCAGTGAGTGCAGTTGAATGGTCTCTTGCCGGTGTGGGTGCGAATGTGTGTCATCATACTATGCTTCTGGGTGAACGTTTTTCTGCAATGTGTGCACTTGAATGGCTTTTCGCCTGTGTGGATACGAATATGCTTCATCATATTGGACCTGTCGGTGAAGCCGTGGGAATGTCAGCACTGCAATGGTCCACGTTTAGTTGGTTTTTAACTGCCATTTTATGAAACGTACTGTCGTACTGTCGCACGCAATTCGAAATTTTTATGAGTACCACCCACCATGCTGTCGTTCATTCTTTTAGGGGATGAGCAAGCTTTCCCTACGCCTTTGTTCGGCTTTGTTAGCGTTTACTGCTTGGGAAATTTGTCTCTGACCCAATATCGAACAGACGAAAACACCTTGTGCGTTGGCGCTCTTTTACCATAAAAGCACTTGCGCCATAAAAAGTTATCAACATCACGAAAAGGGTGCCCTGACACTGACAAGAGGGCGCCGTAGCCAAGCACGGTAGGAGGGAACTCCTAGACTTCTTGCTTGTGGCAAAACCCAGTCAATTTTTTAAGACACAGCGTACCATAATGACCCACCCCACTTTAATAACACAGAGTTAAGCATTTCTCTGGCGCTTTTTTGCGTTAGTCACTCTTACGTCATCAAACTCCCAACTAATAGCCACTCCTTCGTGCGACTGGCCTTGCTAGCGCCCCCTGGATTCGCCCGTTAGGTTTTTAGGCTGGCGCAGCTGCAGCTTGGTTTCTCCCTCACGCTTCTGTTGAATACGCTCTCGAAATCCGAGTGGACATTGTATCGACTTCACGTCGACTGGGTTGACCGACAATACCAGCATGAGCGCAGTGCCATGGCACGAATCCCGCAAGCTTAATTGCGCGCTCGCTTTTATACCCAGAAACGGGGCAACGCCCCTTCGGCTTATCAAGCTTGTCGTTCGAAGCCAGGCGCGATACGTCACATCCTCTTTTGTTGCAGTGAAAGGAAGTGAACTATCGTTGCCGTGACTGAAGTCAAACTGGAAGGCTTCTCCCGTCGGCAGCAGGTGTTTGCGATTGCGCCGAAGGGTCCGCTCCTCCTCCAGCATCACATGGTAGGACCTGGGGTACGTTGACGATTTCAGGACCTGTCCTTTAGTGGCCCATGTACCGCTTCGGACACTCACGAAGCCTGCATCGTTGAGCGCCGACAGCGGCCGCGCTGGGGACTGAAGCTGTGGATGCTTGACGACTTTGTGGGCTGGTCCAGATCGGTAGTCAGGCAGAGTTGTCCGTAGTCTGTGGCCTTGGAGGATAGCTGCTGGTGTCTGTCCACCCTCCAAAGGAGAAGTCCTGTACGCCAAAAGTGCCGGACAGAAATCCTGCTTTGCTTCGGTAGTTTTCTTGAGCAGGCTCTTTACCACCTGAACATCCTTTTCGGCTAGCCCGTTTGATCGCGGGAATCCTGGATTGGAGGTGATATATTTAAAATCCTATCCGCGTGAAAACGCGGCAAATTGCCGCCTTGAATACTGGGGAAATTTTCTATGCTGCATAAAAATGAGCCCAATGGAAATGAATAGGCAGCAAAATTTGTCAATCAGAGCAATGAATGAAGGCAGTCTATATGTGTGACCCTGGATGCTTAGAAAAGGGGCAAGAGTTTAATGGGAGTGTGCAGCTTTCCATTCAGTATTTAAGTTCTTGTTAACAGGCAAGTGCCCTTAAGTAAATGTCACAGAAATGCTCACTTCTTGTGGGTTTTCACATGCCTCTTTAGATTCATTTTTTGCGTAAAAGCCAGTGGACATAGGTTGCACTGGTATGGCCTCTCGGCCGTGAGGATGCGGAGATGGGCAGACAGTAAATCTTTTCTAGTGAAGGTCTTGCTGCAGTGAGTGCAGTTGAATGGTCTCTTGCCGGTGTGGGTGCGAATGTGTGTCATCATACTATGCTTCTGGGTGAACGTTTTTCTGCAATGTGTGCACTTGAATGGCTTTTCGCCTGTGTGGATACGAATATGCTTCATCATATTGGACCTGTCGGTGAAGCCGTGGGAATGTCAGCACTGCAATGGTCCACGTTTAGTTGGTTTTTAACTGCCATTTTATGAAACGTACTGTCGTACTGTCGCACGCAATTCGAAATTTTTATGAGTACCACCCACCATGCTGTCGTTCATTCTTTTAGGGGATGAGCAAGCTTTCCCTACGCCTTTGTTCGGCTTTGTTAGCGTTTACTGCTTGGGAAATTTGTCTCTGACCCAATATCGAACAGACGAAAACACCTTGTGCGTTGGCGCTCTTTTACCATAAAAGCACTTGCGCCATAAAAAGTTATCAACATCACGAAAAGGGTGCCCTGACACTGACAAGAGGGCGCCGTAGCCAAGCACGGTAGGAGGGAACTCCTAGACTTCTTGCTTGTGGCAAAACCCAGTCAATTTTTTAAGACACAGCGTACCCTAATAACCCATCCCACTTTAATAACACAGAGTTAAGCATTTCTCTGGCGCTTTTTTGCGTTAGTCACTCTTACGTCATCAAACTCCCAACTAACAGCCACTCCTTCGTGCGACTGGCCTTGCTAGCGCCCTCTGGATTCGCCCGTTAGGTTTTTAGGCTTGCGCAGCCGCAACTTGGTTTCTCCCTCACGCTTCTGTTGAATACGCTCTCGAAATCCGAGTGGACATTGTATCGACTTCACGTCGACTGGGTTGACCGACAATACCAGCATGAGCGCAGTGCCATGGCACGAATCCCGCAAGCTTAATTGTGCGCTCGTTTTTATACCCAGAAACAGGGCAACGCCCCTTCGGCTTATCAAGCTTGTCGTTCGAAGCCAGGCGCGATACGTCACATCCTCTTTTGTTGCAGTGAAAGGAAGTGAACTATGCCGTTATTTTCAAATGGACCGTGTCAAAGTTTTGTGACGGTACAGCTTGTAACAGAAAGTAACACGCGAAAATATGAGCACAGCGAACTCAAGAAATCTGTTCAAAGTTTTGGTCGTATTCTAGTCCTGGTGGTGCTTTTGTCTGTCTTTGGGAGCTCCGGGGGGGGGGGGGGGGGTTTGGAGGCACACTATGAGGCAGGGCAGGGGCTGCTGTGGTGTTGTTAGCTGCGTCATTGACGGGCGCACTTGAACTCACGCACTACAGCTCCCCCACATCGTTGCCGTGACTGAAGTCAAGTTGGAAGGCTTCTCCCGTCGGCAGCAGGTGTTTGCGATTGCGCCGAAGGGTCCGCTCCTCCTCCAGCATCACATGGTAGGACCTGGGGTACGTTGACGATTTTAGGACCTGTCCTTTAGTGGCCCATGTACCGCTTCGGACACTCACGAAGCCTGCATCGTTGAGCGCCGACAGCGGCCGCGCTGGGGACTGAAGCTGTGGATGCTTGACGACTTTGTGGGCTGGTCCAGATCGGTAGTCAGGCAGAGTTGTCCGTAGTCTGTGGCCTTGGAGGATAGCTGCTGGTGTCTGTCCACCCTCCAAAGGAGAAGTCCTGTACGCCAAAAGTGCCGGACAGAAATCCTGCTTTGCTTCGGTAGTTTTCTTGAGCAGGCTCTTTACCACCTGAACATCCTTTTCGGCTAGCCCGTTTGATCGCGGGAATCCTGGATTGGAGGTGATATATTTAAAATCCTATCCGCGTGAAAACGCGGCAAATTGCCGCCTTGAATACTGGGGAAATTTTCTATGCTGCATAAAAATGAGCCCAATGGAAATGAATAGGCAGCAAAATTTGTCAATCAGAGCAATGAATGAAGGCAGTCTATATGTGTGACCCTGTATGCTTAGAAAAGGGGCAAGAGTTTAATGGGAGTGTGCAGCTTTCCATTCAGTATTTAAGTTCTTGTTAACAGGCAAGTGCCCTTAAGTAAATGTCACAGAAATGCTCACTTCTTGTGGGTTTTCACATGCCTCTTTAGATTCATTTTTTGCGTAAAAGCCAGTCGACATAGGTTGCACTGGTATGGCCTCTCGGCCGTGTGGATGCGGAGATGGGCAGACAGTAAATCTTTTCTAGTGAAGGTCTTGCTGCAGTGAGTGAACTTGAATGGTCTCTTGCCGGTGTGGGTGCGAATGTGTGTCATCATACTATGCTTCTGGGTGAACGTTTTTCTGCAATGTGTGCACTGGAATGGCTTTTCGCCTGTGTGGATACGAATATGCTTCATCATATTGGACCTGTCGGTGAAGCCGTGGGAATGTCAGCACTGCAATGGTCCACGTTTAGTTGGTTTTTAACTGCCATTTTATGAAACGTACTGTCGTAGTGTCGCATGCAATTTGAAATTTTTATGAGTACCACCCACCATGCTGTCGTTCATTCTTTTAGGGGATGAGCAAGCTTTCCATACGCCTTTGTTCGGCTTTGTTAGCGTTTACTGCTTTGGAAATTTGTCTCTGACCCAATATCGAACAGACGAAAACACCTTGTGCGTTGGCGCTCTTTTACCATAAAAGCACTTGCGCCATAAAAAGTTATCAACATCACGAAAAGGGTGCCCTGACACTGACAAGAGGGCGCCGTAGCCAAGCACGGTAGGAGGGAACTCCTAGACTTCTTGCTTGTGGCAAAACCGAGTCAATTTTTTAAGACACAGCGTACCATAATAACCCACCCCACTTTAACAACACAGAGTTAAGCATTTCTCTGGCGCTTTTTTGCGTTAGTCACTCTTACGTCATCAAACTCCCAACTAACAGCCACTCCTTCGTGCGACTGGCCTTGCTAGCGCCCTCTGGATTCGCCCGTTAGGTTTTTAGGCTTGCGCAGCCGCAGCTTGGTTTCTCCCTCACGCTTCTCTTGAATACGCTCTCGAAATCCGAGTGGACATTGTATCGACTTCACGTCGACTGGGTTGACCAATACCAGCATGAGCGCAGTGCCATGGCACGAATCCCGCAAGCTTAATTGCGCGCTCGCTTTTATACCCAGAAACGGGGCAACGCCCCTTTGGCTTATCAAGCTTGTCGTTCGAAGCCAGGCGCGATACGTCACATCCTCTTTTGTAGCAGTGAAAGGAAGTGAACTATGCCGTTATTTTCAAATGGACCGTGTCAAAGTTTTGTGACGGTACAGCTTGTAACAGAAAGTAACACGCGAAAATATGTGCACAGCGAGCTCAAGAAATCTGTTCAAAGTTTTGGTCGTATTCTAGTCCTGGTGGTGCTTTTGTCTGTCTTTGGGAGCTTGGGGGGGGGGTTTGGAGGCACACTGTGAGGCAGGGCAGGGGCTGCTGTGGTGTTGTTAGCTGCGTAATTGACGGGCGCACTTGAACTCACGCACTACAGCTCCCCCACATCGTTGCCGTGACTGAAGTCAAGTTGGAAGGCTTCTCCCGTCGGCAGCAGGTGTTTGCGATTGCGCCGAAGGGTCCGCTACTCCTCCAGCATCACATGGTAGGACCTGGGGTACGTTGACGATTTCAGGACCTGTCCTTTAGTGGCCCATGTACCGCTTCGGACACTCACGAAGCCTGCATCGTTGAGCGCCGACAGCGGCCGCGCTGGGGACTGAAGCTGTGGATGCTTGACGACTTTGTGGGCTGGTCCAGATCGGTAGTCAGGCAGAGTTGTCCGTAGTCTGTGGCCTTGGAGGATAGCTGCTGGTGTCTGTCCACCCTCCAAAGGAGAAGTCCTGTACGCCAAAAGTGCCGGACAGAAATCCTGCTTTGCTTCGGTAGTTGTCTTGAGCAGGCTCTTTACCACCTGAACATCCTTTTCGGCTAGCCCGTTTGATCGCGGGAATCCTGGATTGGAGGTGATATATTGTCACGAGGTGGTGACGGGAACTCCGCCGGGGTCACGTAGCACCGACTGGGGTCCGATCTTGAGGAAGGCACAGAGCAGCTCGTAAAAGAATACTTTAATAGACTGGCTTACGCCGACTAAGAACAGCTCTGAAAACTCAGCGGTGGCGATAGCAGCGAACGTGCTCGGCGGTCGTCGACTAACAGAATGCCCGCCGCTCTTAGCCGTGCTCGATTTTAAAGGCGGCAAGGAAAGCTCCAGAACATAGTAGGCACACTTGCGCGAGGCCAGGAAAAATCGAGATAACTCTGGTCGCGTCTCACGTCCCAGAAAATTGATAATGCGGCGTGCCTGCCGCGATAAGAAGATCCCCCAAGCGAAGCAGCGCCGGGGGGTGACTGAGCCAGAAGTTCGCCCCGCGAGCGAGAGCAGCAGGTTCCATACAAAAAGCAAGCTTCGCGGCATTACTCCCCCCTTAAAGAAGCATCGACCCGATGCTTAAAAACAGGGATAACGGACATAAAGATACAGAGCATACAAAATAAATACTCATAATGTAAGCACAGAGTCATTAGCGCGAATAGTAAGGCTTCAGACGGGCGACGTGGACAACTTCTGAGCGTGTGCGGCGTCTCTGGGATGCTGTAACTCCGTCAGGGACGAGTTCATAGTCCAGATTACCCAGTCTGCGAAGAATCCTGTACGGGCCGAAATAGCGGCGCAGAAGTTTTTCACTCAGTCCGCGGCGGCGAATCGGCGTCCAAACCCAAACTCTATCGCCTGGCTTGTATTGCACTGCGCGTCTTCGAAGATTGTAGCGTCG
Source organism: Amblyomma americanum (assembly GCF_052857255.1). Taxonomy (NCBI): domain Eukaryota; kingdom Metazoa; phylum Arthropoda; class Arachnida; order Ixodida; family Ixodidae; genus Amblyomma; species Amblyomma americanum. Next base: position 369,135,313 of record NC_135497.1, read on the forward strand.
GGCGTCGGTGCGCTGCTGGTCTTGTATTCTCTCACGGGCAAGTCGTCGAGCTTGTTCTGCGCGCTGCAGGTAGGCGGCGACGTCGAGGTTACTTTCGTCGGTAACGTCGGGCAGCATGGCGTCGAGTGTGGTCGTGGCCTCCCTCCCATGGACGAGAATAAATGGTGTCATTTGGGTGGTCTCTTGCACAGCGGTGTTGTAGGCGAACACCACATAGGGAAGAATGACGTCCCATGTCTTGTGTTCTGCGTCTACGTACATAGAAAGCATATCGGCGATGGTCTTGTTGAGGCGTTCTGTAAGCCCGTTTGTCTGCGGATGGTACGCAGTTGTTCTCCGGTGACTTGTATGGCTGTGCTGCAGAATGGCGTGGGTTAGCTCCGCCGTGAACGCTGTCCCCCTGTCTGTTATCAGTATTTCGGGGGCGCCGTGTCGTAAAAGAATGGATTCGACGAAGAATTTGGCGACTTCTGCTGCTGTGCCGTTCGGGAGGGCCTTTGCTTCGGCGTACCTGGTGAGATAATCGGTCGCCACAATAATCCACTTGTTGCCCGTCGTTGATGTTGGGAAGGGGCCAAGTAGGTCCACACCGACCTCCTGGAAAGGTCTTGATGGCGGTCGAATCGGCTGCAGGAACCCTGCTGGTCTTTTCGGTGGCGTTTTCCGGCGTTGGCATTCACGACAACTCTTAACGTAGTGCGCGACGTCGGAGGATAGCCGAGGCCAGTAATATCTCTCTTGTATTCGGCGGAGGGTGCGAGTAAACCCGAGGTGGCCAGCCATTGGTTCGTCATGCGAAGCCTGCAGAATTTCCTCCCGAAGGCTCTTCGGGACGACGAGAAGGTAGGCGGCCTTGTTCGGTGAGAAATTCTTCTTCACGACGATTCCCTGTTGTAGACAGTAGGACGATAGTCCACGCCTGAAGAGGGCAGGAGGTGAAGGAGACTTCCCCTCAAGATACTCGTACAGGCGCTGTAGGTCAGGATCAGATTGCTGCTGTCGTACGAAGTCGCTGGAACTTAGCAGTCCAAGGAAAGCGTCGTCGTCATCGTCTTTTGGCGGCGTGTCGACAGGGGCTCGTGACAGGCAGTCAGCGTCGGAGTGCTTTCGCCCAGACTTGTAGACCACCGTGACGTCGAATTCTTGGAGGCGCAAGCTCCATCGAGCGAGACGGCCAGAGGGGTCCTTCAAGTTAGCCAGCCAGCACAATGCATGGTGGTCGCTCACAACCTTGAACGGGCGTCCATACAAGTAGGGACGGAACTTCGATGTAGCCCAGACGATCGCAAGGCACTCCTTTTCAGTGGTCGAATAGTTCGCTTCTGCTTTCGACAATGAAAGACTTGCATATGCTATTACTTTTTCGACTCCTTCGTTTTTCTGGACGAGCACGGCGCCTAGACCAAAGCTGCTTGCGTCGGTATGGATTTCTGTCTCGGCGTTTTCGTCAAAGTGCCCTAGCACCGGTGGAGACTGCAGGAGACGCTGAAGTTCGTTGAAGGCTTCCGCTTGTGCCGAATTCCATGTGAATGGTACGTCTGCCTTGGAGAGCTTGGTCAGAGGTTCCGCTACGCGCGAAAAATTCCTCACAAAGCGTCTGTAATAAGCACACAATCCCAGAAATCTGCGGACCGCCTTCTTGTCATGAGGCTGCGGGAAATTGGCAATGGCGGCTGTCTTCTGCGGGTCGGGGCGCACGCCGTCCTTGCTGATGATGTGGCCGAGAAACAATAGTTCGTGGTAGGCAAACCGGCACTTTTCAGGCTTCAGGGTAAGTCCGGATAACTTGACTGCGTCGAGTACTGCCTTCAGCCTCCGGAGGTGTTCCTCGAAGCTCGCTGCGAAGACTACAACGTCGTCTAGATAGACGAGACAGGTTTGCCATTTGAGGCCTGCCAACACTGTGTCCATTACCCTTTGGAAAGTTGCGGGTGCGGAGCAAAGCCCAAATGGCATGACTTTGAACTCGTACAGTCCCTCCGGTGTGATGAAGGCAGTCTTTTCCCGGTCTCTTTCGTCGACTTCAATCTGCCAATATCCACTCTTGAGATCCATCGACGAGAAATACTTGGCGTGGCAGAGCCTGTCCAGAGTGTCGTCGATCCTCGGGAGGGGGTAGACGTCTTTTTTCGTAATCTTGTTCAGTCGCCGATAATCGACGCAGAATCGAAGAGCACCGTCTTTCTTTCTCACTAGGACGACCGGTGCCGCCCATGGGCTCTTCGAAGGTTGGATGACGTCGTCGCGAAGCATTTCCTCTACTTGGTCCCGGATGGCCTGTCGTTCTCGCGGCGACACACGGTAAGGGCTTTGGCGGAGAGGTCTGGTGTGTTCGTCGGTTATAATTCGATGTTTGGCTATCGTCGTTTGTCGCACCTTTGATGACGAGGCGAAACATTCGCTGTAACTTTGAAGAAGAAGGGTGATTTTCTCTTGTCGGTCCCGGGGTAATGCTGGGTTGATGGCGAACGTGGGAGCATGGTCTTGCTTTAGGCTGTCATTTGCAGGTTCGTCGGAGATGATGAAGGCGTCCAGTAAATCAGTTGCTTCGTCCAAGAACGCAATTGTAGTGCCTCTGTGGAGGTGTCGGTATTCTTCGCTGAAGTTCGTGACCAGTACTTCGGATTTTTCATGCCGCAAATGAGCGATGCCTCTTGCGACGCCAAGTCGTCTGTCTAAGAGCAACTGCGTGTTTCCCTCGATGATGCCTTCTGCGTCTTCGAAATTTCTTGCACAGACGGGGACGATGACGCTGGACCGGGGTGGGATGGTTAGTTCTTCATCGAGAACACTGAGGGCCTTGGACTGCTCTGGGGTCGTTTTCGGAGGTAAAGCTTCGTCCGTCGAAAGCGTGATGGACTTGGACTTGAGGTCGATGACTGCGCGGTGCTGTGTCAAGAAGTCCATCCCCAGAATGACGTCACGGGAACATTTCTGAAGTACGACGAATACTGTCGGATATGTGTGTCCGTTGACAGTCAGTCTCGCAGTGCACCTTCCTGATGGCGTGATGAGGTGTCCGCCTGCTGTGCGTATCTGCGGGCCATCCCAAGTCGTCGTCACTTTCTTGATCCGGTTGGCGAAGGAACCACTCAGCACGGAATAGTCAGCTCCCGTGTCGATTAGAGCAGTAACGTTTCGGCCGTCGACAGTCACCTCTAGATCGGAAGTCCTTGCTCTTGCGTTGCACGTAACTTTCGGCGTCGGGTCACGGCTTGGTCGGTGATTGCGACTGCGGCTGCAGGGGCTTGTCGATGTCGGTGGCCTGGGGGTCTCTAAGTTGCGTCGTGTCGTCGTCGGTGCGGCGTCGCCGTGAGTTCTCGTCGTTGGAGGGTCTTCGTTTTTTTGCCGGGAAGCAACCTCACCTCCTAAGGTTGCTGTTTTCAGTTTCCCCTAAGGGGGCGGGGGGACCTTCCTCGCACAGCCGCTGCGTAGCTGTGGCGGGGCGACGTGAAGCGCGAGGCTCGCGGCGAGGGTGAGCGGGAAAATCGGCTCGACACGTATTCGTCGCGGCGCAGGTAGTCGTCGATTTCTTGTGGATGTTGGCCGAAGCGTGGTCGTGGTGCGTCAACGGCAAATCCGCGAAGACCGATGCGTCGGAACGGGCAGTGACGCAGGACGTGACCGGCTTCACGCAGTGGAAGCACAGCGAACGGTTGTCACGGGTTCTCCAGGTGTCGCATTTCCTTGGGCCCGAACGTTGTTCGTAGGTCGGGTGGGTGGGGCCCGGAGGGCGGCGGTCCGGCACTGCTGGCTCACGTCGAATAGGGCTTGGGGTGGCACGTCGAGGCGCGGGCTTGCATACTGCAGCGACGTAACTCATGGCTGGAGCTTGAGGTTCAGTCGTCGCAGAAGGGGAGCCAAGCGCATGCCGCACTTCTTCACGGACGACTTCCGTCAGGCTCGCTACTTGAGGTTGTGAAGATGATGGCAGCAGCCGGCGTAGTTCTTCGCGGGCGATTTCACGGATGATCTCCCGCAAGTCGCTGGTTGTAGTCGTCGTGTCCGGAAAGCTGGAGCAGACCTGCGGTGGTCGGTTGTACTACCTTGTGCGGGCGTCCAGGGTCTTCTCAATCGTTGACGCTTCTTCGGCGAATTCGGCGACAGTCTTGGGCGGATTTCGTACGAGGCCAGCGAAAAGAGACTCCTTTACGCCCCGCATTAGATATCCGGTTCTCTTCTCCTCCGTCATATTCGGGTCAGCTCGGCGGAAAAGACGCTGCATTTCTTCGACGTACATGCTGACAGTTTCATTTGGGTGCTGCATCCGTGAGTCCAGCAGCATCTGCGCCTTTTCCTTCCGGAGAATGTTGGTAAACGCCTTCACGACTTCAGACTTGAATAATTTCCAGGTCTTCAAGGTAGTCTCGTGGTTTTCGTACCACGTTCTTGCAGGACCGTCAAGGGAAAAGAAAACATAGCGGAGCTTCATGTCATCTTCCCACCTGTTAAATGTAGCCACGCGCTCAAAGTTGTCTATCCAATCTTCCGGGTCGTCGCCAGGGTAGCCGTGGAAGGTTGGAGGCACCCGTGGCTGGTGGAGCATGACAGGGGTGGACGTCGCTGGCTCGGTCATGGTGGGCGCTGGAGCTTGTTGTCGTTGTCGAGTAGGATCCGGTAGTAATCCGTGCTGAGCTTGCAGGCCTTGAAGACGGCGGCTGTGTCGTACCTCGGGATCTTCTTGGCTCTCGTTCTCTACGGTGGATCTTCCAGGTTGGGTTGGGTGCATGTACCCCGCACCTCTACCAGATGTCACGAGGTGGTGACGGGAACTCCGCCGGGGTCACGTAGCACCGACTGGGGTCCGGTCTTGAGGAAGGCACAGAGCAGCTCGTAAAAGATTACTTTATAGACTGGCTTACGCCCACTAAGAACAGCTCTGAAAACTCAGCGGCGGCGATAGCAGCGAACGTGCTCGGCGGTCGTCGACTAACAGAATGCCCGCCGCTCTTAGCCGTGCTCGATTTTAAAGGCGGCAAGGAAAGCTCCAGAACATAGTAGGCACACTTGCGCGAGGCCAAGAAAAATCGAGATAACTCAGGTCGCGTCTCGCGTCCCAGAAAATTGATAATGCGGCGTGCCTGCCGCGATAAGAAGATCCCCCAAGCGAAGCAGCGCCGGGGGGTGACTGAGCCAAAAGTTCGCCCCGCGAGCGAGAGCAGCAGGTTCCATACAAAAAGCAAGCTTCGCGGCAATATTTAAAATCCTATCCGCGTGAAAACGCGGCAAATTGCCGCCTTGAATACTGGGGAAATTTTCTATGCTGCATAAAAATGAGCCCAATGGAAATGAATAGGCAGCAAAACTTGTCAATCAGAGCAATGTGTGACCCTGGATGCTTAGAAAAGGGGCAAGAGTTTAATGGGAGTGTGCAGCTTTCCATTCAGTATTTAAGTTCTTGTTAACAGGCAAGTGCCCTTAAGTAAATGTCACAGAAATGCTCACTTCTTGTGGGTTTTCACATGCCTCTTTAGATTCATTTTTTGCGTAAAAGCCAGTGGACATAGGTTGCACTGGTATGGCCTCTCGGCCGTGTGGATGCGGAGATGGGCAGACAGTAAATCTTTTCTAGTGAAGGTCTTGCTGCAGTGAGTGCACTTGAATGGTCTCTTGCCGGTGTGGGAGCGAATGTGTGTCATCATACTATGCTTCTGGGTGAACGTTTTTCTGCAATGTGTGCACTGGAATGGCTTTTCGCCTGTGTGGATACGAATATGCTTCATCATATTGGACCTGTCGGTGAAGCCGTGGGAATGTCAGCACTGCAATGGTCCACGTTTGGTTGGTTTTTAACTGCCATTTTATGAAACGTACTGTCGTACTGTCGCACGCAATTCGAAATTTTTATGAGTACCACCCACCATGCTGTCGTTCATTCTTTTAGGGGATGAGCAAGCTTTCCCTACGCCTTTGTTCGGCTTTGTTAGCGTTTACTGCTTGGGAAATTTGTCTCTGACCCAATATCGAACAGACAAAAACACCTTGTGCGTTGGCGCTCTTTTACCATAAAAGCACTTGCGCCATAAAAAGTTATCAACATCACGAAAAGGGTGCCCTGACACTGACAAGAGGGCGCCGTAGCCAAGCACGGTAGGAGGGAACTCCTAGACTTCTTGCTTGTGGCAAAACCCAGTCAATTTTTTAAGACACAGCGTACCATAATAACCCACCCCACTTTAATAACACAGAGTTAAGCATTTCTCTGGCGCTTTTTTGCGTTAGTCACTCTTACGTCATCAAACTCCCAACTAACAGCTACTCCTTCGTGCGACTGGCCTTGCTAGCGCCCTCTGGATTCGCCCGTTAGGTTTTTAGGCTTGCGCAGCCGCAGCTTGGTTTCTCCCTCACGCTTCTGTTGAATACGCTCTCGAAATCCGAGTGGACATTGTATCGACTTCACGTCGACTGGGTTGACCGACAATACCAGCATGAGCGCAGCGCCATGGCACGAATCCCGCAAGCTTAATTGCGCGCTCGCTTTTATACCCAGAAACGGGGCAACGCCCCTTCGGCTTATCAAGCTTGTCGTTCGAAGCCAGGCGCGATACGTCACATCCTCTTTTGTTGTAGTGAAAGGAATTGAACTATGCCGTTATTTTCAAATGGACCGTGTCAAAGTTTTGTGACGGTACAGCTTGTAACAGAAAGTAACACGCGAAAATATGAGCACAGCGAGCTGAAGAAATCTGTTCAAAGTTTTGGTCGTATTCTAGTCCTGGTGGTGCTTTTGTCTGTCTTTGGGAGCTCCGGGGGGGGGGGGGGGGTTTGGAGGCACACTGTGAGGCAGGGCAGGGGCTGCTGTGGTGTTGTTAGCTGCGTCATTGACGGGCGCACTTGGACTCACGCACTACAGCTCCCCCACATCGTTGCCGTGACTGAAGTCAAGTTGGAAGGCTTCTCCCGTCGGGAGCAGGTGTTTGCGATTGCGCCGAAGGGTCCGCTCCTCCTCCAGCATCACATGGTAGGACCTGGGGTACGTTGACGATTTCAGGACCTGTCCTTTAGTGGCCCATGTACCGCTTCGGACACTCACGAAGCCTGCATCGTTGAGCGCCGACAGCGGCCGCGCTGAGGACTGAAGCTGTGGATGCTTGACGACTTTGTGGGCTGGTCCAGATCGGTAGTCAGGCAGAGTTGTCCGTAGTCTGTGGCCTTGGAGGATAGCTGCTGGTGTCTGTCCACCCTCCAAAGGAGAAGTCCTGTACGCCAAAAGTGCCGGACAGAAATCCTGCTTTGCTTCGGTAGTTTTCTTGAGCAGGCTCTTTACCACCTGAACATCCTTTTCGGCTAGCCCGTTTGATCGCGGGAATCCTGGATTGGAGGTGATATATTTAAAACCCTATCCGCGTGAAAACGCGGCAAATTGCCGCCTTGAATACTGGGGAAATTTTCTATGCTGCATAAAAATGAGCCCAATGGAAATGAATAGGCAGCAAAATTTGTCAATCAGAGCAATGAATGAAGGCAGTCTATATGTGTGACCCTGGATGCTTAGAAAAGGGGCAAGAGTTTAATGGGAGTGTGCAGCTTTCCATCAGTATTTAAGTTCTTGTTAACAGGCAAGTGCCCTTAAGTAAATGTCACAGAAATCCTCACTTCTTGTGGGTTTTCACATGCCTCTTTAGATTCATTTTTTGCGTAAAAGCCATTGGACATAGGTTGCACTGGTATGGCCTCTGGGCCGTGTGGATGCGGAGATGGGCAGACAGTAAATCTTTTCTAGTGAAGGTCTCGCTGCAGTGAGTGCACTTGAATGGTCTCTTGCCGGTGTGGGAGCGAATGTGTGTCATCATACTATGCTTCTGGGTGAACGTTTTTCTGCAATGTGTGCACTGGAATGGCTTTTCGCCTGTGTGGATACGAATATGCTTCATCATATTGGACCTGTCGGTGAAGCCGTGGGAATGTCAGCACTGCAATGGTCCACGTTTGGTTGGTTTTTAACTGCCATTTTATGAAACGTACTGTCGTACTGTCGCATGCAATTCGAAATTTTTATGAGTACCACCCACCATGCTGTCGTTCATTCTTTTAGGGGATGAGCAAGCTTTCCCTACGCCTTTGTTCGGCTTTGTTAGCGTTTACTGCTTGGGAAATTTGTCTCTGACCCAATATCGAACAGACGAAAACACATTGTGCGTTGGCGCTCTTTTACCATAAAAGCACTTGCGCCATAAAAAGTTATCAACATCACGAAAAGGGTGCCCTGACACTGACAAGAGGGCGCCGTAGCCAAGCACGGTAGGAGGGAACTCCTAGACTTCTTGCTTGTGGCAAAACCCAGTCAATTTTTTAAGACGCAGCGTACCATAATAACCCACCCCACTTTATTAACACAGAGTTAAGCATTTCTCTGGCGCTTTTTTGCGTTAGTCACACTTACGTCATCAAACTCCCAACTAACAGCCACTCCTTCGTGCGACTGGCCTTGCTAGCGCCCTCTGGATTCGCCCGTTAGCTTTTTAGGCTTGCGCCGCCGCAGCTTGGTTTCTCCCTCACGCTTCTGTTGAATACGCTCTCGAAATCCGAGTGGACATTGTATCGACTTCTCGTCGACTGGGTTGACCGACAATACCAGCATGAGCGCAGTGCCATGGCACGAATCCCGCAAGCTTAATTGCGCGCTCGCTTTTATACCCAGAAACGGGGCAACGCCCCTTCGGCTTATCAAGCTTGTCGTTCGAAGCCAGGCGCGATACGTCACATCCTCTTTTGTTGCAGTGAAAGGAATTGAACTATGCCGTTATTTTAAAATGGACCGTGTCAAAGTTTTGTGACGGTACAGCTTGTAACAGAAAGTAACACGCGAAAATATGAGCACAGCGAGCTCAAGAAATCTGTTTTGGTCGTATTCTAGTCCTGGTGTTGCTTTTGTCTGTCTTTGGGAGGTCCGGGGGGGGGGGGGGGTTTGGAGGCACACTGTCAGGCAGGGCAGGGGCTGCTGTGGTGTTGTTAGCTGCGTCATTGACGGGCGCACTTAACTCACGCACTACAGCTCCCCCACATCGTTGCCGTGACTGAAGTCAAGTTGGAAGGCTTCTCCCGTCGGGAGCAGGTGTTTGCGATTGCGCCGAAGGGTCCGCTCCTCCTCCAGCATCACATGGTAGGACCTGGGGTACGTTGACGATTTCAGGACCTGTCCTTTAGTGGCCCATGTACCGCTTCGGACACTCACGAAGCCTGCATCGTTGAGCGCCGACAGCGGCCGCGCTGGGGACTGAAGCTGTGGATGCTTGACGACTTTGTGGGCTGGTCCAGATCGGTAGTCAGGCAGAGTTGTCCGTAGTCTGTGGCCTTGGAGGATAGCTGCTGGTGTCTGTCCACCCTCCAAAGGAGAAGTCCTGTACGCCAAAAGTGCCGGACAGAAATCCTGCTTTGCTTCGGTAGTTTTCTTGAGCAGGCTCTTTACCACCTGAACATCCTTTTCGGCTAGCCCGTTTGATCGCGGGAATCCTGGATTGGAGGTGATATATTTAAAATCCTATCCGCGTGAAAACGCGGCAAATTGCCGCCTTGAATACTGGGGAAATTTTCTATGCTGCATAAAAATGAGCCCAATGGAAATGAATAGGCAGCAAAATTTGTCAATCAGAGCAATGAATGAAGGCAGTCTATATGTGTGACCCTGGATGCTTAGAAAAGGGGCAAGAGTTTAATGGGAGTGTGCAGCTTTCCATTCAGTATTTAAGTTCTTGTTAACAGGCAAGTGCCCTTAAGTAAATGTCACAGAAATGCTCACTTCTTGTGGGTTTTCACATCACATGCCTCTTTAGATTCATTTTTTGCGTAAAAGCCAGTGGACATAGGTTGCACTGGTATGGCCTCTCGGCCGTGTGGATGCGGAGATGGGCAGACAGTAAATCTTTTCTAGTGAAGGTCTTGCTGCAGTGAGTGCAATTGAATGGTCTCTTGCCGGTGTGGGTGCGAATGTGTGTCATCATACTATGCTTCTGGGTGAACGTTTTTCTGCAATGTGTGCACTGGAATGGCTTTTCGCCTGTGTGGATACGAATATGCTTCATCATATTGGACCTGTCGGTGAAGCCGTGGGAATGTCAGCACTGCAATGGTCCACGTTTAGTTGGTTTTTAACTGCCATTTTATGAAACGTACTGTCGTACTGTCGCATGCAATTCGAAATTTTTATGAGTACCACCCACCATGCTGTCGTTCATTCTTTTAGGGGATGAGCAAGCTTTCCCTACGCCTTTGTTCGGCTTTGTTAGCGTTTACTGCTTGGGAAATTTGTCTCTGACCCAATATCGAACAGACGAAAACACCTTGTGCGTTGGCGCTCTTTTACCATAAAAGCACTTGCGCCATAAAAAGTTATCAACATCACGAAAAGGGTGCCCTGACACTGACAAGAGGGCGCCGTAGCCAAGCACGGTAGGAGGGAACTCCTAGACTTCTTGCTTGTGGCAAAACCCAGTCAATTTTTTAAGACACAGCATACCATAATAACCGACCCCACTTTAATAACACAGAGTTAAGCATTTCTCTGGCGCTTTTTTGCGTTAGTCACTCTTACGTCATCAAACTCCCAACTAACAGCCACTCCTTCGTGCGACTGGCCTTGCTAGCGCCCTTTGGATTCGCCCGTTAGGTTTTTAGGCTTGCGCAGCCGCAGCTTGGTTTCTCCCTCACGCTTCTGTTCAATACGCTCTCGAAATCCGAGTGGACATTGTATCGACTTCACGTCGACTGGGTTGACCGACAATACCAGCATGAGCGCAGTGCCATGGCACGAATCAAGCAAGCCTAATTGCGCGCTCGCTTTTATACCCAGAAACGGGGCAACGCCCCTTCGGCTTATCAAGCTTGTCGTTCGAAGCCAGGCGCGATACGTCACATCCTCTTTTGTTGCAGTGAAAGGAATTGAACTATGCCGTTATTTTCAAATGGACCGTGTCAAAGTTTTGTGACGGTACAGCTTGTAACAGAAAGTAACACGCGAAAATATGAGCACAGCGAGCTGAAGAAATCTGTTCAATGTTTTGGTCGTATTCTAGTCCTGGTAGTGCTTTTGTCTGTCTTTGGGAGCTCCGGGGGGGGGGGGGGTTCGGAGGCACACTGTGAGGCATGGCAGGGGCTGCTGTGGTGTTGTTAGCTGCGTTATTGACGGGCGCACTTGAACTCACGCACTACAGCTCCCCCACATCGTTGCCGTGACTGAAGTCATGTTGGAAGGCTTCTCCCGTCGGGAGCAGGTGTTTGCGATTGCGCCGAAGGGTCCGCTCCTCCTCCAGCATTACATGGTAGGACCTGGGGTACGTTGACGATTTCAGGACCTGTCCTTTAGTGGCCCATGTACCGCTTCGGACACTCACGAAGCCTGCATCGTTGAGCGCCGACAGCGGCCGCGCTGGGGACTGAAGCTGTGGATGCTTGACGACTTTGTGGGCTGGTCCAGATCGGTAGTCAGGCAGAGTTGTCCGTAGTCTGTGGCCTTGGAAGATAGCTGCTGGTGTCTGTCCACCCTCCAAAGGAGAAGTCCTGTACGCCAAAAGTGCCGGACAGAAATCCTGCTTTGCTTCGGTAGTTTTCTTGAGCAGGCTCTTTACCACCTGAACATCCTTTTCGGCTAGCCCGTTTGATCGCGGGAATCCTGGATTGGAGGTGATATATTTAAAATCCTATCCGCGTGAAAACGCGGCAAATTGCCGCCTTGAATACTGGGGAAATTTTCTATGCTGCATAAAAATGAGCCCAATGGAAATGAATAGGCAGCAAAATTTGTCAATCAGAGCAATGAATGAAGGCAGTCTATATGTGTGACCCTGGATGCTTAGAAAAGGGGCAAGAGTTTAATGGGAGTGTGCAGCTTTCCATTCAGTATTTAAGTTCTTGTTAACAGGCAAGTGCCCTTAAGTAAATGTCACAGAAATGCTCATTCTTGTGGGTTTTCACATCACATGCCTCTTTAGATTCATTTTTTGCGTAAAAGCCAGTGGACATAGGTTGCACTGGTATGGCCTCTCGGCCGTGTGGATGCGGAGATGGGCAGACAGTAAATCTTTTCTAGTGAAGGTCTTGCTGCAGTGAGTGCAATTGAATGGTCTCTTGCCGGTGTGGGTGCGAATGTGTGTCATCATACTATGCTTCTGGGTGAACGTTTTTCTGCAATGTGTGCACTGGAATGGCTTTTCGCCTGTGTGGATACGAATATGCTTCATCATATTGGACCTGTCGGTGAAGCCGTGGGAATGTCAGCACTGCAATGGTCCACGTTTAGTTGGTTTTTAACTGCCATTTTATGAAACGTACTGTCGTACTGTCGCATGCAATTCGAAATTTTTATGAGTACCACCCACCATGCTGTCGTTCATTCTTTTAGGGGATGAGCAAGCTTTCCCTACGCCTTTGTTCGGCTTTGTTAGCGTTTACTGCTTGGGAAATTTGTCTCTGACCCAATATCGAACAGACGAAAACACCTTGTGCGTTGGCGCTCTTTTACCATAAAAGCACTTGCGCCATAAAAAGTTATCAACATCACGAAAAGGGTGCCCTGACACTGACAAGAGGGCGCCGTAGCCAAGCACGGTAGGAGGGAACTCCTAGACTTCTTGCTTGTGGCAAAACCCAGTCAATTTTTTACGACACAGCATACCATAATAACCCACCCCACTTTAATAACACAGAGTTAAGCATTTCTCTGGCGCTTTTTTGCGTTAGTCACTCTTACGTCATCAAACTCCCAACTAACAGCCACTCCTTCGTGCGACTGGCCTTGCTAGCGCCCTTTGGATTCGCCCGTTAGGTTTTTAGGCTTGCGCAGCCGCAGCTTGGTTTCTCCCTCACGCTTCTGTTGAATACGCTCTCGAAATCCGAGTGGACATTGTATCGACTTCACGTCGACTGGGTTGACCGACAATACCAGCATGAGCGCAGTGCCATGGCACGAATCCCGCAAGCTTAATTGCGCGCTCGCTTTTATACCCAGAAACGGGGCAACGCCCCTTCGGCTTATCAAGCTTGTCGTTCGAAGCCAGGCGCGATACGTCACATCCTCTTTTGTTGCAGTGAAAGGAATTGAACTATGCCGTTATTTTCAAATGGACCGTGTCAAAGTTTTGTGACGGTACAGCTTGTAACAGAAAGTAACACGCGAAAATATGAGCACAGCGAGCTGAAGAAATCTGTTCAAAGTTTTGGTCGTATTCTAGTCCTGGTAGTGCTTTTGTCTGTGTTTGGGAGCTCCGGGGGGGGGGGGATTCGGAGGCACACTGTGAGGCAGGGCAGGGGCTGCTGTGGTGTTGTTAGCTGCGTTATTGACGGGCGCACTTGAACTCACGCACTACAGCTCCCCCACATCGTTGCCGTGACTGAAGTCATGTTGGAAGGCTTCTCCCGTCGCGAGCAGGTGTTTGCGATTGCGCCGAAGGGTCCGCTCCTCCTCCAGCATCACATGGTAGGACCTGGGGTACGTTGACGATTTCTGGACCTGTCCTTTAGTGGCCCATGTACCGCTTCGGACACTCACGAAGCCTGCATCGTTGAGCGCCGACAGCGGCCGCGCTGGGGACTGAAGCTGTGGATGCTTGACGACTTTGTGGGCTGGTCCAGATCGGTAGTCAGGCAGAGTTGTCCGTAGTCTGTGGCCTTGGAGGATAGCTGCTGGTGTCTGTCCACCCTCCAAAGGAGAAGTCCTGTACGCCAAAAGTGCCGGACAGAAATCCTGCTTTGCTTCGGTAGTTTTCTTGAGCAGGCTCTTTACCACCTGAACATCCTTTTCGGCTAGCCCGTTTGATCGCGGGAATCCTGGATTGCAGGTGATATATTTAAAATCCTATCCGCGTGAAAACGCGGCAAATTGCCGCCTTGAATACTGGGGAAATTTTCTATGCTGCATAAAAATGAGCCCAATGGAAATGAATAGGCAGCAAAATTTGTCAATCAGAGCAATGAATGAAGGCAGTCTATATGTGTGACCCTGGATGCTTAGAAAAGGGGCAAGAGTTTAATGGGAGTGTGCAGCTTTCCATTCAGTATTTAAGTTCTTGTTAACAGGCAAGTGCCCTTAAGTAAATGTCACAGAAATGCTCACTTCTTGTGGGTTTTCACATCACATGCCTCTTTAGATTCATTTTTTGCGTAAAAGCCAGTGGACATAGGTTGCACTGGTATGGCCTCTCGGCCGTGTGGATGCGGAGATGGCCAGACAGTAAATCTTTTCTAGTGAAGGTCTTGCTGCAGTGAGTGCACTTGAATGGTCTCTTGCCGGTGTGGGTGCGAATGTGTGTCATCATACTATGCTTCTGGGTGAACGTTTTTCTGCAATGTGTGCACTGGAATGGCTTTTCGCCTGTGTGGATACGAATATGCTTCATCATATTGGACCTGTCGGTGAAGCCGTGGGAATGTCAGCACTGCAATGGTCCACGTTTAGTTGGTTTTTAACTGCCATTTTATGAAACGTACTGTCGCATGCAATTCGAAATTTTTATGAGTACCACCCACCATGCTGTCGTTCATTCTTTTAGGGGATGAGCAAGCTTTCCCTACGCCTTTTTTCGGCTTTGTTAGCGTTTACTGCTTGGGAAATTTGTCTCTGACCCAATATCGAACAGAGTAAAACACCTTGTGCGTTGGCGCTCTTTTACCATAAAAGCACTTGCGCCATAAAAAGTTATCAACATCACAAAAAGGGTGCCCTGACACTGACAAGAGGGCGCCGTAGCCAAGCACGGTAGGAGGGAACTCCTAGACTTCTTGCTTGTGGCAAAACCCAGTCAATTTTTTAAGACACAGCGTACCCTAATAACCCATCCCACTTTAATAACACAGAGTTAAGCATTTCTCTGGCGCTTTTTTGCGTTAGTCACTCTTACGTCATCAAACTCCCAACTAACAGCCACTCCTTCGTGCGACTGGCCTTGCTAGCGCCCTCTGGATTCGCCCGTTAGGTTTTTAGGCTTGCGCAGCCGCAGCTTGGTTTCTCCCTCACGCTTCTGTTGAATACGCTCTCGAAATCCGAGTGGACATTGTATCGACTTCACGTCGACTGGGTTGACCGACAATACCAGCATGAGCGCAGTGCCATGGCACGAATCCCGCAAGCTTAATTGTGCGCTCGTTTTTATACCCAGAAACAGGGCAACGCCCCTTCGGCTTATCAAGCTTGTCGTTCGAAGCCAGGCGCGATACGTCACATCCTCTTTTGTTGCAGTGAAAGGAAGTGAACTATGCCGTTATTTTCAAATGGACCGTGTCAAAGTTTTGTGACGGTACAGCTTGTAACAGAAAGTAACACGCGAAAATATGAGCACAGCGAACTCAAGAAATCTGTTCAAAGTTTTGGTCGTATTCTAGTCCTGGTGGTGCTTTTGTCTGTCTTTGGGAGCTCCGGGGGGGGGGGGGGGGGGGTTTGGAGGCACACTGTGAGGCAGGGCAGGGGCTGCTGTGGTGTTGTTAGCTGCGTCATTGACGGGCGCACTTGAACTCACGCACTACAGCTCCCCCACATCGTTGCCGTGACTGAAGTCAAGTTGGAAGGCTTCTCCCGTCGGCAGCAGGTGTTTGCGATTGCGCCGAAGGGTCCGCTCCTCCTCCAGCATCACATGGTAGGACCTGGGGTACGTTGACGATTTCAGGACCTGTCCTTTAGTGGCCCATGTACCGCTTCGGACACTCACGAAGCCTGCATCGTTGAGCGCCGACAGCGGCCGCGCTGGGGACTGAAGCTGTGGATGCTTGACGACTTTGTGGGCTGGTCCAGATCGGTAGTCAGGCAGAGTTGTCCGTAGTCTGTGGCCTTGGAGGATAGCTGCTGGTGTCTGTCCACCCTCCAAAGGAGAAGTCCTGTACGCCAAAAGTGCCGGACAGAAATCCTGCTTTGCTTCGGTAGTTTTCTTGAGCAGGCTCTTTACCACCTGAACATCCTTTTCGGCTAGCCCGTTTGATCGCGGGAATCCTGGATTGGAGGTGATATATTTAAAATCCTATCCGCGTGAAAACGCGGCAAATTGCCGCCTTGAATACTGGGGAAATTTTCTATGCTGCATAAAAATGAGCCCAATGGAAATGAATAGGCAGCAAAATTTGTCAATCAGAGCAATGAATGAAGGCAGTCTATATGTGTGACCCTGTATGCTTAGAAAAGGGGCAAGAGTTTAATGGGAGTGTGCAGCTTTCCATTCAGTATTTAAGTTCTTGTTAACAGGCAAGTGCCCTTAAGTAAATGTCACAGAAATGCTCACTTCTTGTGGGTTTTCACATGCCTCTTTAGATTCATTTTTTGCGTAAAAGCCAGTCGACATAGGTTGCACTGGTATGGCCTCTCGGCCGTGTGGATGCGGAGATGGGCAGACAGTAAATCTTTTCTAGTGAAGGTCTTGCTGCAGTGAGTGAACTTGAATGGTCTCTTGCCGGTGTGGGTGCGAATGTGTGTCATCATACTATGCTTCTGGGTGAACGTTTTTCTGCAATGTGTGCACTGGAATGGCTTTTCGCCTGTGTGGATACGAATATGCTTCATCATATTGGACCTGTCGGTGAAGCCGTGGGAATGTCAGCACTGCAATGGTCCACGTTTAGTTGGTTTTTAACTGCCATTTTATGAAACGTACTGTCGTAGTGTCGCATGCAATTTGAAATTTTTATGAGTACCACCCACCATGCTGTCGTTCATTCTTTTAGGGGATGAGCAAGCTTTCCCTACGCCTTTGTTCATCTTTGTTAGCGTTTACTGCTTTGGAAATTTGTCTCTGACCCAATATCGAACAGACGAAAACACCTTGTGCGTTGGCGCTCTTTTACCATAAAAGCACTTGCGCCATAAAAAGTTATCAACATCACGAAAAGGGTGCCCTGACACTGACAAGAGGGCGCCGTAGCCAAGCACGGTAGGAGGGAACTCCTAGACTTCTTGCTTGTGGCAAAACCCAGTCAATTTTTTAAGACACAGCGTACCATAATAACCCACCCCACTTTAACAACACAGAGTTAAGCATTTCTCTGGCGCTTTTTTGCGTTAGTCACTCTTACGTCATCAAACTCCCAACTAACAGCCACTCCTTCGTGCGACTGGCCTTGCTAGCGCCCTCTGGATTCGCCCGTTAGGTTTTTAGGCTTGCGCAGCCGCAGCTTGGTTTCTCCCTCACGCTTCTCTTGAATACGCTCTCGAAATCCGAGTGGACATTGTATCGACTTCACGTCGACTGGGTTGACCGACAATACCAGCATGAGCGCAGTGCCATGGCACGAATCCCGCAAGCTTAATTGCGCGCTCGCTTTTATACCCAGAAACGGGGCAACGCCCCTTCGGCTTATCAAGCTTGTCGTTCGAAGCCAGGCGCGATACGTCACATCCTCTTTTGTAGCAGTGAAAGGAAGTGAACTATGCCGTTATTTTCAAATGGACCGTGTCAAAGTTTTGTGACGGTACAGCTTGTAACAGAAAGTAACACGCGAAAATATGTGCACAGCGAGCTCAAGAAATCTGTTCAAAGTTTTGGTCGTATTCTAGTCCTGGTGGTGCTTTTGTCTGTCTTTGGGAGCTTGGGGGGGGGGTTTGGAGGCACACTGTGAGGCAGGGCAGGGGCTGCTGTGGTGTTGTTAGCTGCGTCATTGACGGGCGCACTTGAACTCACGCACTACAGCTCCCCCACATCGTTGCCGTGACTGAAGTCAAGTTGGAAGGCTTCTCCCGTCGGCAGCAGGTGTTTGCGATTGCGCCGAAGGGTCCGCTACTCCTCCAGCATCACATGGTAGGACCTGGGGTACGTTGACGATTTCAGGACCTGTCCTTTAGTGGCCCATGTACCGCTTCGGACACTCACGAAGCCTGCATCGTTGAGCGCCGACAGCGGCCGCGCTGGGGACTGAAGCTGTGGATGCTTGACGACTTTGTGGGCTGGTCCAGATCGGTAGTCAGGCAGAGTTGTCCGTAGTCTGTGGCCTTGGAGGATAGCTGCTGGTGTCTGTCCACCCTCCAAAGGAGAAGTCCTGTACGCCAAAAGTGCCGGACAGAAATCCTGCTTTGCTTCGGTAGTTGTCTTGAGCAGGCTCTTTACCACCTGAACATCCTTTTCGGCTAGCCCGTTTGATCGCGGGAATCCTGGATTGGAGGTGATATATTGTCACGAGGTGGTGACGGGAACTCCGCCGGGGTCACGTAGCACCGACTGGGGTCCGATCTTGAGGAAGGCACAGAGCAGCTCGTAAAAGAATACTTTAATAGACTGGCTTACGCCGACTAAGAACAGCTCTGAAAACTCAGCGGTGGCGATAGCATCGAACGTGCTCGGCGGTCGTCGACTAACAGAATGCCCGCCGCTCTTAGCCGTGCTCGATTTTAAAGGCGGCAAGGAAAGCTCCAGAACATAGTAGGCACACTTGCGCGAGGCCAGGAAAAATCGAGATAACTCTGGTCGCGTCTCGCGTCCCAGAAAATTGATAATGCGGCGTGCCTGCCGCGATAAGAAGATCCCCCAAGCGAAGCAGCGCCGGGGGGTGACTGAGCCAAAAGTTCGCCCCGCGAGCGAGAGCAGCAGGTTCCATACAAAAAGCAAGCTTCGCGGCATTACTCCCCCCTTAAAGAAGCATCGACCCGATGCTTAAAAACAGGGATAACGGACATAAAGATACAGAGCATACAAAATAAATACTCATAATGTAAGCACAGAGTCATTAGCGCGAATAGTAAGGCTTCAGACGGGCGACGTGGACAACTTCTGAGCGTGTGCGGCGTCTCTGGGATGCTGTAACTCCGTCAGGGACGAGTTCATAGTCCAGATTACCCAGTCTGCGAAGAATCCTGTACGGGCCGAAATAGCGGCGCAGAAGTTTTTCACTCAGTCCGCGGCGGCGAATCGGCGTCCAAACCCAAACTCTATCGCCTGGCTTGTATTGCACTGCGCGTCTTCGAAGATTGTAGCGTCGGGCGTCGGTGCGCTGCTGGTCTTGTATTCTCTCACGGGCAAGTCGTCGAGCTTGTTCTGCGCGCTGCAGGTAGGCGGCGACGTCGAGGTTACTTTCGTCGGTAACGTCGGGCAGCATGGCGTCGAGTGTGGTCGTGGCCTCCCTCCCATGGACGAGAATAAATGGTGTCATTTGGGTGGTCTCTTGCACAGCGGTGTTGTAGGCGAACACCACATAGGGAAGAATGACGTCCCATGTCTTGTGTTCTGCGTCTACGTACATAGAAAGCATATCGGCGATGGTCTTGTTGAGGCGTTCTGTAAGCCCGTTTGTCTGCGGATGGTACGCAGTTGTTCTCCGGTGACTTGTATGGCTGTGCTGCAGAATGGCGTGGGTTAGCTCCGCCGTGAACGCTGTCCCCCTGTCTGTTATCAGTATTTCGGGGGCGCCGTGTCGTAAAAGAATGGATTCGACGAAGAATTTGGCGACTTCTGCTGCTGTGCCGTTCGGGAGGGCCTTTGCTTCGGCGTACCTGGTGAGATAATCGGTCGCCACAATAATCCACTTGTTGCCCGTCGTTGATGTTGGGAAGGGGCCAAGTAGGTCCACACCGACCTCCTGGAAAGGTCTTGATGGCGGTCGAATCGGCTGCAGGAACCCTGCTGGTCTTTTCGGTGGCGTTTTCCGGCGTTGGCATTCACGACAACTCTTAACGTAGTGCGCGACGTCGGAGGATAGCCGAGGCCAGTAATATCTCTCTTGTATTCGGCGGAGGGTGCGAGTAAACCCGAGGTGGCCAGCCATTGGTTCGTCATGCGAAGCCTGCAGAATTTCCTCCCGAAGGCTCTTCGGGACGACGAGAAGGTAGGCGGCCTTGTTCGGTGAGAAATTCTTCTTCACGACGATTCCCTGTTGTAGACAGTAGGACGATAGTCCACGCCTGAAGAGGGCAGGAGGTGAAGGAGACTTCCCCTCAAGATACTCGTACAGGCGCTGTAGGTCAGGATCAGATTGCTGCTGTCGTACGAAGTCGCTGGAACTTAGCAGTCCAAGGAAAGCGTCGTCGTCATCGTCTTTTGGCGGCGTGTCGACAGGGGCTCGTGACAGGCAGTCAGCGTCGGAGTGCTTTCGCCCAGACTTGTAGACCACCGTGACGTCGAATTCTTGGAGGCGCAAGCTCCATCGAGCGAGACGGCCAGAGGGGTCCTTCAAGTTAGCCAGCCAGCACAATGCATGGTGGTCGCTCACAACCTTGAACGGGCGTCCATACAAGTAGGGACGGAACTTCGATGTAGCCCAGACGATCGCAAGGCACTCCTTTTCAGTGGTCGAATAGTTCGCTTCTGCTTTCGACAATGAAAGACTTGCATATGCTATTACTTTTTCGACTCCTTCGTTTTTCTGGACGAGCACGGCGCCTAGACCAAAGCTGCTTGCGTCGGTATGGATTTCTGTCTCGGCGTTTTCGTCAAAGTGCCCTAGCACCGGTGGAGACTGCAGGAGACGCTGAAGTTCGTTGAAGGCTTCCGCTTGTGCCGAATTCCATGTGAATGGTACGTCTGCCTTGGAGAGCTTGGTCAGAGGTTCCGCTACGCGCGAAAAATTCCTCACAAAGCGTCTGTAATAAGCACACAATCCCAGAAATCTGCGGACCGCCTTCTTGTCATGAGGCTGCGGGAAATTGGCAATGGCGGCTGTCTTCTGCGGGTCGGGGCGCACGCCGTCCTTGCTGATGATGTGGCCGAGAAACAATAGTTCGTGGTAGGCAAACCGGCACTTTTCAGGCTTCAGGGTAAGTCCGGATAACTTGACTGCGTCGAGTACTGCCTTCAGCCTCCGGAGGTGTTCCTCGAAGCTCGCTGCGAAGACTACAACGTCGTCTAGATAGACGAGACAGGTTTGCCATTTGAGGCCTGCCAACACTGTGTCCATTACCCTTTGGAAAGTTGCGGGTGCGGAGCAAAGCCCAAATGGCATGACTTTGAACTCGTACAGTCCGTCCGGTGTGATGAAGGCAGTCTTTTCCCGGTCTCTTTCGTCGACTTCAATCTGCCAATATCCACTCTTGAGATCCATCGACGAGAAATACTTGGCGTGGCAGAGCCTGTCCAGAGTGTCGTCGATCCTCGGGAGGGGGTAGACGTCTTTTTTCGTAATCTTGTTCAGTCGCCGATAATCGACGCAGAATCGAAGAGCACCGTCTTTCTTTCTCACTAGGACGACCGGTGCCGCCCATGGGCTCTTCGAAGGTTGGATGACGTCGTCGCGAAGCATTTCCTCTACTTGGTCCCGGATGGCCTGTCGTTCTCGCGGCGACACACGGTAAGGGCTTTGGCGGAGAGGTCTGGTGTGTTCGTCGGTTATAATTCCGATGTTTGGCTATCGTCGTTTGTCGCACCTTTGATGACGAGGCGAAACATTCGCTGTAACTTTGAAGAAGAAGGGTGATTTTCTCTTGTCGGTCCCGGGTAATGCTGGGTTGATGGCGAACGTGGGAGCATGGTCTTGCTTTAGGCTGTCATTTGCAGGTTCGTCGGAGATGATGAAGGCGTCCAGTAAATCAGTTGCTTCGTCCAAGAACGCAATTGTAGTGCCTCTGTGGAGGTGTCGGTATTCTTCGCTGAAGTTCGTGACCAGTACTTCGGATTTTTCATGCCGCAAATGAGCGATGCCTCTTGCGACGCCAAGTCGTCTGTCTAAGAGCAACTGCGTGTTTCCCTCGATGATGCCTTCTGCGTCTTCGAAATTTCTTGCACAGACGGGGACGATGACGCTGGACCGGGGTGGGATGGTTAGTTCTTCATCGAGAACACTGAGGGCCTTGGACTGCTCTGGGGTCGTTTTCGGAGGTAAAGCTTCGTCCGTCGAAAGCGTGATGGACTTGGACTTGAGGTCGATGACTGCGCGGTGCTGTGTCAAGAAGTCCATCCCCAGAATGACGTCACGGGAACATTTCTGAAGTACGACGAATACTGTCGGATATGTGTGTCCGTTGACAGTCAGTCTCGCAGTGCACCTTCCTGATGGCGTGATGAGGTGTCCGCCTGCTGTGCGTATCTGCGGGCCATCCCAAGTCGTCGTCACTTTCTTGATCCGGTTGGCGAAGGAACCACTCAGCACGGAATAGTCAGCTCCCGTGTCGATTAGAGCAGTAACGTTTCGGCCGTCGACAGTCACCTCTAGATCGGAAGTCCTTGCTCTTGCGTTGCACGTAACTTTCGGCGTCGGGTCACGGCTTGGTCGGTGATTGCGACTGCGGCTGCAGGGGCTTGTCGATGTCGGTGGCCTGGGGGTCTCTAAGTTGCGTCGTGTCGTCGTCGGTGCGGCGTCGCCGTGAGTTCTCGTCGTTGGAGGGTCTTCGTTTTTTTGCCGGGAAGCAACCTCACCTCCTAAGGTTGCTGTTTTCAGTTTCCCCCTAAGGGGGCGGGGGGACCTTCCTCGCACAGCCGCTGCGTAGCTGTGGCGGGGCGACGTGAAGCGCGAGGCTCGCGGCGAGGGTGAGCGGGAAAATCGGCTCGACACGTATTCGTCGCGGCGCAGGTAGTCGTCGATTTCTTGTGGATGTTGGCCGAAGCGTGGTCGTGGTGCGTCAACGGCAAATCCGCGAAGACCGATGCGTCGGAACGGGCAGTGACGCAGGACGTGACCGGCTTCACGCAGTGGAAGCACAGCGAACGGTTGTCACGGGTTCTCCAGGTGTCGCATTTCCTTGGGCCCGAACGTTGTTCGTAGGTCGGGTGGGCGGGGCCCGGAGGGCGGCGGTCCGGCACTGCTGGCTCACGTCGAATAGGGCTTGGGGTGGCACGTCGAGGCGCGGGCTTGCGTACTGCAGCGACGTAACTCATGGCTGGAGCTTGAGGTTCAGTCGTCGCAGAAGGGGAGCCAAGCGCATGCCGCACTTCTTCACGGACGACTTCCGTCAGGCTCGCTACTTGAGGTTGTGAAGATGATGGCAGCAGCCGGCGTAGTTCTTCGCGGGCGATTTCACGGATGATCTCCCGCAAGTCGCTGGTTGTAGTCGTCGTGTCCGGAAAGCTGGAGCAGACCTGCGGTGGTCGGTTGTACTACCTTGTGCGGGCGTCCAGGGTCTTCTCAATCGTTGACGCTTCTTCGGCGAATTCGGCGACAGTCTTGGGCGGATTTCGTACGAGGCCAGCGAAAAGAGACTCCTTTACGCCCCGCATTAGATATCCGGTTCTCTTCTCCTCCGTCATATTCGGGTCAGCTCGGCGGAAAAGACGCTGCATTTCTTCGACGTACATGCTGACAGTTTCGTTTGGGTGCTGCATCCGTGAGTCCAGCAGCATCTGCGCCTTTTCCTTCCGGAGAATGTTGGTAAACGCCTTCACGACTTCAGACTTGAATAATTTCCAGGTCTTCAAGGTAGTCTCGTGGTTTTCGTACCACGTTCTTGCAGGACCGTCAAGGGAAAAGAAAACAGCGGAGCTTCATGTCATCTTCCCACCTGTTAAATGTAGCCACACGCTCAAAGTTGTCTATCCAATCTTCCGGGTCGTCGCCAGGGTAGCCGTGGAAGGTTGGAGGCACCCGTGGCTGGTGGAGCATGACAGGGGTGGACGTCGCTGGCTCGGTCATGGTGGGCGCTGGAGCTTGTTGTCGTTGTCGAGTAGGATCCGGTAGTAATCCGTGCTGAGCTTGCAGGCCTTGAAGACGGCGGCTGTGTCGTACCTCGGGATCTTCTTGGCTCTCGTTCTCTACGGTGGATCTTCCAGGTTGGGTTGGGTGCATGTACCCCGCACCTCTACCAGATGTCACGAGGTGGTGACGGGAACTCCGCCGGGGTCACGTAGCACCGACTGGGGTCCGGTCTTGAGGAAGGCACAGAGCAGCTCGTAAAAGATTACTTTATAGACTGGCTTACGCCCACTAAGAACAGCTCTGAAAACTCAGCGGCGGCGATAGCAGCGAACGTGCTCGGCGGTCGTCGACTAACAGAATGCCCACCGCTCTTAGCCGTGCTCGATTTTAAAGGCGGCAAGGAAAGCTCCAGAACATAGTAGGCACACTTGCGCGAGGCCAAGAAAAATCGAGATAACTCAGGTCGCGTCTGGCGTCCCAGAAAATTGATAATGCGGCGTGCCTGCCGCGATAAGAAGATCCCCCAAGCGAAGCAGCGCCGGGGGGTGACTGAGCCAAAAGTTCGCCCCGCGAGCGAGAGCAGCAGGTTCCATACAAAAAGCAAGCTTCGCGGCAATATTTAAAATCCTATCCGCGTGAAAACGCGGCAAATTGCCGCCTTGAATACTGGGGAAATTTTCGATGCTGCATAAAAATGAGCCCAATGGAAATGAATAGGCTGCAAAATTTGTCAATCAGAGCAATGAATGAAGGCAGTCTATGTGTGACCCTGGATGCTTAGAAAAGGGGCAAGAGTTTAATGGGAGTGTGCAGCTTTCCATTCAGTATTTAAGTTCTTGTTAACAGGCAAGTGCCCTTAAGTAAATGTCACAGAAATGCTCACTTCTTGTGGGTTTTCACATGCCTCTTTAGATTCATTTTTTGCGTAAAAGCCAGTGGACATAGGTTGCACTGGTATGGCCTCTCGGCCGTGTGGATGCGGAGATGGGCAGACAGTAAATCTTTTCTAGTGAAGGTCTTGCTGCAGTGAGTGCACTTGAATGGTCTCTTGCCGGTGTGGGAGCGATTGTGTGTCATCATACTATGCTTCTGGGTGAACGTTTTTCTGCAATGTGTGCACTGGAATGGCTTTTCGCCTGTGTGGATACGAATATGCTTCATCATATTGGACCTGTCGGTGAAGCCGTGGGAATGTCAGCACTGCAATGGTCCACGTTTGGTTGGTTTTTAACTGCCATTTTATGAAACGTACTGTCGTACTGTCGCACGCAATTCGAAATTTTTATGAGTACCACCCACCATGCTGTCGTTCATTCTTTTAGGGGATGAGCAAGCTTTCCCTACGCCTTTGTTCGGCTTTGTTAGCGTTTACTGCTTGGGAAATTTGTCTCTGACCCAATATCGAACAGACAAAAACACCATGTGCGTTGGCGCTCTTTTACCATAAAAGCACTTGCGCCATAAAAAGTTATCAACATCACGAAAAGGGTGCCCTGACACTGACAAGAGGGCGCCGTAGCCAAGCACGGTAGGAGGGAACTCCTAGACTTCTTGCTTGTGGCAAAACCCAGTCAATTTTTTAAGACACAGCGTACCATAATAACCCACCCCACTTTAATAACACAGAGTTAAGCATTTCTCTGGCGCTTTTTTGCGTTAGTCACTCTTACGTCATCAAACTCCCAACTAACAGCCACTCCTTCGTGCGACTGGCCTTGCTAGCGCCCTCTGGATTCGCCCGTTAGGTTTTTAGGCTTGCGCAGCCGCAGCTTGGTTTCTCCCTCACGCTTCTCTTGAATACGCTCTCGAAATCCGAGTGGACATTGTATCGACTTCACGTCGACTGGGTTGGCCAATACCAGGATGAGCGCAGTGCCATGGCACGAATCCCGCAAGCTTAATTGAGCGCTCGCTTTTATACCCAGAAACGGGGCAACGCCCCTTCGGCTTATCAAGCTTGTCGTTCGAAGCCAGGCGCGATACGTCACATCCTCTTTTGTTGCAGTGAAAGGAAGTGAACTATGCCGTTATTTTCAAATGGACCGTGTCAAGGTTTTGTGACGGTACAGCTTGTAACAGAAAGTAACACGCGAAAATATGAGCACAGCGAACTCAAGAAATCTGTTCAAAGTTTTGGTCGTATTCTAGTCCTGGTGGTGCTTTTGTCTGTCTTTGGGAGCTTGGCGGGGGGGTTTGGAGGCACACTGTGAGGCAGGGCAGGGGCTGCTGTGGTGTTGTTAGCTGCGTCATTGACGGGCGCACTTGAACTCACGCACTACAGCTCCCCCACATCGTTGCCGTGACTGAAGTCAAGTTGGAAGGCTTCTCCCGTCGGCAGCAGGTGTTTGCGATTGCGCCGAAGGGTCCGCTACTCCTCCAGCATCACATGGTAGGACCTGGGGTACGTTGACGATTTCAGGACCTGTCCTTTAGTGGCCCATGTACCGCTTCGGACACTCACGAAGCCTGCATCGTTGAGCGCCGACAGCGGCCGCGCTGGGGACTGAAGCTGTGGATGCTTGACGACTTTGTGGGCTGGTCCAGATCGGTAGTCAGGCAGAGTTGTCCGTAGTCTGTGGCCTTGGAGGATAGCTGCTGGTGTCTGTCCACCCTCCAAATGAGAAGTCCTGTACGCCAAAAGTGCCGGACAGAAATCCTGCTTTGCTTCGGTAGTTTTCTTGAGCAGGCTCTTTACCACCTGAACATCCTTTTCGGCTAGCCCGTTTGATCGCGGGAATCCTGGATTGGAGGTGATATATTTAAAATCCTATCCGCGTGAAAATGCGGCAAATTGCCGCCTTGAATACTGGGGGAAATTTTCTATGCTGCATAAAAATGAGCCCAATGGAAATGAATAGGCAGCAAAATTT
Source organism: Amblyomma americanum (assembly GCF_052857255.1). Classification (NCBI taxonomy): domain Eukaryota; kingdom Metazoa; phylum Arthropoda; class Arachnida; order Ixodida; family Ixodidae; genus Amblyomma; species Amblyomma americanum. The sequence continues at coordinate 369,161,643 of NC_135497.1, forward strand.
GTCAATCAGAGCAATGAATGAAGGCAGTCTATATGTTTGACCCTGGATGCTTAGAAAAGGGGCAAGAGTTTAATGGGAGTGTGCAGCTTTCCATTCAGTATTTAAGTTCTTGTTAACAGGCAAGTGCCCTTAAGTAAATGTCACAGAAATGCTCACTTCTTGTGGGTTTTCACATGCCTCTTTAGATTCATTTTTTGCGTAAAAGCCAGTGGACATGGTTGCACTGGTATGGCCTCTCGGCCGTGTGGATGCGGAGATGGGCAGACAGTAAATCTTTTCTAGTGAAGGTCTTGCTGCAGTGAGTGCACTTGAATGGTCGCTTGCCGGTGTGGGTGCGAATGTGTGTCATCATACTATGCTTCTGGGTGAACGTTTTTCTGCAATGTGTGCACTGGAATGGCTTTTCACCTGTGTGGATACGAATATGCTTCATCATATTGGACCTGTCGGTGAAGCCGTGGGAATGTCAGCACTGCAATGGTCCACGTTTAGTTGGTTTTTAACTGCAATTTTATGAAACGTACTGTCGTACTGTCGCATGCAATTCGAAATTTTTATGAGTACCACCCACCATGCTGTCGTTCATTCTTTTAGGGGATGAGCAAGCTTTCCCTACGCCTTTGTTCGGCTTTGTTAGCGTGTACTGCTTGGGAAATTTGTCTCTGACCCAATATCGAACAGACAAAAACACCTTGTGCGTGGCGCTCTTTTACCATAAAAGCACTTGCGCCATAAAAAGTTATCAACATCACGAAAAGGGTGCCCTGACACTGACAAGAGGGCGCCGTAGCCAAGCACGGTAGGAGGGAACTCCTAGACTTCTTGCTTGTGGCAAAACCCAGTCAATTTTTTAAGACACAGCGTACCATAATAACCCACCCACTTTAATAACACAGAGTTAAGCATTTCTCTGGCGCTTTTTAGCGTTAGTCACACTTACGTCATCAAACTCCCAACTAACAGCCACTCCTTCGTGCGACTGGCCTTGCTAGCGCCCTCTGGATTCGCCCGTTAGGTTTTTAGGCTTGCGCCGCCGCAGCTTGGTTTCTCCCTCACGCTTCTGTTGAATACGCTCTCGAAATCCGAGTGGACATTGTATCGACTTCACTTCGACTGGGTTGACCGACAATACCAGCATGAGCGCAGTGCCATGGCACGAGTCCCGCAAGCTTAATTGCGCGCTCGCTTTTATACCCAGAAACGGGGAAACGCCCCTTCGGCTTATCAAGCTTGTCGTTTGAAGCCAGGCGCGATACGTCACATCCTCTTTTGTTGCAGTGAAAGGAATTGAACTATGCCGTTATTTTAAATGGACCGTGTCAAAGTTTTGTGACGGTAGCGCTTGTAACAGAAAGTAACACGCGAAAATATGAGCACAGCGAGCTCAAGAAATCTGTTCAAAGTTTTGGTCGTATTATATTCCTGGTGGTGCTTTTGTCTGTCTTTGGGAGCTTCGGGGGGGGGGGGGGGGGGGGGTTTGGAGGCACACTGTGAGGCAGGGCAGGGGCTGCTGTGGTGTTGTTAGCTGCGTCATTGACGGGCGCACTTGAACTCACGCACTACAGCTCCCCCACATCGTTGCCGTGACTGAAGTCAAGTTGGAAGGCTTCTCCCGTCGGGAGCAGGTGTTTGCGATTGCGCCGAAGGGTCCGCTCCTCCTCCAGCATCACATGGTAGGACCTGGGGTACGTTGACGATTTCAGGACCTGTCCTTTAGTGGCCCATGTACCGCTTCGGACACTCACGAAGCCTGCATCTTTGAGCGCCGACAGCGGCCGCGCTGGGGACTGAAGCTGTGGATGCTTGACGACTTCGTGGGCTGGTCCAGATCGGTAGTCCGGCAGAGTTGTCCGTAGTCTGTGGCCTTGGAGGATAGCTGCTGGTGTCTGTCCACCCTCCAAAGGAGAAGTCCTGTACGCCAAAAGTGCCGGACAGAAATCCTGCTTTGCTTCGGTAGTTTTCTTGAGCAGGCTCTTTACCACCTGAACATCCTTTTCGGCTAGCCCGTTTGATCGCGGGAATCCTGGATTGGAGGTGATATATTTAAAATCCTATCCGCGTGAAAACGCGGCAAATTGCCGCCTTGACTACTGGGGAAATTTTCTATGCTGCATAAAAAATGAGCCCAATGGAAATGAATAGGCAGCAAAATTTGTCAATCAGAGCAATGAATGAAGGCAGTCTATATGTGTGACCCTGGATGCTTAGAAAAGGGGCAAGAGTTTAATGGGAGTGTGCAGCTTTCCATTCAGTATTTAAGTTCTTGTTAACAGGCAAGTGCCCTTAAGTAAATGTCACAGAAATGCTCACTTCTTGTGGGTTTTCACATCACATGCCTCTTTAGATTCATTTTTTGCGTAAAAGCCAGTGGACATAGGTTGCACTGGTATGGCCTCTCGGCCGTGTGGATGCGGAGATGGGCAGACAGTAAATCTTTTCTAGTGAAGGTCTTGCTGCAGTGAGTGCAATTGAATGGTCTCTTGCCGGTGTGGGTGCGAATGTGTGTCATCATACTATGCTTCTGGGTGAACGTTTCTCTGCAATGTGTGCACTGGAATGGCTTTTCGCCTGTGTGGATACGAATATGCTTCATCATATTGGACCTGTCGGTGAAGCCGTGGGAATGTCAGCACTGCAATGGTCCACGTTTAGTTGGTTTTTAACTGCCATTTTATGAAACGTACTGTCGTACTGTCGCATGCAATTCGAAATTTTTATGAGTACCACCCACCATGCTGTCGTTCATTCTTTTAGGGGATGAGCAAGCTTTCCCTACGCCTTTGTTCGGCTTTGTTAGCGTTTACTGCTGGGAAATTTGTCTCTGACCCAATATCGAACAGACGAAAACACCTTGTGCGTTGGCGCTCTTTTACCATAAAAGCACTTGCGCCATAAAAAGTTATCAACATCACGAAAAGGGTGCCCTGACACTGACAAGAGGGCGCCGTAGCCAAGCACGGTAGGAGGGAACTCCTAGACTTCTTGCTTGTGGCAAAACCCAGTCAATTTTTTAAGACACAGCATACCATAATAACCCACCCCACTTTAATAACACAGAGTTAAGCATTTCTCTGGCGCTTTTTTGCGTTAGTCATTCTTACGTCATCAAACTCCCAACTAACAGCGACTCCTTCGTGCGACTGGCCTTGCTAGCGCCCTTTGGATTCGCCCGTTAGGTTTTTAGGCTTGGGCAGCCGCAGCTTGGTTTCTCCCTCACGCTTCTGTTGAATACGCTCTCGAAATCCGAGTGGACATTGTATCGACTTCACGTCGACTGGGTTGACCGACAATACCAGCATGAGCGCAGTGCCATGGCATGAATCCCGCAAGCTTAATTGCGCGCTCGCTTTTATACCCAGAAACGGGGCAACGCCCCTTCGGCTTATCAAGCTTGTCGTTCGAAGCCAGGCGCGATACGTCACATCCTCTTTTGTTGCAGTGAAAGGAATTGAACTATGCCGTTATTTTCAAATGGACCGTGTCAAAGTTTTGTGACGGTACAGCTTGTAACAGAAAGTAACACGCGAAAATATGAGCACAGCGAGCTGAAGAAATCTGTTCAAAGTTTTGGTCGTATTCTAGTCCTGGTAGTGCTTTTGTCTGTCTTTGGGAGCTCCGGGGGGGGGGGGGGTTCGGAGGCACACTGTGAGGCAGGGCAGGGGCTGCTGTGGTGTTGTTAGCTGCGTTATTGACGGGCGCACTTGAACTCACGCACTACAGCTCCCCCACATCGTTGCCGTGACTGAAGTCATGTTGGAAGGCTTCTCCCGTCGGGAGCAGGTGTTTGCGATTGCGCCGAAGGGTCCGCTCCTCCTCCAGCATCACATGGTAGGACCTGGGGTACGTTGACGATTTCAGGACCTGTCCTTTAGTGGCCCATGTACCGCTTCGGACACTCACGAAGCCTGCATCGTTGAGCGCCGACAGCGGCCGCGCTGGGGACTGAAGCTGTGGATGCTTGACGACTTTGTGGGCTGGTCCAGATCGGTAGTCAGGCAGAGTTGTCCGTAGTCTGTGGCCTTGGAGGATAGCTGCTGGTGTCTGTCCACCCTCCAAAGGAGAAGTCCTGTACGCCAAAAGTGCCGGACAGAAATCCTGCTTTGCTTCGGTAGTTTTCTTGAGCAGGCTCTTTACCACCTGAACATCCTTTTCGGCTAGCCCGTTTGATCGCGGGAATCCTGGATTGGAGGTGATATATTTAAAATCCTATCCGCAGTGAAAACGCGGCAAATTGCCCGCCTTGAATACTGGGGAAATTTTCTATGCTGCATAAAAATGAGCCCAATGGAAATGAATAGGCAGCAAAATTTGTCAATCAGAGCAATGAATGAAGGCAGTCTATATGTGTGACCCTGGATGCTTAGAAAAGGGGCAAGAGTTTAATGGGAGTGTGCAGCTTCCATTCAGTATTTAAGTTCTTGTTAACAGGCAAGTGCCCTTAAGTAAATGACACAGAAATGCTCACTTCTTGTGGGTTTTCACATCACATGCCTCTTTAGATTCATTTTTTGCGTAAAAGCCAGTGGACATAGGTTGCACTGGTATGGCCTCTCGGCCGTGTGGATGCGGAGATGGGCAGACAGTAAATCTTTTCTAGTGAAGGTCTTGCTGCAGTGAGTGCAATTGAATGGTCTCTTGCCGGTGTGGGTGCGAATGTGTGTCATCATACTATGCTTCTGGGTGAACGTTTTTCTGCAATGTGTGCACTGGAATGGCTTTTCGCCTGTGTGGATACGAATATGCTTCATCATATTGGACCTGTCGGTGAAGCCGTGGGAATGTCAGCACTGCAATGGTCCACGTTTAGTTGGTTTTTAACTGCCATTTTATGAAACGTACTGTCGTACTGTCGCATGCAATTCGAAATTTTTATGAGTACCACCCACCATGCTGTCGTTCATTCTTTTAGGGGATGAGCAAGCTTTCCCTACGCCTTTGTTCGGCTTTGTTAGCGTTTACTGCTTGGGAAATTTGTCTCTGACCCAATATCGAACAGACGAAAACACCTTGTGCGTTGGCGCTCTTTTACCATAAAAGCACTTGCGCCATAAAAAGTTATCAACATCACGAAAAGGGTGCCCTGACACTGACAAGAGGGCGCCGTAGCCAAGCACGGTAGGAGGGAACTCCTAGACTTCTTGCTTGTGGCAAAACCCAGTCAATTTCTTAAGACACAGCATACCATAATAACCGACCCCACTTTAATAACACAGAGTTAAGCATTTCTCTGGCGCTTTTTTGCGTTAGTCACTCTTACGTCATCAAACTCCCAACTAACAGCCACTCCTTCGTGCGACTGGCCTTGCTAGCGCCCTTTGGATTCGCCCGTTAGGTTTTTAGGCTTGCGCAGCCGCAGCTTGGTTTCTCCCTCACGCTTCTGTTGAATACGCTCTCGAAATCCGAGTGGACATTGTATCGACTTCACGTCGACTGGGTTGACCGACAATACCAGCATGAGCGCAGTGCCATGGCACGAATCAAGCAAGCCTAATTGCGCGCTCGCTTTTATACCCAGAAACGGGGCAACGCCCCTTCGGCTTATCAAGCTTGTCGTTCGAAGCCAGGCGCGATACGTCACATCCTCTTTTGTTGCAGTGAAAGGAATTGAACTATGCCGTTATTTTCAAATGGACCGTGTCAAAGTTTTGTGACGGTACAGCTTGTAACAGAAAGTAACACGCGAAAATATGAGCACAGCGAGCTCAAGAAATCTGTTTTGGTCGTATTCTAGTCCTGGTGGTGCTTTTGTCTGTCTTTGGGAGGTCCGGGGGGGGGGGGGGGGGGGTTTGGAGGCACACTGTCAGGCAGGGCAGGGGCTGCTGTGGTGTTGTTAGCTGCGTCATTGACGGGCGCACTTGAACTCACGCACTACAGCTCCCCCACATCGTTGCCGTGACTGAAGTCAAGTTGGAAGGCTTCTCCCGTCGGGAGCAGGTGTTTGCGATTGCGCCGAAGGGTCCGCTCCTCCTCCAGCATCACATGGTAGGACCTGGGGTACGTTGACGATTTCAGGACCTGTCCTTTAGTGGCCCATGTACCGCTTCGGACACTCACGAAGCCTGCATCGTTGAGCGCCGACAGCGGCCGCGCTGGGGACTGAAGCTGTGGATGCTTGACGACTTTGTGGGCTGGTCCAGATCGGTAGTCAGGCAGAGTTGTCCGTAGTCTGTGGCCTTGGAGGATAGCTGCTGGTGTCTGTCCACCCTCCAAAGGAGAAGTCCTGTACGCCAAAAGTGCCGGACAGAAATCCTGCTTTGCTTCGGTAGTTTTCTGAGCAGGCTCTTTACCACCTGAACATCCTTTTCGGCTAGCCCGTTTGATCGCGGGAATCCTGGATTGGAGGTGATATATTTAAAATCCTATCCGCGTGAAAACGCGGCAAATTGCCGCCTTGAATACTGGGGAAATTTTCTATGCTGCATAAAAATGAGCCCAATGGAAATGAATAGGCAGCAAAATTTGTCAATCAGAGCAATGAATGAAGGCAGTCTATATGTGTGACCCTGGATGCTTAGAAAAGGGGCAAGAGTTTAATGGGAGTGTGCAGCTTTCCATTCAGTATTTAAGTTCTTGTTAACAGGCAAGTGCCCTTAAGTAAATGTCACAGAAATGCTCACTTCTTGTGGGTTTTCACATCACATGCCTCTTTAGATTCATTTTTTGCGTAAAAGCCAGTGGACATAGGTTGCACTGGTATGGCCTCTCGGCCGTGTGGATGCGGAGATGGGCAGACAGTAAATCTTTTCTAGTGAAGGTCTTGCTGCAGTGAGTGCAATTGAATGGTCTCTTGCCGGTGTGGGTGCGAATGTGTGTCATCATACTATGCTTCTGGGTGAACGTTTTTCTGCAATGTGTGCACTGGAATGGCTTTTCGCCTGTGTGGATACGAATATGCTTCATCATATTGGACCTGTCGGTGAAGCCGTGGGAATGTCAGCACTGCAATGGTCCACGTTTAGTTGGTTTTTAACTGCCATTTTATGAAACGTACTGTCGTACTGTCGCATGCAATTCGAAATTTTTATGAGTACCACCCACCATGCTGTCGTTCATTCTTTTAGGGGATGAGCAAGCTTTCCCTACGCCTTTGTTCGGCTTTGTTAGCGTTTACTGCTTGGGAAATTTGTCTCTGACCCAATATCGAACAGACGAAAACACCTTGTGCGTTGGCGCTCTTTTACCATAAAAGCACTTGCGCCATAAAAAGTTATCAACATCACGAAAAGGGTGCCCTGACACTGACAAGAGGGCGCCGTAGCCAAGCACGGTAGGAGGGAACTCCTAGACTTCTTGCTTGTGGCAAAACCCAGTCAATTTTTTAAGACACAGCATACCATAATAACCGACCCCACTTTAATAACACAGAGTTAAGCATTTCTCTGGCGCTTTTTTGCGTTAGTCACTCTTACGTCATCAAACTCCCAACTAACAGCCACTCCTTCGTGCGACTGGCCTTGCTAGCGCCCTTTGGATTCGCCCGTTAGGTTTTTAGGCTTGCGCAGCCGCAGCTTGGTTTCTCCCTCACGCTTCTGTTCAATACGCTCTCGAAATCCGAGTGGACATTGTATCGACTTCACGTCGACTGGGTTGACCGACAATACCAGCATGAGCGCAGTGCCATGGCACGAATCCCGCAAGCTTAATTGCGCGCTCGCTTTTATACCCAGAAACGGGGCAACGCCCCTTCGGCTTATCAAGCTTGTCGTTCGAAGCCAGGCGCGATACGTCACATCCTCTTTTGTTGCAGTGAAAGGAATTGAACTATGCCGTTATTTTCAAATGGACCGTGTCAAAGTTTTGTGACGGTACAGCTTGTAACAGAAAGTAACACGCGAAAATATGAGCACAGCGAGCTGAAGAAATCTGTTCAAAGTTTTGGTCGTATTCTAGTCCTGGTAGTGCTTTTGTCTGTCTTTGGGAGCTCCGGGGGGGGGGGGGGGTTCGGAGGCACACTGTGAGGCATGGCAGGGGCTGCTGTGGTGTTGTTAGCTGCGTTATTGACGGGCGCACTTGAACTCACGCACTACAGCTCCCCCACATCGTTGCCGTGACTGAAGTCATGTTGGAAGGCTTCTCCCGTCGGGAGCAGGTGTTTGCGATTGCGCCGAAGGGTCCGCTCCTCCTCCAGCATTACATGGTAGGACCTGGGGTACGTTGACGATTTCAGGACCTGTCCTTTAGTGGCCCATGTACCGCTTCGGACACTCACGAAGCCTGCATCGTTGAGCGCCGACAGCGCCGCGCTGGGGACTGAAGCTGTGGATGCTTGACGACTTTGTGGGCTGGTCCAGATCGGTAGTCACGCAGAGTTGTCCGTAGTCTGTGGCCTTGGAGGATAGCTGCTGGTGTCTGTCCACCCTCCGAAGGAGAAGTCCTGTACGCCAAAAGTGCCGGACAGAAATCCTGCTTTGCTTCGGTAGTTTTCTTGAGCAGGCTCTTTACCACCTGAACATCCTTTTCGGCTAGCCCGTTTGATCGCGGGAATCCTGGATTGGAGGTGATATATTTAAAATCCTATCCGCGTGAAAACGCGGCAAATTGCCGCCTTGAATACTGGGGAAATTTTCTATGCTGCATAAAAATGAGCCCAATGGAAATGAATAGGCAGCAAAATTTGTCAATCAGAGCAATGAATGAAGGCAGTCTATATGTGTGACCCTGGATGCTTAGAAAAGGGGCAAGAGTTTAATGGGAGTGTGCAGCTTTCCATTCAGTATTTAAGTTCTTGTTAACAGGCAAGTGCCCTTAAGTAAATGTCACAGAAATGCTCATTCTTGTGGGTTTTCACATCACATGCCTCTTTAGATTCATTTTTTGCGTAAAAGCCAGTGGACATAGGTTGCACTGGTATGGCCTCTCGGCCGTGTGGATGCGGAGATGGGCAGACAGTAAATCTTTTCTAGTGAAGGTCTTGCTGCAGCAAGTGCAATTGAATGGTCTCTTGCCGGTGTGGGTGCGAATGTGTGTCATCATACTATGCTTCTGGGTGAACGTTTTTCTGCAATGTGTGCACTGGAATGGCTTTTCGCCTGTGTGGATACGAATATGCTTCATCATATTGGACCTGTCGGTGAAGCCGTGGGAATGTCAGCACTGCAATGGTCCACGTTTAGTTGGTTTTTAACTGCCATTTTATGAAACGTACTGTCGTACTGTCGCATGCAATTCGAAATTTTTATGAGTACCACCCACCATGCTGTCGTTCATTCTTTTAGGGGATGAGCAAGCTTTCCCTACGCCTTTGTTCGGCTTTGTTAGCGTTTACTGCTTGGGAAATTTGTCTCTGACCCAATATCGAACAGACGAAAACACCTTGTGCGTTGGCGCTCTTTTACCATAAAAGCACTTGCGCCATAAAAAGTTATCAACATCACGAAAAGGGTGCCCTGACACTGACAAGTGGGCGCCGTAGCCAAGCACGGTAGGAGGGAACTCCTAGACTTCTTGCTTGTGGCAAAACCCAGTCAATTTTTTAAGACACAGCATACCATAATAACCCACCCCACTTTAATAACACAGAGTTAAGCATTTCTCTGGCGCTTTTTTGCGTTAGTCATTCTTACGTCATCAAACTCCCAACTAACAGCGACTCCTTCGTGCGACTGGCCTTGCTAGCGCCCTTTGGATTCGCCCGTTAGGTTTTTAGGCTTGCGCAGCCGCAGCATGGTTTCTCCCTCACGCTTCTGTTGAATACGCTCTCGAAATTCGAGTGGACATTGTATCGACTTCACGTCGACTGGGTTGACCGACAATACCAGCATGAGCGCAGTGCCATGGCACGAATCCCGCAAGCTTAATTGCGCGCTCGCTTTTATACCCAGAAACGGGGCAACGCCCCTTCGGCTTATCAAGCTTGTCGTTCGAAGCCAGGCGCGATACGTCACATCCTCTTTTGTTGCAGTGAAAGGAATTGAACTATGCCGTTATTTTCAAATGGACCGTGTCAAAGTTTTGTGACGGTACAGCTTGTAACAGAAAGTAACACGCGAAAATATGAGCACAGCGAGCTGAAGAAATCTGTTCAAAGTTTTGGTCGTATTCTAGTCCTGGTAGTGCTTTTGTCTGTCTTTGGGAGCTCCGGGGGGGGGGGGGGGGTTCGGAGGCACACTGTGAGGCAGGGCAGGGGCTGCTGTGGTGTTGTTAGCTGCATTATTGACGGGCGCACTTGAACTCACGCACTACAGCTCCCCCACATCGTTGCCGTGACTGAAGTCATGTTGGAAGGCTTCTCCCGTCGGGAGCAGGTGTTTGCGATTGCGCCGAAGGGTCCGCTCCTCCTCCAGCATCACATGGTAGGACCTGGGGTACGTTGACGATTTCAGGACCTGTCCTTTAGTGGCCCATGTACCGCTTCGGACACTCACGAAGCCTGCATCGTTGAGCGCCGACAGCGGCCGCGCTGGGGACTGAAGCTGTGGATGCTTGACGACTTTGTGGGCTGGTCCAGATCGGTAGTCAGGCAGAGTTGTCCGTAGTCTGTGGCCTTGGAGGATAGCTGCTGGTGTCTGTCCACCCTCCAAAGGAGAAGTCCTGTACGCCAAAAGTGCCGGACAGAAATCCTGCTTTGCTTCGGTAGTTTTCTTGAGCAGGCTCTTTACCACCTGAACATCCTTTTCGGCTAGCCCGTTTGATCGCGGGAATCCTGGATTGGAGGTGATATATTTAAAATCCTATCCGCGTGAAAACGCGGCAAATTGCCGCCTTGAATACTGGGGAAATTTTCTATGCTGCATAAAAATGAGCCCAATGGAAATGAATAGGCAGCAAAATTTGTCAATCAGAGCAATGAATGAAGGCAGTCTATATGTGTGACCCTGGATGCTTAGAAAAGGGGCAAGAGTTTAATGGGAGTGTGCAGCTTTCCATTCAGTATTTAAGTTCTTGTTAACAGGCAAGTGCCCTTAAGTAAATGTCACAGAAATGCTCACTTCTTGTGGGTTTTCACATCACATGCCTCTTTAGATTCATTTTTTGCGTAAAAGCCAGTGGACATAGGTTGCACTGGTATGGCCTCTCGGCCGTGTGGATGCGGAGATGGGCAGACAGTAAATCTTTTCTAGTGAAGGTCTTGCTGCAGTGAGTGCAATTGAATGGTCTCTTGCCGGTGTGGGTGCGAATGTGTGTCATCATACTATGCTTCTGGGTGAACGTTTTTCTGCAATGTGTGCACTGGAATGGCTTTTCGCCTGAGTGGATACGAATATGCTTCATCATATTGGACCTGTCGGTGAAGCCGTGGGAATGTCAGCACTGCAATGGTCCACGTTTAGTTGGTTTTTAACTGCCATTTTATGAAACGTACTGTCGTACTGTCGCATGCAATTCGAAATTTTTATGAGTACCACCCACCATGCTGTCGTTCATTCTTTTAGGGGATGATCAAGCTTTCCCTACGCCTTTGTTCGGCTTTGTTAGCGTTTACTGCTTGGGAAATTTGTCTCTGACCCAATATCGAACAGACGAAAACACCTTGTGCGTTGGCGCTCTTTTACCATAAAAGCACTTGCGCCATAAAAAGTTATCAACCTCACGAAAAGGATGCCCTGACACTGACAAGAGGGCGCCGTAGCCAAGCACGGTAGGAGGGAACTCCTAGACTTCTTGCTTGTGGCAAAACCCAGTCAATTTTTTAAGACACAGCATACCATAATAACCCACCCCACTTTAATAACACAGAGTTAAGCATTTCTCTGGCGCTTTTTTGCGTTAGTCACTCTTACGTCATCAAACTCCCAACTAACAGCCACTCCTTCGTGCGACTGGCCTTGCTAGCGCCCTTTGGATTCGCCCGTTAGGTTTTTAGGCTTGCGCAGCCGCAGCTTGGTTTCTCCCTCACGCTTCTGTTGAATACGCTCTCGAAATCCGAGTGGACATTGTATCGACTTCACGTCGACTGGGTTGACCGACAATACCAGCATGAGCGCAGTGCCATGGCACGAATCAAGCAAGCCTAATTGCGCGCTCGCTTTTATACCCAGAAACGGGGGAACGCCCCTTCGGCTTATCAAGCTTGTCGTTCGAAGCCAGGCGCGATACGTCACATCCTCTTTTGTTGCAGTGAAAGGAATTGAACTATGCCGTTATTTTCAAATGGACCGTGTCAAAGTTTTGTGACGGTACAGCTTGTAACAGAAAGTAACACGCGAAAATATGAGCACAGCGAGCTGAAGAAATCTGTTCAAAGTTTTGGTCGTATTCTAGTCCTGGTAGTGCTTTTGTCTGTCTTTGGGAGCTCCGGGGGGGGGGGGGTTCGGAGGCACACTGTGAGGCAGGGCAGGGGCTGCTGTGGTGTTGTTAGCTGCGTTATTGACGGGCGCACTTGAACTCACGCACTACAGCTCCCCCACATCGTTGCCGTGACTGAAGTCATGTTGGAAGGCTTCTCCCGTCGGGAGCAGGTGTTTGCGATTGCGCCGAAGGGTCCGCTCCTCCTCCAGCATTACATGGTAGGACCTGGGGTACGTTGACGATTTCAGGACCTGTCCTTTAGTGGCCCATGTACCGCTTCGGACACTCACGAAGCCTGCATCGTTGAGCGCCGACAGCGGCCGCGCTGGGGACTGAAGCTGTGGATGCTTGACGACTTTGTGGGCTGGTCCAGATCGGTAGTCAGGCAGAGTTGTCCGTAGTCTGTGGCCTTGGAGGATAGCTGCTGGTGTCTGTCCACCCTCCAAAGGAGAAGTCCTGTACGCCAAAAGTGCCGGACAGAAATCCTGCTTTGCTTCGGTAGTTTTCTTGAGCAGGCTCTTTACCACCTGAACATCCTTTTCGGCTAGCCCGTTTGATCGCGGGAATCCTGGATTGGAGGTGATATATTTAAAATCCTATCCGCGTGAAAACGCGGCAAATTGCCGCCTTGAATACTGGGGAAATTTTCTATGCTGCATAAAAATGAGCCCAATGGAAATGAATAGGCAGCAAAATTTGTCAATCAGAGCAATGAATGAAGGCAGTCTATATGTGTGACCCTGGATGCTTAGAAAAGGGGCAAGAGTTTAATGGGAGTGTGCAGCTTTCCATTCAGTATTTAAGTTCTTGTTAACAGGCAAGTGCCCTTAAGTAAATGTCACAGAAATGCTCATTCTTGTGGGTTTTCACATCACATGCCTCTTTAGATTCATTTTTTGCGTAAAAGCCAGTGGACATAGGTTGCACTGGTATGGCCTCTCGGCCGTGTGGATGCGGAGATGGGCAGACAGTAAATCTTTTCTAGTGAAGGTCTTGCTGCAGTGAGTGCAATTGAATGGTCTCTTGCCGGTGTGGGTGCGAATGTGTGTCATCATACTATGCTTCTGGGTGAACGTTTTTCTGCAATGTGTGCACTGGAATGGCTTTTCGCCTGTGTGGATACGAATATGCTTCATCATATTGGACCTGTCGGTGAAGCCGTGGGAATGTCAGCACTGCAATGGTCCACGTTTAGTTGGTTTTTAACTGCCATTTTATGAAACGTACTGTCGTACTGTCGCATGCAATTCGAAATTTTTATGAGTACCACCCACCATGCTGTCGTTCATTCTTTTAGGGGATGAGCAAGCTTTCCCTACGCCTTTGTTCGGCTTTGTTAGCGTTTACTGCTTGGGAAATTTGTCTCTGACCCAATATCGAACAGACGAAAACACCTTGTGCGTTGGCGCTCTTTTACCATAAAAGCACTTGCGCCATAAAAAGTTATCAACATCACGAAAAGGGTGCCCTGACACTGACAAGAGGGCGCCGTAGCCAAGCACGGTAGGAGGGAACTCCTAGACTTCTTGCTTGTGGCAAAACCCAGTCAATTTTTTACGACACAGCATACCATAATAACCCACCCCACTTTAATAACACAGAGTTAAGCATTTCTCTGGCGCTTTTTTGCGTTAGTCACTCTTACGTCATCAAACTCCCAACTAACAGCCACTCCTTCGTGCGACTGGCCTTGCTAGCGCCCTTTGGATTCGCCCGTTAGGTTTTTAGGCTTGCGCAGCCGCAGCTTGGTTTCTCCCTCACGCTTCTGTTCAATACGCTCTCGAAATCCGAGTGGACATTGTATCGACTTCACGTCGACTGGGTTGACCGACAATACCAGCATGAGCGCAGTGCCATGGCACGAATCCCGCAAGCTTAATTGCGCGCTCGCTTTTATACCCAGAAACGGGGCAACGCCCCTTCGGCTTATCAAGCTTGTCGTTCGAAGCCAGGCGCGATACGTCACATCCTCTTTTGTTGCAGTGAAAGGAATTGAACTATGCCGTTATTTTCAAATGGACCGTGTCAAAGTTTTGTGACGGTACAGCTTGTAACAGAAAGTAACACGCGAAAATATGAGCACAGCGAGCTGAAGAAATCTGTTCAAAGTTTTGGTCGTATTCTAGTCCTGGTAGTGCTTTTGTCTGTCTTTGGGAGCTCCGGGGGGGGGGGGATTCGGAGGCACACTGTGAGGCAGGGCAGGGGCTGCTGTGGTGTTGTTAGCTGCGTTATTGACGGGCGCACTTGAACTCACGCACTACAGCTCCCCCACATCGTTGCCGTGACTGAAGTCATGTTGGAAGGCTTCTCCCGTCGGGAGCAGGTGTTTGCGATTGCGCCGAAGGGTCCGCTCCTCCTCCAGCATCACATGGTAGGACCTGGGGTACGTTGACGATTTCAGGACCTGTCCTTTAGTGGCCCATGTACCGCTTCGGACACTCACGAAGCCTGCATCGTTGAGCGCCGACAGCGGCCGCGCTGGGGACTGAAGCTGTGGATGCTTGACGACTTTGTGGGCTGGTCCAGATCGGTAGTCAGGCAGAGTTGTCCGTAGTCTGTGGCCTTGGAGGATAGCTGCTGGTGTCTGTCCACCCTCCAAAGGAGAAGTCCTGTACGCCAAAAGTGCCGGACAGAAATCCTGCTTTGCTTCGGTAGTTTTCTTGAGCAGGCTCTTTACCACCTGAACATCCTTTTCGGCTAGCCCGTTTGATCGCGGGAATCCTGGATTGCAGGTGATATATTTAAAATCCTATCCGCGTGAAAACGCGGCAAATTGCCGCCTTGAATACTGGGGAAATTTTCTATGCTGCATAAAAATGAGCCCAATGGAAATGAATAGGCAGCAAAATTTGTCAATCAGAGCAATGAATGAAGGCAGTCTATATGTGTGACCCTGGATGCTTAGAAAAGGGGCAAGAGTTTAATGGGAGTGTGCAGCTTTCCATTCAGTATTTAAGTTCTTGTTAACAGGTAAGTGCCCTTAAGTAAATGTCACAGAAATGCTCACTTCTTGTGGGTTTTCACATCACATGCCTCTTTAGATTCATTTTTTGCGTAAAAGCCAGTGGACATAGGTTGCACTGGTATGGCCTCTCGGCCGTGTGGATGCGGAGATGGGCAGACAGTAAATCTTTTCTAGTGAAGGTCTTGCTGCAGTGAGTGCACTTGAATGGTCTCTTGCCGGTGTGGGTGCGAATGTGTGTCATCATACTATGCTTCTGGGTGAACGTTTTTCTGCAATGTGTGCACTGGAATGGCTTTTCGCCTGTGTGGATACGAATATGCTTCATCATATTGGACCTGTCGGTGAAGCCGTGGGAATGTCAGCACTGCAATGGTCCACGTTTAGTTGGTTTTTAACTGCCATTTTATGAAACGTACTGTCGTACTGTCGCATGCAATTCGAAATTTTTATGAGTACCACCCACCATGCTGTCGTTCATTCTTTTAGGGGATGAGCAAGCTTTCCCTACGCCTTTGTTCGGCTTTGTTAGCGTTTACTGCTTGGGAAATTTGTCTCTGACCCAATATCGAACAGAGTAAAACACCTTGTGCGTTGGCGCTCTTTTACCATAAAAGCACTTGCGCCATAAAAAGTTATCAACATCACAAAAAGGGTGCCCTGACACTGACAAGAGGGCGCCGTAGCCAAGCACGGTAGGAGGGAACTCCTAGACTTCTTGCTTGTGCCAAAACCCAGTCAATTTTTTAAGACACAGCGTACCATAATAACCCAGCCCACTTTAATAACACAGAGTTAAGCATTTCTCTGGCGCTTTTTTGCGTTAGTCACTCTTACGTCATCAAACTCCCAACTAACAGCCACTCCTTCGTGCGACTGGCCTTGCTAGCGCCCTCTGGATTCGCCCGTTAGGTTTTTAGGCTTGCGCAGCCGCAGCTTGGTTTCTCCCTCACGCTTCTGTTGAATACGCTCTCGAAATCCGAGTGGACATTGTATCGACTTCACGTCGACTGGGTTGACCGACAATACCAGCATGAGCGCAGTGCCATGGCACGAATCCCGCAAGCTTAATTGCGCGCTCGCTTTTATACCCAGAAACGGGGCAACGCCCCTTCGGCTTATCAAGCTTGTCGTTCGAAGCCAGGCGCGATACGTCACATCCTCTTTTGTTGCAGTGAAAGGAAGTGAACTATGCCGTTATTTTCAAATGGACCGTGTCAAAGTTTTTTGACGGTACAGCTTGTAACAGAAAGTAACACGCGAAAATATGAGCACAGCGAACTCAAGAAATCTGTTCAAAGTTTTGGTCGTATTCTAGTCCTGGTGGTGCTTTTGTCTGTCTTTGGGAGCTCCGGGGGGGTGGGGGGGTTGTTTGGAGGCACACTGTGAGGCAGGGCAGGGGCTGCTGTGGTGTTGTTAGCTGCGTCATTGACGGGCGCACTTGAACTGACGCACTACAGCTCCCCCACATCGTTGCCGTGACTGAAGTCATGTTGGAAGGCTTCTCCCGTCGGGAGCAGGTGTTTGCGATTGCGCCGAAGGGTCCGCTCCTCCTCCAGCATCACATGGTAGGACCTGGGGTACGTTGACGATTTCAGGACCTGTCCTTTAGTGGCCCATGTACCGCTTCGGACACTCACGAAGCCTGCATCGTTGAGCGCCGACAGCGGCCGCGCTGGGGACTGAAGCTGTGGATGCTTGACGACTTTGTGGGCTGGTCCAGATCGGTAGTCAGGCAGAGTTGTCCGTAGTCTGTGGCCTTGGAGGATAGCTGCTGGTGTCTGTCCACCCTCCAAAGGAGAAGTCCTGTACGCCAAAAGTGCCGGACAGAAATCCTGCTTTGCTTCGGTAGTTTTCTTGAGCAGGCTCTTTACCACCTGAACATCCTTTTCGGCTAGCCCGTTTGATCGCGGGAATCCTGGATTGGAGGTGATATATTTAAAATCCTATCCGCGTGAAAACGCGGCAAATTGCCGCCTTGAATACTGGGGAAATTTTCTATGCTGCATAAAAATGAGCCCAATGGAAATGAATAGGCAGCAAAATTTGTCAATCAGAGCAATGAATGAAGGCAGTCTATATGTGTGACCCTGGATGCTTAGAAAAGGGGCAAGAGTTTAATGGGAGTGTGCAGCTTTCCATTCAGTATTTAAGTTCTTGTTAACAGGCAAGTGCCCTTAAGTAAATGTCACAGAAATGCTCATTCTTGTGGGTTTTCACATCACATGCCTCTTTAGATTCATTTTTTGCGTAAAAGCCAGTGGACATAGGTTGCACTGGTATGGCCTCTCGGCCGTGTGGATGCGGAGATGGGCAGACAGTAAATCTTTTCTAGTGAAGGTCTTGCTGCAGTGAGTGCAATTGAATGGTCTCTTGCCGGTGTGGGTGCGAATGTGTGTCATCATACTATGCTTCTGGGTGAACGTTTTTCTGCAATGTGTGCACTGGAATGGCTTTTCGCCTGTGTGGATACGAATATGCTTCATCATATTGGACCTGTCGGTGAAGCCGTGGGAATGTCAGCACTGCAATGGTCCACGTTTAGTTGGTTTTTAACTGCCATTTTATGAAACGTACTGTCGTACTGTCGCATGCAATTCGAAATTTTTATGAGTACCACCCACCATGCTGTCGTTCATTCTTTTAGGGGATGAGCAAGCTTTCCCTACGCCTTTGTTCGGCTTTGTTAGCGTTTACTGCTTGGGAAATTTGTCTCTGACCCAATATCGAACAGACGAAAACACCTTGTGCGTTGGCGCTCTTTTACCATAAAAGCACTTGCGCCATAAAAAGTTATCAACATCACGAAAAGGGTGCCCTGACACTGACAAGAGGGCGCCGTAGCCAAGCACGGTAGGAGGGAACTCCTAGACTTCTTGCTTGTGGCAAAACCCAGTCAATTTTTTACGACACAGCATACCATAATAACCCACCCCACTTTAATAACACAGAGTTAAGCATTTCTCTGGCGCTTTTTTGCGTTAGTCACTCTTACGTCATCAAACTCCCAACTAACAGCCACTCCTTCGTGCGACTGGCCTTGCTAGCGCCCTTTGGATTCGCCCGTTA
Organism: Amblyomma americanum; assembly: GCF_052857255.1. Taxonomy (NCBI): domain Eukaryota; kingdom Metazoa; phylum Arthropoda; class Arachnida; order Ixodida; family Ixodidae; genus Amblyomma; species Amblyomma americanum. Next base: position 369,179,902 of record NC_135497.1, read on the forward strand.
GGTTTTTAGGCTTGCGCAGCCGCAGCTTGGTTTCTCCCTCACGCTTCTGTTCAATACGCTCTCGAAATCCGAGTGGACATTGTATCGACTTCACGTCGACTGGGTTGACCGACAATACCAGCATGAGCGCAGTGCCATGGCACGAATCCCGCAAGCTTAATTGCGCGCTCGCTTTTATACCCAGAAACGGGGCAACGCCCCTTCGGCTTATCAAGCTTGTCGTTCGAAGCCAGGCGCGATACGTCACATCCTCTTTTGTTGCAGTGAAAGGAATTGAACTATGCCGTTATTTTCAAATGGACCGTGTCAAAGTTTTGTGACGGTACAGCTTGTAACAGAAAGTAACACGCGAAAATATGAGCACAGCGAGCTGAAGAAATCTGTTCAAAGTTTTGGTCGTATTCTAGTCCTGGTAGTGCTTTTGTCTGTCTTTGGGAGCTCCGGGGGGGGGGGGATTCGGAGGCACACTGTGAGGCAGGGCAGGGGCTGCTGTGGTGTTGTTAGCTGCGTTATTGACGGGCGCACTTGAACTCACGCACTACAGCTCCCCCACATCGTTGCCGTGACTGAAGTCATGTTGGAAGGCTTCTCCCGTCGGGAGCAGGTGTTTGCGATTGCGCCGAAGGGTCCGCTCCTCCTCCAGCATCACATGGTAGGACCTGGGGTACGTTGACGATTTCAGGACCTGTCCTTTAGTGGCCCATGTACCGCTTCGGACACTCACGAAGCCTGCATCGTTGAGCGCCGACAGCGGCCGCGCTGGGGACTGAAGCTGTGGATGCTTGACGACTTTGTGGGCTGGTCCAGATCGGTAGTCAGGCAGAGTTGTCCGTAGTCTGTGGCCTTGGAGGATAGCTGCTGGTGTCTGTCCACCCTCCAAAGGAGAAGTCCTGTACGCCAAAAGTGCCGGACAGAAATCCTGCTTTGCTTCGGTAGTTTTCTTGAGCAGGCTCTTTACCACCTGAACATCCTTTTCGGCTAGCCCGTTTGATCGCGGGAATCCTGGATTGCAGGTGATATATTTAAAATCCTATCCGCGTGAAAACGCGGCAAATTGCCGCCTTGAATACTGGGGAAATTTTCTATGCTGCATAAAAATGAGCCCAATGGAAATGAATAGGCAGCAAAATTTGTCAATCAGAGCAATGAATGAAGGCAGTCTATATGTGTGACCCTGGATGCTTAGAAAAGGGGCAAGAGTTTAATGGGAGTGTGCAGCTTTCCATTCAGTATTTAAGTTCTTGTTAACAGGTAAGTGCCCTTAAGTAAATGTCACAGAAATGCTCACTTCTTGTGGGTTTTCACATCACATGCCTCTTTAGATTCATTTTTTGCGTAAAAGCCAGTGGACATAGGTTGCACTGGTATGGCCTCTCGGCCGTGTGGATGCGGAGATGGGCAGACAGTAAATCTTTTCTAGTGAAGGTCTTGCTGCAGTGAGTGCACTTGAATGGTCTCTTGCCGGTGTGGGTGCGAATGTGTGTCATCATACTATGCTTCTGGGTGAACGTTTTTCTGCAATGTGTGCACTGGAATGGCTTTTCGCCTGTGTGGATACGAATATGCTTCATCATATTGGACCTGTCGGTGAAGCCGTGGGAATGTCAGCACTGCAATGGTCCACGTTTAGTTGGTTTTTAACTGCCATTTTATGAAACGTACTGTCGTACTGTCGCATGCAATTCGAAATTTTTATGAGTACCACCCACCATGCTGTCGTTCATTCTTTTAGGGGATGAGCAAGCTTTCCCTACGCCTTTGTTCGGCTTTGTTAGCGTTTACTGCTTGGGAAATTTGTCTCTGACCCAATATCGAACAGAGTAAAACACCTTGTGCGTTGGCGCTCTTTTACCATAAAAGCACTTGCGCCATAAAAAGTTATCAACATCACAAAAAGGGTGCCCTGACACTGACAAGAGGGCGCCGTAGCCAAGCACGGTAGGAGGGAACTCCTAGACTTCTTGCTTGTGCCAAAACCCAGTCAATTTTTTAAGACACAGCGTACCATAATAACCCAGCCCACTTTAATAACACAGAGTTAAGCATTTCTCTGGCGCTTTTTTGCGTTAGTCACTCTTACGTCATCAAACTCCCAACTAACAGCCACTCCTTCGTGCGACTGGCCTTGCTAGCGCCCTCTGGATTCGCCCGTTAGGTTTTTAGGCTTGCGCAGCCGCAGCTTGGTTTCTCCCTCACGCTTCTGTTGAATACGCTCTCGAAATCCGAGTGGACATTGTATCGACTTCACGTCGACTGGGTTGACCGACAATACCAGCATGAGCGCAGTGCCATGGCACGAATCCCGCAAGCTTAATTGCGCGCTCGCTTTTATACCCAGAAACGGGGCAACGCCCCTTCGGCTTATCAAGCTTGTCGTTCGAAGCCAGGCGCGATACGTCACATCCTCTTTTGTTGCAGTGAAAGGAAGTGAACTATGCCGTTATTTTCAAATGGACCGTGTCAAAGTTTTTTGACGGTACAGCTTGTAACAGAAAGTAACACGCGAAAATATGAGCACAGCGAACTCAAGAAATCTGTTCAAAGTTTTGGTCGTATTCTAGTCCTGGTGGTGCTTTTGTCTGTCTTTGGGAGCTCCGGGGGGGTGGGGGGGTTGTTTGGAGGCACACTGTGAGGCAGGGCAGGGGCTGCTGTGGTGTTGTTAGCTGCGTCATTGACGGGCGCACTTGAACTGACGCACTACAGCTCCCCCACATCGTTGCCGTGACTGAAGTCATGTTGGAAGGCTTCTCCCGTCGGGAGCAGGTGTTTGCGATTGCGCCGAAGGGTCCGCTCCTCCTCCAGCATCACATGGTAGGACCTGGGGTACGTTGACGATTTCAGGACCTGTCCTTTAGTGGCCCATGTACCGCTTCGGACACTCACGAAGCCTGCATCGTTGAGCGCCGACAGCGGCCGCGCTGGGGACTGAAGCTGTGGATGCTTGACGACTTTGTGGGCTGGTCCAGATCGGTAGTCAGGCAGAGTTGTCCGTAGTCTGTGGCCTTGGAGGATAGCTGCTGGTGTCTGTCCACCCTCCAAAGGAGAAGTCCTGTACGCCAAAAGTGCCGGACAGAAATCCTGCTTTGCTTCGGTAGTTTTCTTGAGCAGGCTCTTTACCACCTGAACATCCTTTTCGGCTAGCCCGTTTGATCGCGGGAATCCTGGATTGCAGGTGATATATTTAAAATCCTATCCGCGTGAAAACGCGGCAAATTGCCGCCTTGAATACTGGGGAAATTTTCTATGCTGCATAAAAATGAGCCCAATGGAAATGAATAGGCAGCAAAATTTGTCAATCAGAGCAATGAATGAAGGCAGTCTATATGTGTGACCCTGGATGCTTAGAAAAGGGGCAAGAGTTTAATGGGAGTGTGCAGCTTTCCATTCAGTATTTAAGTTCTTGTTAACAGGCAAGTGCCCTTAAGTAAATGTCACAGAAATGCTCACTTCATGTGGGTTTTCACATCACATGCCTCTTTAGATTCATTTTTTGCGTAAAAGCCAGTGGACATAGGTTGCACTGGTATGGCCTCTCGGCCGTGTGGATGCGGAGATGGGCAGACAGTAAATCTTTTCTAGTGAAGGTCTTGCTGCAGTTAGTGCACTTGAATGGTCTCTTGCCGGTGTGGGTGCGAATGTGTGTCATCATACTATGCTTCTGGGTGAACGTTTTTCTGCAATGTGTGCACTGGAATGGCTTTTCGCCTGTGTGGATACGAATATGCTTCATCATATTGGACCTGTCGGTGAAGCCGTGGGAATGTCAGCACTGCAATGGTCCACGTTTAGTTGGTTTTTAACTGCCATTTTATGAAACGTACTGTCGTACTGTGGCATGCAATTCGAAATTTTTATGAGTACCACCCACCATGCTGTCGTTCATTCTTTTAGGGGATGAGCAAGCTTTCCCTACGCCTTTGTTCGGCTTTGTTAGCGTTTACTGCTTGGGAAATTTGTCTCTGACCCAATATCGAACAGACGAAAACACCTTGTGCGTTGGCGCTCTTTTACCATAAAAGCACTTGCGCCATAAAAATTTATCAACATCACGAAAAGGGTGCCCTGACACTGACAAGAGGGCGCCATAGCCAAGCACGGTAGGAGGGAACTCCTAGACTTCTTGCTTGTGGCAAAACCCAGTCAATTTTTTAAGACACAGCGTACCATAATAACCCACCCCACTTTAATAACACAGAGTTAAGCATTTCTCTGGCGCTTTTTTGCGTTAGTCACTCTTACGTCATCAAACTCCCAACTAACAGCCACTCCTTCGTGCGACTGGCCTTGCTAGCGCCCTCTGGATTCGCCCGTTAGGTTTTTAGGCTTGCGCAGCCGCAGCTTGGTTTCTCCCTCACGCTTCTGTTGAATACGCTCTCGAAATCCGAGTGGACATTGTATCGACTTCACGTCGACTGGGTTGACCGACAATACCAGCATGAGCGCAGTGCCATGGCACGAATCCCGCAAGCTTAATTGCGCGCTCGCTTTTATACCCAGAAACGGGGCAACGCCCCTTCGGCTTATCAAGCTTGTCGTTCGAAGCCAGGCGCGATACGTCACATCCTCTTTTGTTGCAGTGAAAGGAATTGAACTATGCCGTTATTTTCAAATGGACCGTGTCAAAGTTTTGTGACGGTACAGCTTGTAACAGAAAGTAACACGCGAAAATATGAGCACAGCGAACTCAAGAAATCTGTTCAAAGTTTTGGTCGTATTCTAGTCCTGGTGGTGCTTTTGTCTGTCTTTGGGAGCTCCGGGGGGGTGGGGGGGTTGTTTGGAGGCACACTGTGAGGCAGGGCAGGGGCTGCTGTGGTGTTGTTAGCTGCGTCATTGACGGGCGCACTTGAACTCATGCACTACAGCTCCCCCACATCGTTGCCGTGACTGAAGTCAAGTTGGAAGGCTTCTCCCGTCGGGAGCAGGTGTTTGCGATTGCACCGAAGGGTCCGCTCCTCCTCCAGCATCACATGGTAGGACCTGGGGTACGTTGACGATTTCAGGACCTGTCCTTTAGTGGCCCATGTACCGCTTCGGACACTCACGAAGCCTGCATCGTTGAGCGCGCACAGCGGCCGCGCTGGGGACCGAAGCTGTGGATGCTTGACGACTTTGTGGGCTGGTCCAGATCGGTAGTCAGGCAGAGTTGTCCGTAGTCTGTGGCCTTGGAGGATAGCTGCTGGAGTCTGTCCACCCTCCAAAGGAGAAGTCCTGTACGCCAAAAGTGCCGGATAGAAATCCTGCTTTGCTTCGGTAGTTTTCTTGAGCAGGCTCTTTACCACCTGAACATCCTTTTCGGCTAGCCCGTTTGATCGCGGGAATCCTGGATTGGAGGTGATATATTTAAAATCCTATCCGCGTGAAAACGCGGCAAATTGCCGCCTTGAATACTGGGGAAATTTTCTATGCTGCATAAAAATGAGCCCAATGGAAATGAATAGGCAGGAAAATTTGTCAATCAGAGCAATGAATGAAGGCAGTCTATATGTGTGACCCTGGATGCTTAGAAAAGGGGCAAGAGTTTATTGGGAGTGTGCAGCTTTCCATTCAGTATTTAAGTTCTTGTTAACAGGCAAGTGCCCTTAAGTAAATGTCACAGAAATGCTCACTTCTTGTGGGTTTTCACATGCCTCTTTAGATTCATTTTTTGCGTAAAAGCCAGTGGACATAGGTTGCACTGGTATGGCCTCTCGGCCGTGTGGATGCGGAGATGGGCAGACAGTAAATCTTTTCTAGTGAAGGTCTTGCTGCAGTGAGTGCACTTGAATGGTCTCTTGCCGGTGTGGGTGCGATTGTGTGTCATCATACTATGCTTCTGGGTGAACGTTTTTCTGCAATGTGTGCACTGGAATGGCTTTTCGCCTGTGTGGATACGAATATGCTTCATCATATTGAACCTGTCGGTGAAGCCGTGGGAATGTCAGCACTGCAATGGTCCACGTTTAGTTGGTTTTTAACTGCCATTTTATGAAACGTACTGTCGCATGCAATTCGAAATTTTTATGAGTACCACCCACCATGCTGTCGTTCATTTTTTTAGGGGATGAGCAAGCTTTCCCTACGCCTTTGTTCGGCTTTGTTAGCGTTTACTGCTTGGGAAATTTGTCTCTGACCCAATATCGAACAGACGAAAACACCTTGTGCGTTGGTGCTCTTTTACCATAAAAGCACTTGCGCCATAAAAAGTTATCAACATCACGAAAAGGGTGCCCTGACACTGAAAAGAGGGCGCCGTAGCCAAGCAAGGTAGGAGGGAACTCCTAGACTTCTTGCTTGTGGCAAAACCCAGTCAATTTTTTAAGACACAGCGTACCATAATAACCCACCCCACTTTAATAACACAGAGTTAAGCATTTCTCTGGCGCTTTTTTGCGTAAGTCACTCTTACGTCATCAAACTCCCAACTAACAGCCACTCCTTCGTGCGACTGGCCTTGCTAGCGCCCTCTGGATTCGCCCGTTAGGTTTTTAGGCTTGCGCAGCCGCAGCTTGGTTTCTCCCTCCCGCTTCTGTTGAATACGCTCTCGAAATCCGAGTGGACATTGTATCGACTTCACGTCGACTGGGTTGACCGACAATACCAGCATGAGCGCAGTGCCATGGCACGAATCCCGCAAGCTTAATTGCGCGCTCGCTTTTATACCCAGAAACGGGGCAACGCCCCTTCGGCTTATCAAGCTTGTCGTTCGAAGCCAGGCGCGATACGTCACATCCTCTTTTGTTGCAGTGAAAGGAATTGAACTATGCCGTTATTTTCAAATGGACCGTGTCAAAGTTTTGTGACGGTACAGCTTGTAACAGAAAGTAACACGCGAAAATATGAGCACAGCGAGCTCAAGAAATCTGTTTTGGTCGTATTCTAGTCCTGGTGGTGCTTTTGTCTGTCTTTGGGAGGTCCGGGGGGGGGGGGTTTGGAGGCACACTGTCAGGCAGGGCAGGGGCTGCTGTGGTGTTGTTAGCTGCGTCATTGACGGGCGCACTTGAACTCACGCACTACAGCTCCCCCTCATCGTTGCCGTGACTGAAGTCAAGTTGGAAGGCTTCTCCCGTCGGCAGCAGGTGTTTGCGATTGCGCCGAAGGGTCCGCTCCTCCTCCAGCATCACATGGTAGGACCTGGGGTACGTTGACGATTTCAGGACCTGTCCTTTAGTGGCCCATGTACTGCTTCGGACACTCACGAAGCCTGCATCGTTGAGCGCCGACAGCGGCCGCGCTGGGGACTGAAGCTGTGGATGCTTGACGACTTTGTGGGCTGGTCCAGATCGGTAGTCAGGCAGAGTTGTCCGTAGTCTGTGGCCTTGGAGGATAGCTGCTGGTGTCTGTCCACCCTCCAAAGGAGAAGTCCTGTACGCCAAAAGTGCCGGACAGAAATCCTGCTTTGCTTCGGTAGTTTTCTTGAGCAGGCTCTTTACCACCTGAAAATCCTTTTCGGCTAGCCCGTTTGATCGCGGGAATCCTGGATTGGAGGTGATATATTTAAAATCCTATCCGCGTGAAAACGCGGCAAATTGCCGCCTTGAATACTGGGGAAATTTTATATGCTGCATAAAAATGAGCCCAATGGAAATGAATAGGCAGCAAAATTTGTCAATCAGAGCAATGAATGAAGGCAGTCTATATGTGTGACCCTGGATGCTTAGAAAAGGGGCAAGAGTTTAATGGGAGTGTGCAGCTTTCCATTCAGTATTTAAGTTCTTGTTAACAGGCAAGTGCCCTTAAGTAAATGTCACAGAAATGCTCACTTCTTGTGGGTTTTCACATGCCTCTTTAGATTCATTTTTTGCGTAAAAGCCAGTGGACATAGGTTGCACTGGTATGGCCTCTCGGCCGTGTGGATGCGGAGATGGGCAGACAGTAAATCTTTTCTAGTGAAGGTCTTGCTGCAGTGAGTGCAATTGAATGGTCTCTTGCCGGTGTGGGTGCGAATGTGTGTCATCATACTATGCTTCTGGGTGAACGTTTTTCTGCAATGTGTGCACTGGAATGGCTTTTCGCCTGTGTGGATACGAATATGCTTCATCATATTGGACCTGTCGGTGAAGCCGTGGGAATGTCAGCACTGCAATGGTCCACGTTTAGTTGGTTTTTAACTGCCATTTTATGAAACGTACTGTCGTACTGTCGCATGCAATTCGAAATTTTTATGAGTACCACCCACCATGCTGTCGTTCATTCTTTTAGGGGATGAGCAAGCTTTCCCTACGCCTTTGTTCGGCTTTGTTAGCGTTTACTGCTTGGGAAATTTGTCTCTGACCCAATATCGAACAGACGAAAACACCTTGTGCGTTGGCGCTCTTTTACCATAAAAGCACTTGCGCCATAAAAAGTTATGAACATCACGAAAAGGGTGCCCTGACACTGACAAGTGGGCGCCGTAGCCAAGCACGGTAGGAGGGAACTCCTAGACTTCTTGCTTGTGGCAAAACCCAGTCAATTTTTTAAGACACAGCATACCATAATAACCCACCCCACTTTAATAACACAGAGTTAAGCATTTCTCTGGCGCTTTTTTGCGTTAGTCACTCTTACGTCATCAAACTCCCAACTAACAGCCACTCCTTCGTGCGACTGGCCTTGCTAGCGCCCTTTGGATTCGCCCGTTAGGTTTTTAGGCTTGCGCAGTCGCAGCTTGGTTTCTCCCTCACGCTTCTGTTGAATACGCTCTCGAAATCCGAGTGGACATTGTATCGACTTCATGTCGACTGGGTTGACCGACAATACCAGCATGAGCGCAGTGCCATGGCACGAATCCCGCAAGCTTAATTGCGCGCTCGCTTTTATACCCAGAAACGGGGCAACGCCCCTTCGGCTTATCAAGCTTGTCGTTCGAAGCCAGGCGCGATACGTCACATCCTCTTTTGTTGCAGTGAAAGGAATTGAACTATGCCGTTATTTTCAAATGGACCGTGTCAAAGTTTTGTGACGGTACAGCTTGTAACAGAAAGTAACACGCGAAAATATGAGCACAGGGAACTCAAGAAATCTGTTCAAAGTTTTGGTCGTATTCTAGTCCTGGTGGTGCTTTTGTCTGTCTTTGGGAGCTCCGGGGGGGTGGGGGGGTTGTTTGGAGGCAGACTGTGAGGCAGGGCAGGGGCTGCTGTGGTGTTGTTAGCTGCGTCATTGACGGGCGCACTTGAACTCATGCACTACAGCTCCCCCACATCGTTGCCGTGACTGAAGTCAAGTTGGAAGGCTTCTCCCGTCGGGAGCAGGTGTTTGCGATTGCACCGAAGGGTCCGCTCCTCCTCCAGCATCACATGGTAGGACCTGGGGTACGTTGACGATTTCAGGACCTGTCCTTTAGTGGCCCATGTACCGCTTCGGACACTCACGAAGCCTGCATCGTTGAGCGCGCACAGCGGCCGCGCTGGGGACCGAAGCTGTGGATGCTTGACGATTTTGTGGGCTGGTCCAGATCGGTAGTCAGGCAGAGTTGTCCGTAGTCTGTGGCCTTGGAGGATAGCTGCTGGAGTCTGTCCACCCTCCAAAGGAGAAGTCCTGTACGCCAAAAGTGCCGGATAGAAATCCTGCTTTGCTTCGGTAGTTTTCTTGAGCAGGCTCTTTACCACCTGAACATCCTTTTCGGCTAGCCCGTTTGATCGCGGGAATCCTGGATTGGAGGTGATATATTTAAAATCCTATCCGCGTGAAAACGCGGCAAATTGCCGCCTTGAATACTGGGGAAATTTTCTATGCTGCATAAAAATGAGCCCAATGGAAATGAATAGGCAGGAAAATTTGTCAATCAGAGCAATGAATGAAGGCAGTCTATATGTGTGACCCTGGATGCTTAGAAAAGGGGCAAGAGTTTAATGGGAGTGTGCAGCTTTCCATTCAGTATTTAAGTTCTTGTTAACAGGCAAGTGCCCTTAAGTAAATGTCACAGAAATGCTCACTTCTTGTGGGTTTTCACATGCCTCTTTAGATTCATTTTTTGCGTAAAAGCCAGTGGACATAGGTTGCACTGGTATGGCCTCTCGACCGTGTGGATGCGGAGATGGGCAGACAGTAAATCTTTTCTAGTGAAGGTCTTGCTGCAGTGAGTGCACTTGAATGGTCTCTTGCCGGTGTGGGTGCGATTGTGTGTCATCATACTATGCTTCTGGGTGAACGTTTTTCTGCAATGTGTGCACTGGAATGGCTTTTCGCCTGTGTGGATACGAATATGCTTCATCATATTGAACCTGTCGGTGAAGCCGTGGGAATGTCAGCACTGCAATGGTCCACGTTTAGTTGGTTTTTAACTGCCATTTTATGAAACGTACTGTCGCATGCAATTCGAAATTTTTATGAGTACCACCCACCATGCTGTCGTTCATTTTTTTAGGGGATGAGCAAGCTTTCCCTACGCCTTTGTTCGGCTTTGTTAGCGTTTACTGCTTGGGAAATTTGTCTCTGACCCAATATCGAACAGACGAAAACACCTTGTGCGTTGGCGCTCTTTTACCATAAAAGCACTTGCGCCATAAAATGTTATCAACATCACGAAAAGGGTGCCCTGACACTGAAAAGAGGGCGCCGTAGCCAAGCAAGGTAGGAGGGAACTCCTAGACTTCTTGCTTGTGGCAAAACCCAGTCAATTTTTTAAGACACAGCGTACCATAATAACCCACCCCACTTTAATAACACAGAGTTAAGCATTTCTCTGGCGCTTTTTTGCGTAAGTCACTCTTACGTCATCAAACTCCCAACTAACAGCCACTCCTTCGTGCGACTGGCCTTGCTACCGCCCTCTGGATTCGCCCGTTAGGTTTTTAGGCTTGCGCAGCCGCAGCTTGGTTTCTCCCTCCCGCTTCTGTTGAATACGCTCTCGATATCCGAGTGGACATTGTATCGACTTCACGTCGACTGGGTTGACCGACAATACCAGCATGAGCGCAGTGCCATGGCACGAATCCCGCAAGCTTAATTGCGCGCTCGCTTTTATACCCAGAAACGGGGCAACGCCCCTTCGGCTTATCAAGCTTGTCGTTCGAAGCCAGGCGCGATACGTCACATCCTCTTTTGTTGCAGTGAAAGGAATTGAACTATGCCGTTATTTTCAAATGGACCGTGTCAAAGTTTTGTGACGGTACAGCTTGTAACAGAAAGTAACACGCGAAAATATGAGCACAGCGAGCTCAAGAAATCTGTTTTGGTCGTATTCTAGTCCTGGTGGTGCTTTTGTCTGTCTTTGGGAGGTCCGGGGGGGGGGGGGGTTTGGAGGCACACTGTCAGGCAGGGCAGGGGCTGCTGTGGTGTTGTTAGCTGCGTCATTGACGGGCGCACTTGAACTCACGCACTACAGCTCCCCCACATCGTTGCCGTGACTGAAGTCAAGTTGGAAGGCTTCTCCCGTCGGGAGCAGGTGTTTGCGATTGCGCCGAAGGGTCCGCTCCTCCTCCAGCATCACATGGTAGGACCTGGGGTACGTTGACGATTTCAGGACCTGTCCTTTAGTGGCCCATGTACTGCTTCGGACACTCACGAAGCCTGCATCGTTGAGCGCCGACAGCGGCCGCGCTGGGGACTGAAGCTGTGGATGCTTGACGACTTTGTGGGCTGGTCCAGATCGGTAGCCAGGCAGAGTTGTCCGTAGTCTGTGGCCTTGGAGGATAGCTGCTGGTGTCTGTCCACCCTCCAAAGGAGAAGTCCTGTACGCCAAAAGTGCCGGACAGAAATCCTGCTTTGCTTCGGTAGTTTTCTTGAGCAGGCTCTTTACCACCTGAACATCCTTTTCGGCTAGCCCGTTTGATCGCGGGAATCCTGGATTGGAGGTGATATATTTAAAATCCTATCCGCGTGAAAACGCGGCAAATTGCCGCCTTGAATACTGGGGAAATTTTATATGCTGCATAAAAATGAGCCCAATGGAAATGAATAGGCAGCAAAATTTGTCAATCAGAGCAATGAATGAAGGCAGTCTATATGTGTGACCCTGGATGCTTAGAAAAGGGGCAAGAGTTTAATGGGAGTGTGCAGCTTTCCATTCAGTATTTAAGTTCTTGTTAACAGGCAAGTGCCCTTAAGTAAATGTCACAGAAATGCTCACTTCTTGTGGGTTTTCACATGCCTCTTTAGATTCATTTTTTGCGTAAAAGCCAGTGGACATAGGTTGCACTGGTATGGCCTCTCGGCCGTGTGGATGCGGAGATGGGCAGACAGTAAATCTTTTCTAGTGAAGGTCTTGCTGCAGTGAGTGCAATTGAATGGTCTCTTGCCGGTGTGGGTGCGAATGTGTGTCATCATACTATGCTTCTGGGTGAACGTTTTTCTGCAATGTGTGCACTGGAATGGCTTTTCGCCTGTGTGGATACGAATATGCTTCATCATATTGGACCTGTCGGTGAAGCCGTGGGAATGTCAGCACTGCAATGGTCCACGTTTAGTTGGTTTTTAACTGCCATTTTATGAAACGTACTGTCGTACTGTCGCATGCAATTCGAAATTTTTATGAGTACCACCCACCATGCTGTCGTTCATTCTTTTAGGGGCTGAGCAAGCTTTCCCTACGCCTTTGTTCGGCTTTGTTAGCGTTTACTGCTTGGGAAATTTGTCTCTGACCCAATATCGAACAGACGAAAACACCTTGTGCGTTGGCGCTCTTTTACCATAAAAGCACTTGCGCCATAAAAAGTTATCAACATCACGAAAAGGGTGCCCTGACACTGACAAGTGGGCGCCGTAGCCAAGCACGGTAGGAGGGAACTCCTAGACTTCTTGCTTGTGGCAAAACCCAGTCAATTTTTTAAGACACAGCATACCATAATAACCCACCCCACTTTAATAACAAAGAGTTAAGCATTTCTCTGGCGCTTTTTTGCGTTAGTCACTCTTACGTCATCAAACTCCCAACTAACAGCCACTCCTTCGTGCGACTGGCCTTGCTAGCGCCCTTTGGATTCGCCCGTTAGGTTTTTAGGCTTGCGCAGCCGCAGCTTGGTTTCTCCCTCACGCTTCTGTTGAATACGCTCTCGAAATCCGAGTGGACATTGTATCGACTTCACGTCGACTGGGTTGACCGACAATACCAGCATGAGCGCAGTGCCATGGCACGAATCCCGCAAGCTTAATTGCGCGCTCGCTTTTATACCCAGAAACGGGGCAACGCCCCTTCGGCTTATCAAGCTTGTCGTTCGAAGCCAGGCGCGATACGTCACATCCTCTTTTGTTGCAGTGAAAGGAATTGAACTATGCCGTTATTTTCAAATGGACCGTGTCAAAGTTTTGTGACGGTACAGCTTGTAACAGAAAGTAACACGCGAAAATATGAGCACAGCGAGCTCAAGAAATCTGTTTTGGTCGTATTCTAGTCCTGGTGGTGCTTTTGTCTGTCTTTGGGAGGTCCGGGGGGGGGGGGGGGGGTTTGGAGGCACACTGTCAGGCAGGGCAGGGGCTGCTGTGGTGTTGTTAGCTGCGTCATTGACGGGCGCACTTGAACTCACGCACTACAGCTCCCCCACATCGTTGCCGTGACTGAAGTCAAGTTGGAAGGCTTCTCCCGTCGGGAGCAGGTGTTTGCGATTGCGCCGAAGGGTCCGCTCCTCCTCCAGCATCACATGGTAGGACCTGGGGTACGTTGACGATTTCAGGACCTGTCCTTTAGTGGCCCATGTACTGCTTCGGACACTCACGAAGCCTGCATCGTTGAGCGCCGACAGCGGCCGCGCTGGGGACTGAAGCTGTGGATGCTTGACGACTTTGTGGGCTGGTCCAGATCGGTAGTCAGGCAGAGTTGTCCGTAGTCTGTGGCCTTGGAGGATAGCTGCTGGTGTCTGTCCACCCTCCAAAGGAGAAGTCCTGTACGCCAAAAGTGCCGGACAGAAATCCTGCTTTGCTTCGGTAGTTTTCTTGAGCAGGCTCTTTACCACCTGAACATCCTTTTCGGCTAGCCCGTTTGATCGCGGGAATCCTGGATTGGAGGTGATATATTTAAAATCCTATCCGCGTGAAAACGCGGCAAATTGCCGCCTTGAATACTGGGGAAATTTTATATGCTGCATAAAAATGAGCCCAATGGAAATGAATAGGCAGCAAAATTTGTCAATCAGAGCAATGAATGAAGGCAGTCTATATGTGTGACCCTGGATGCTTAGAAAAGGGGCAAGAGTTTAATGGGAGTGTGCAGCTTTCCATTCAGTATTTAAGTTCTTGTTAACAGGCAAGTGCCCTTAAGTAAATGTCACAGAAATGCTCACTTCTTGTGGGTTTTCACATGCCTCTTTAGATTCATTTTTTGCGTAAAAGCCAGTGGACATAGGTTGCACTGGTATGGCCTCTCGGCCGTGTGGATGCGGAGATGGGCAGACAGTAAATCTTTTCTAGTGAAGGTCTTGCTGCAGTGAGTGCAATTGAATGGTCTCTTGCCGGTGTGGGTGCGAATGTGTGTCATCATACTATGCTTCTGGGTGAACGTTTTTCTGCAATGTGTGCACTGGAATGGCTTTTCGCCTGTGTGGATACGAATATGCTTCATCATATTGGACCTGTCGGTGAAGCCGTGGGAATGTCAGCACTGCAATGGTCCACGTTTAGTTGGTTTTTAGCTGCCATTTTATGAAACGTACTGTCGTACTGTCGCATGCAATTCGAAATTTTTATGAGTACCACCCACCATGCTGTCGTTCATTCTTTTAGGGGATGAGCAAGCTTTCCCTACGCCTTTGTTCGGCTTTGTTAGCGTTTACTGCTTGGGAAATTTGTCTCTGACCCAATATCGAACAGACGAAAACACCTTGTGCGTTGGCGCTCTTTTACCATAAAAGCACTTGCGCCATAAAAAGTTATCAACATCACGAAAAGGGTGCCCTGACACTGACAAGTGGGCGCCGTAGCCAAGCACGGTAGGAGGGAACTCCTAGACTTCTTGCTTGTGGCAAAACCCAGTCAATTTTTTAAGACACAGCATACCATAATAACCCACCCCACTTTAATAACACAGAGTTAAGCATTTCTCTGGCGCTTTTTTGCGTTAGTCACTCTTACGTCATCAAACTCCCAACTAACAGCCACTCCTTCGTGCGACTGGCCTTGCTAGCGCCCTTTGGATTCGCCCGTTAGGTTTTTAGGCTTGCGCAGCCGCAGCTTGGTTTCTCCCTCACGCTTCTGTTGAATACGCTCTCGAAATCCGAGTGGACATTGTATCGACTTCACGTCGACTGGGTTGACCGACAATACCAGCATGAGCGCAGTGCCATGGCACGAATCCCGCAAGCTTAATTGCGCGCTCGCTTTTATACCCAGAAACGGGGCAACACCCCTTCGGCTTATCAAGCTTGTCGTTCGAAGCCAGGCGCGATACGTCACATCCTCTTTTGTTGCAGTGAAAGGAATTGAACTATGCCGTTATTTTCAAATGGACCGTGTCAAAGTTTTGTGACGGTACAGCTTGTAACAGAAA
Source organism: Amblyomma americanum (assembly GCF_052857255.1). Taxonomy (NCBI): domain Eukaryota; kingdom Metazoa; phylum Arthropoda; class Arachnida; order Ixodida; family Ixodidae; genus Amblyomma; species Amblyomma americanum. The sequence continues at coordinate 369,195,278 of NC_135497.1, forward strand.
GTAACACGCGAAAATATGAGCACAGCGAGCTGAAGAAATCTGTTCAAAGTTTTGGTCGTATTCTAGTCCTGGTAGTGCTTTTGTCTGTCTTTGGGAGCTCCGGGGGGGGGGGGGGGGGTTCGGAGGCACACTGTGAGGCAGGGCAGGGGCTGCTGTGGTGTTGTTAGCTGCGTTATTGACGGGCGCACTTGAACTCACGCACTACAGCTCCCCCACATCGTTGCCGTGACTGAAGTCATGTTGGAAGGCTTCTCCCGTCGGGAGCAGGTGTTTGCGATTGCGCCGAAGGGTCCGCTCCTCCTCCAGCATCACATGGTAGGACCTGGGGTACGTTGACGATTTCAGGACCTGTCCTTTAGTGGCCCATGTACCGCTTCGGACACTCACGAAGCCTGCATCGTTGAGCGCCGACAGCGGCCGCGCTGGGGACTGAAGCTGTGGATGCTTGACGACTTTGTGGGCTGGTCCAGATCGGTAGTCAGGCAGAGTTGTCCGTAGTCTGTGGCCTTGGAGGATAGCTGCTGGTGTCTGTCCACCCTCCAAAGGAGAAGTCCTGTACGCCAAAAGTGCCGGACAGAAATCCTGCTTTGCTTCGGTAGTTTTCTTGAGCAGGCTCTTTACCACCTGAACATCCTTTTCGGCTAGCCCGTTTGATCGCGGGAATCCTGGATTGCAGGTGATATATTTGAAATCCTATCCGCGTGAAAACGCGGCAAATTGCCGCCTTGAATACTGGGGAAATTTTCTATGCTGCATAAAAATGAGCCCAATGGAAATGAATAGGCAGCAAAATTTGTCAATCAGAGCAATGAATGAAGGCAGTCTATATGTGTGACCCTGGATGCTTAGAAAAGGGGCAAGAGTTTAATGGGAGTGTGCAGCTTTCCATTCAGTATTTAAGTTCTTGTTAACAGGCAAGTGCCCTTAAGTAAATGTCACAGAAATGCTCACTTCTTGTGGGTTTTCACATCACATGCCTCTTTAGATTCATTTTTTGCGTAAAAGCCAGTGGACATAGGTTGCACTGGTATGGCCTCTCGGCCGTGTGGATGCGGAGATGGGCAGACAGTAAATCTTTTCTAGTGAATGTCTTGCTGCAGTGAGTGCACTTGAATGGTCTCTTGCCGGTGTGGGTGCGAATGTGTGTCATCATACTATGCTTCTGGGTGAACGTTTTTCTGCAATGTGTGCACTGGAATGGCTTTTCGCCTGTGTGGATACGAATATGCTTCATCATATTGGACCTGTCGGTGAAGCCGTGGGAATGTCAGCACTGCAATGGTCCACGTTTAGTTGGTTTTTAACTGCCATTTTATGAAACGTACTGTCGCATGCAATTCGAAATTTTTATGAGTACCACCCACCATGCTGTCGTTCATTCTTTTAGGGGATGAGCAAGCTTTCCCTACGCCTTTGTTCGGCTTTGTTAGCGTTTACGGCTTGGGAAATTTGTCTCTGACCCAATATCGAACAGAGGAAAACACCTTGTGCGTTGGCGCTCTTTTACCATAAAAGCACTTGCGCCACAAAAAGTTATCAACATCACAAAAAGGGTGCCCTGACACTGACAAGAGGGCGCCGTAGCCAAGCACGGTAGGAGGGAACTCCTAGACTTCTTGCTTGTGGCAAAACCCAGTCAATTTTTTAAGACACAGCGTACCATAATAACCCAGCCCACTTTAATAACACAGAGTTAAGCATTTCTCTGGCGCTTTTTTGCGTTAGTCACTCTTACGTCATCAAACTCCCAACTAACAGCCACTCCTTCGTGCGACTGGCCTTGCTAGCGCCCTCTGGATTCGCCCGTTAGGTTTTTAGGCTTGCGCAGCCGCAGCTTGGTTTCTCCCTCACGCTTCTGTTGAATACGCTCTCGAAATCCGAGTGGACATTGTATCGACTTCACGTCGACTGGGTTGACCGACAATACCAGCATGAGCGCAGTGCCATGGCACGAATCCCGCAAGCTTAATTGCGCGCTCGCTTTTATACCCAGAAACGGGGCAACGCCCCTTCGGATTATCAAGCTTGTCGTTCGAAGCCAGGCGCGATACGTCACATCCTCTTTTGTTGCAGTGAAAGGAAGTGAACTATGCCGTTATTTTCAAATGGACCGTGTCAAAGTTTTGTGACGGTACAGCTTGTAACAGAAAGTAACACGCGAAAATATGAGCACAGCGAACTCAAGAAATCTGTTCAAAGTTTTGGTCGTATTCTAGTCCTGGTGGTGCTTTTGTCTGTCTTTGGGAGCTCCGGGGGGGTGGGGGGGTTGTTTGGAGGCACACTGTGAGGCAGGGCAGGGGCTGCTGTGGTGTTGTTAGCTGCGTCATTGACGGGCGCACTTGAACTCATGCACTACAGCTCCCCCACATCGTTGCCGTGACTGAAGTCAAGTTGGAAGGCTTCTCCCGTCGGGAGCAGGTGTTTGCGATTGCACCGAAGGGTCCGCTCCTCCTCCAGCATCACATGGTAGGACCTGGGGTACGTTGACGATTTCAGGACCTGTCCTTTAGTGGCCCATGTACCGCTTCGGACACTCACGAAGCCTGCATCGTTGAGCGCGCACAGCGGCCGCGCTGGGGACCGAAGCTGTGGATGCTTGACGACTTTGTGGGCTGGTCCAGATCGGTAGTCAGGCAGAGTTGTCCGTAGTCTGTGGCCTTGGAGGATAGCTGCTGGAGTCTGTCCACCCTCCAAAGGAGAAGTCCTGTACGCCAAAAGTGCCGGATAGAAATCCTGCTTTGCTTCGGTAGTTTTCTTGAGCAGGCTCTTTACCACCTGAACATCCTTTTCGGCTAGCCCGTTTGATCGCGGGAATCCTGGATTGGAGGTGATATATTTAAAATCCTATCCACGTGAAAACGCGGCAAATTGCCGCCTTGAATACTGGGGAAATTTTCTATGCTGCATAAAAATGAGCCCAATGGAAATGAATAGGCAGGAAAATTTGTCAATCAGAGCAATGAATGAAGGCAGTCTATATGTGTGACCCTGGATGCTTAGAAAAGGGGCAAGAGTTTAATGGGAGTGTGCAGCTTTCCATTCAGTATTTAAGTTCTTGTTAACAGGCAAGTGCCCTTAAGTAAATGTCACAGAAATGCTCACTTCTTGTGGGTTTTCACATGCCTCTTTAGATTCATTTTTTGCGTAAAAGCCAGTGGACATAGGTTGCACTGGTATGGCCTCTCGGCCGTGTGGATGCGGAGATGGGCAGACAGTAAATCTTTTCTAGTGAAGGTCTTGCTGCAGTGAGTGCACTTGAATGGTCTCTTGCCGGTGTGGGTGCGAATGTGTGTCATCATACTATGCTTCTGGGTGAACGTTTTTCTGCAATGTGTGCACTGGAATGGCTTTTCGCCTGTGTGGATACGAATATGCTTCATCATATTGAACCTGTCGGTGAAGCCGTGGGAATGTCAGCACTGCAATGGTCCACGTTTAGTTGGTTTTTAACTGCCATTTTATGAAACGTACTGTCGCATGCAATTCGAAATTTTTATGAGTACCACCCACCATGCTGTCGTTCATTCTTTTAGGGGATGAGCAAGCTTTCCCTACGCCTTTGTTCGGCTTTGTTAGCGTTTACTGCTTGGGAAATTTGTCTCTGACCCAATATCGAACAGACGAAAACACCTTGTGCGTTGGCGCTCTTTTACCATAAAAGCACTTGCGCCATAAAAAGTTATCAACATCACGAAAAGGGTGCTCTGACACTGAAAAGAGGGCGCCGTAGCCAAGCAAGGTAGGAGGGAACTCCTAGACTTCTTGCTTGTGGCAAAACCCAGTCAATTTTTAAGACACAGCGTACCATAATAACCCACCCCACTTTAATAACACAGAGTTAAGCATTTCTCTGGCACTTTTTTGCGTAAGTCACTCTTACGTCATCAAACTCCCAACTAACAGCCACTCCTTCGTGCGACTGGCCTTGCTAGCGCCCTCTGGATTCGCCCGTTAGGTTTTTAGGCTTGCGCAGCCGCAGCTTGGTTTCTCCCTCCCGCTTCTGTTGAATACGCTCTCGAAATCCGAGTGGACATTGTATCGACTTCACGTCGACTGGGTTGACCGACAATACCAGCATGAGCGCAGTGCCATGGCACGAATCCCGCAAGCTTAATTGCGCGCTCGCTTTTATACCCAGAAACGGGGCAACGCCCCTTCGGCTTATCAAGCTTGTCGTTCGAAGCCAGGCGCGATACGTCACATCCTCTTTTGTTGCAGTGAAAGGAATTGAACTATGCCGTTATTTTCAAATGGACCGTGTCAAGGTTTTGTGACGGTACAGCTTGTAACAGAAAGTAACACGTGAAAATATGAGCACAGCGAGCTGAAGAAATCTGTTCAAAGTTTTGGTCGTATTCTAGTCCTGGTAGTGCTTTTGTCTGTCTTTGGGAGCTCCGGGGGGGGGGGGGGTTCGGAGGCACACTGTGAGGCAGGGCAGGGGCTGCTGTGGTGTTGTTAGCTGCGTTATTGACGGGCGCACTTGAACTCACGCACTACAGCTCCCCCACATCGTTGCCGTGACTGAAGTCATGTTGGAAGGCTTCTCCCGTCGGGAGCAGGTGTTTGCGATTGCGCCGAAGGGTCCGCTCCTCCTCCAGCATCACATGGTAGGACCTGGGGTACGTTGACGATTTCAGGACCTGTCCTTTAGTGGCCCATGTACCGCTTCGGACACTCACGAAGCCTGCATCGTTGAGCGCCGACAGCGGCCGCGCTGGGGACTGAAGCTGTGGATGCTTGACGACTTTGTGGGCTGGTCCAGATCGGTAGTCAGGCAGAGTTGTCCGTAGTCTGTGGCTTTGGAGGATAGCTTCTGGTGTCTGTCCACCCTCCAAAGGAGAAGTCCTGTACGCCAAAAGTGCCGGACAGAAATCCTGCTTTGCTTCGGTAGTTTTCTTGAGCAGGCTCTTTACCACCTGGACATCCTTTTCGGCTAGCCCGTTTGATCGCGGGAATCCTGGATTGGAGGTGATATATTTAAAATCCTATCCGCGTGAAAACGCGGCAAATTGCCGCCTTGAATACTGGGGAAATTTTCTATGCTGCATAAAAATGAGCCCAATGGAAATGAATAGGCAGGAAAATTTGTCAATCAGAGCAATGAATGAAGGCAGTCTATATGTGTGACCCTGGATGCTTAGAAAAGGGGCAAGAGTTTAATGGGAGTGTGCAGCTTTCCATTCAGTATTTAAGTTCTTGTTAACAGGCAAGTGCCCTTAAGTAAATGTCACAGAAATGCTCACTTCTTGTGGGTTTTCACATGCCTCTTTAGATTCATTTTTTGCGTAAAAGCCAGTGGACATAGGTTGCACTGGTATGGCCTCTCGGCCGTGTGGATGCGGAGATGGGCAGACAGTAAATCTTTTCTAGTGAAGGTCTTGCAGCAGTGAGTGCACTTGAATGGTCTCTTGCCGGTGTGGGTGCGAATGTGTGTCATCATACTATGCTTCTGGGTGAACGATTTTCAGCAATGTGTGCACTGGAATGGCTTTTCGCCTGTGTGGATACGAATATGCTTCATCATATTGGACCTGTCGGTGAAGCCGTGGGAATGTCAGCACTGCAATGGTCCACGTTTAGTTGGTTTTTAACTGCCATTTTATGAAACGTACTGTCGCATGCAATTCGAAATTTTTATGAGTACCACCCACCATGCTGTCGTTCATTCTTTTAGGGGATGAGCAAGCTTTCCCTACGCCTTCGGCTTTGTTAGCGTTTACTGCTTGGGAAATTTGTCTCTGACCCAATATCGAACAGACGAAAACACCTTGTGCGTTGGCGCTCTTTTACCATAAAAGCACTTGCGCCATAAAAAGTTATCAACATCACGAAAAGGGTGCCCTGACACTGAAAAGAGGGCGCCGTAGCCAAGCACGGTAGGAGGGAACTCGTAGACTTCTTACTTGTGGCAAAACCCAGTCAATTTTTTAAGACACAGCGTACCATAATAACCCAGCCCACTTTAATAACACAGAGTTAAGCATTTCTCTGGCGCTTTTTTGCGTTAGTCACTCTTACGTCATCAAACTCCCAACTAACAGCCACTCATTCGTGCGACTGGCCTTGCTAGCGCCCTCTGGATTCGCCCGTTAGGTTTTTAGGCTTGCGCAGCCGCAGCTTGGTTTCTCCCTCACGCTTCTGTTGAATACGCTCTCGAAATCCGAGTGGACATTGTATCGACTTCACGTCGACTGGGTTGACCGACAATACCAGCATGAGCGCAGTGCCATGGCACGAATCCCGCAAGCTTAATTGCGCGCTCGCTTTTATACCCAGAAACGGGGCAACGCCCCTTCGGCTTATCAAGCTAGTCGTTCGAAGCCAGGCGCGATACCTCACATCCTCTTTTGTTGCAGTGAAAGGAAGTGAACTATGCCGTTATTTTCAAATGGACCGTGTCAAAGTTTTGTGACGGTACAGCTTGTAACAGAAAGTAACACGCGAAAATATGAGCACAGCGAGCTCAAGAAATCTGTTTTGGTCGTATTCTAGTCCTGGTGGTGCTTTTGTCTGTCTTTGGGAGGTCCGGGGGGGGGGGGGGGGTTTGGAGGCACACTGTGAGGCAGGGCAGGGGCTGCTGTGGTGTTGTTAGCTGCGTCATTGACGGGCGCACTTGAACTCACGCACTACAGCTCCCCCTCATCGTTGCCGTGACTGAAGTCAAGTTGGAAGGCTTCTCCCGTCGGGAGCAGGTGTTTGCGATTGCGCCGAAGGGTCCGCTCCTCCTCCAGCATCACATGGTAGGACCTGGGGTACGTTGACGATTTCAGGACCTGTCCTTTAGTGGCCCATGTACCGCTTCGGACACTCACGAAGCCTGCATCGTTGAGCGCCGACAGCGGCCGCGCTGGCGACTGAAGCTGTGGATGCTTGACGACTTTGTGGGCTGGTCCAGATCGGTAGTCAAGCAGAGTTGTCCGTAGTCTGTGGCCTTGGAGGATAGCTGCTGGTGTCTGTCCACCCTCCAAAGGAGAAGTCCTGTACGCCAAAAGTGCCGGACAGAAATCCTGCTTTGCTTCGGTAGTTTTCTTGAGCAGGCTCTTTACCACCTGAACATCCTTTTCGGCTAGCCCGTTTGATCGCGGGAATACTGGATTGGAGGTGATATATTTAAAATCCTATCCGCGTGAAAAACGCGGCAAATTGCCGCCTTGAATACTGGGGAAATTTTCTATGCTGCATAAAAATGAGCCCAATGGAAATGAATAGGCAGCAAAATTTGTCAATCAGAGCAATGAATGAAGGCAGTCTATATGTGTGACCCTGGATGCTTAGAAAAGGGGCAAGAGTTTAATATGAGTGTGCAGCTTTCCATTCAGTATTTAAGTTCTTGTTAACAGGCAAGTGCCATTAAGTAAATGTCACAGAAATGCTCACTTCTTGTGGGTTTTCAGATCACATGCCTCTTTAGATTCATTTTTTGCGTAAAAGCCAGTGGACATAGGTTGCACTGGTATGGCCTCTCGGCCGTGTGGATGCGGAGATGGGCAGACAGTAAATCTTTTCTAGTGAAGGTCTTGCTGCAGTGAGTGCACTTGAATGGTCTCTTGCCGGTGTGGGTGCGAATGTGTGTCATCATACTATGCTTCTGGGTGAAGGTTTTTCTGCAATGTGTGCACTGGAATGGCTTTTCGCCTGTGTGGATACGAATATGCTTCATCATATTGGACCTGTCGGTGAAGCCGTGGGAATGTCAGCACTGCAATGGTCCACGTTTAGTTGGTTTTTAACTGCCATTTTATGAAACGTACTGTCGTACTGTCGCATGCAATTCGAAATTTTTATGAGTACCACCCACCATGCTGTCGTTCATTCTTTTAGGGGATGAGCAAGCTTTCCCTACGCCTTTGATCGGCTTTGTTAGCGTTTACTGCTTGGGAAATTTGTCTCTGACCCAATATCGAACAGACGAAAACACCTTGTGCGTTGGCGCTCATTTACCATAAAAGCACTTGCGCCATAAAAAGTTATCAACATCACGAAAAGGGTGCCCTGACACTGACAAGAGGGCGCCGTAGCCAAGCACGGTAGGAGGGAACTCTTAGACTTCTTGCTTGTGGCAAAACCCAGTCAATTTTTTAAGACACAGCGTACCATAATAACCCACCCCACTTTAATAACACAGAGTTAGGCATTTCTCTGGCGCTTTTGTTGCGTTAGTCACTCTTACATCATCAAACTCCCAACTAACAGCCACTCCTTCGTGCGACTGGCCTTGCTAGCGCCCTCTGGATTCGCCCGTTAGGTTTTTAGGCTTGCGCAGCCGCAGCTTGGTTTCTCCCTCACGCTTCTGTTGAATACGCTCTCGAAATCCGAGTGGACATCGTATCGACTTCACGTCGACTGGGTTGACCGACAATACCAGCATGAGCGCAGTGCCATGGCACGAATCCCGCAAGCTTAATTGCGCGCTCGCTTTTATACCCAGAAACGGGGCAACGCCCATTCGGCTTATCAAGCTTGTCGTTCGAAGCCAGGCGCGATACGTCACATCCTCTTTTGTTGCAGTGAAAGGAAGTGAACTATGCCGTAATTTTCAAATGGACCGTGTCAAGGTTTTGTGACGGTACAGCTTGTAACAGAAAGTAACACGCGAAAATATGAGCACAGCGAACTCAAGAAATCTGTTCAAAGTTTTGGTCGTATTCTAGTCCTGGTGGTGCTTTTGTCTGTCTTTGGGAGCTCCGGGGGGGGGGGGGTGGTTTGGAGGCACACTGTGAGGCAGGGCAGGGGCTGCTGTGGTGTTGTTAGCTGCGTCATTGACGGGCGCACTTGAACTCACGCACTACAGCTCCCCCACATCGTTGCCGTGACTGAAGTCAAGTTGGAAGGCTTCTCCCGTCGGCAGCAGGTGTTTGCGATTGCGCCGAAGGGTCCGCTCCTCCTCCAGCATCACATGGTAGGACCTGGGGTACGTTGACGATTTCAGGACCTGTCCTTTAGTGGCCCATGTACCGCTTCGGACACTCACGAAGCCTGCATCGTTGAGCGCCGACAGCGGCCGCGCTGGGGATTAAGCTGTGGATGCTTGACGACTTTGTGGGCTGGTCCAGATCGGTAGTCAGGCAGAGTTGTCCGTAGTCTGTGGCCTTGGAGGATAGCTGCTGGTGTCTGTCCACCCTCCAAAGGAGAAGTCCTGTACGCCAAAAGTGCCGGACAGAAATCCTGCTTTGCTTCGGTAGTTTTCTTGAGCAGGCTCTTTACCACCTGAACATCCTTTTCGGCTAGCCCGTTTGATCGCGGGAATCCTGGATTGGAGGTGATATATTTAAAATCCTATCCGCGTGAAAACGCGGCAAATTGCCGCCTTGAATACTGGGGAAATTTTCTATGCTGCATAAAAATGAGCCCAATGGAAATGAATAGGCAGCAAAATTTGTCAATCAGAGCAATGAATGAAGGCAGTCTATATGTGTGACCCTGGATGCTTAGAAAATGGGCAAGACTTTAATGGGAGTGTGCAGCTTTCCATTCAGTATTTAAGTTCTTGTTAACAGGCAAGTGCCCTTAAGTAAATGTCACAGAAATGCTCACTTCTTGTGGGTTTTCACATCACATGCCTCTTTAGATTCATTTTTTGCGTAAAAGCCAGTGGACATAGGTTGCACTGGTATGGCCTCTCGGCCGTGTGGATGCGGAGATGGGCAGACAGTAAATCTTTTCTAGTGAAGGTCTTGCTACAGTGAGTACACTTGAATGGTCTCTTGCCGGTGTGGGTGCGAATGTGTGTCATCATACTATGCTTCAGGGTGGACGTTTTTCTGCAATGTGTGCACTGGAATGGCTTTTCGCCTGTGTGGATACGAATATGCTTCATCATATTGGACCTGTCGGTGAAGCCGTGGGAATGTCAGCACTGCAATGGTCCACGTTTAGTTGGTTTTTAACTGCCATTTTATGAAACGTAATGTCGTACTGTCGCATGCAATTCGAAATTTTTATGAGTACCACCTACCATGCTGTCGTTCATTCTTTTAGGGGATGAGCAAGCTTTCCCTACGCCTTTGTTCGGCTTTGATAGCGTTTACTGCTTGGGAAATTTGTCTCTGACCCAATATCGAACAGACGAAAACACCTTGTGCGTTGGCGCTCTTTTACCATAAAAGCACTTGCGCCATAAAAAGTTATCAACATCACGAAAAGGGTGCCCTGACACTGACAAGAGGGCGCCGTAGCCAAGCACGGTAGGAGGGAAATCCTAGACTTCTTGCTTGTGGCAAAACCCAGTCAATTTTTTAAGACACAGCGTACCATAATAACCCACCGCACTTTAATAACACAGAGTTAAGCATTTCTCGGGCGCTTTTTTGCGTTAGTCACTCTTACGTCATCAAACTCCCAACTAACAGCCACTCCTTCGTGCGACTGGCCTTGCTAGCGCCCTCTGGATTCGCCCGTTAGGATTTTAGGCTTGCGCAGCCGCAGCTTGGTTTCTCCCTCACGCTTCTGTTGAATACGCTCTCGAAATCCGAGTGGACATTGTATCGACTTCACGTCGACTGGGTTGACCGACAATACCAGCATGAGCGCAGTGCCATGGCACGAATCCCGCAAGCTTAATTGCGCGCTCGCTTTTATACCCAGAAACGGGGCAACGCCCCTTCGGATTATCAAGCTTGTCGTTCGAAGCCAGGCGCGATACGTCACATCCTCTTTTGTTGCAGTGAAAGGAAGTGAACTATGCCGTTATTTTCAAATGGACCGTGTCAAAGTTTTGTGACGGTACAGCTTGTAACAGAAAGTAACACGCGAAAATATGAGCACAGCGAACTCAAGAAATCTGTTCAAAGTTTTGGTCGTATTCTAGTCCTGGTGGTGCTTTTGTCTGTCTTTGGGAGCTCCGGGGGGGTGGGGGGGTTGTTTGGAGGCACACTGTGAGGCAGGGCAGGGGCTGCTGTGGTGTTGTTAGCTGCGTCATTGACGGGCGCACTTGAACTCATGCACTACAGCTCCCCCACATCGTTGCCGTGACTGAAGTCAAGTTGGAAGGCTTCTCCCGTCGGGAGCAGGTGTTTGCGATTGCACCGAAGGGTCCGCTCCTCCTCCAGCATCACATGGTAGGACCTGGGGTACGTTGACGATTTCAGGACCTGTCCTTTAGTGGCCCATGTACCGCTTCGGACACTCACGAAGCCTGCATCGTTGAGCGCGCACAGCGGCCGCGCTGGGGACCGAAGCTGTGGATGCTTGACGACTTTGTGGGCTGGTCCAGATCGGTAGTCAGGCAGAGTTGTCCGTAGTCTGTGGCCTTGGAGGATAGCTGCTGGAGTCTGTCCACCCTCCAAAGGAGAAGTCCTGTACGCCAAAAGTGCCGGATAGAAATCCTGCTGTGCTTCGGTAGTTTTCTTGAGCAGGCTCTTTACCACCTGAACATCCTTTTCGGCTAGCCCGTTTGATCGCGGGAATCCTGGATTGGAGGTGATATATTTAAAATCCTATCCACGTGAAAACGCGGCAAATTGCCGCCTTGAATACTGGGGAAATTTTCTATGCTGCATAAAAATGAGCCCAATGGAAATGAATAGGCAGCAAAATTTGTCAATCAGAGCAATGAATGAAGGCAGTCTATATGTGTGACCCTGGATGCTTAGAAAATGGGCAAGAGTTTAATGGGAGTGTGCAGCTTTCCATTCAGTATTTAGGTTCTTGTTAACAGGCAAGTGCCCTTAAGTAAATGTCACAGAAATGCTCACTTCTTGTGGGTTTTCACATGCCTCTCTAGATTCATTTTTTGCGTAAAAGCCAGTGGACATAGGTTGCACTGGTATGGCCTCTCGGCCGTGTGGATGCGGAGATGGGCAGACAGTAAATCTTTTCTAGTGAAGGTCTTGCAGCAGTGAGTGCACTTGAATGGTCTCTTGCCGGTGTGGGTGCGAATGTGTGTCATCATACTATGCTTCTGGGTGAACGATTTTCTGCAATGTGTGCACTGGAATGGCTTTTCGCCTGTGTGGATACGAATATGCTTCATCATATTGGACCTGTCGGTGAAGCCGTGGGAATGTCAGCACTGCAATGGTCCACGTTTAGTTGGTTTTTAACTGCCATTTTATGAAACGTACTGTCGCATGCAATTCGAAATTTTTATGAGTACCACCCACCATGCTGTCGTTCATTCTTTTAGGGGATGAGCAAGCTTTCCCTACGCCTTCGGCTTTGTTAGCGTTTACTGCTTGGGAAATTTGTCTCTGACCCAATATCGAACAGACGAAAACACCTTGTGCGTTGGCGCTCTTTTACCATAAAAGCACTTGCGCCATAAAAAGTTATCAACATCACGAAAAGGGTGCCCTGACACTGAAAAGAGGGCGCCGTAGCCAAGCACGGTAGGAGGGAACTCCTAGACTTCTTGCTTGTGGCAAAACCCAGTCAATTTTTTAAGACACAGCGTACCGTAATAACCCAGCCCACTTTAATAACACAGAGTTAAGCATTTCTCTGGCGCTTTTTTGCGTTAGTCACTCTTACGTCATCAAACTCCCAACTAACAGCCACTCCTTCGTGCGACTGGCCTTGCTAGCGCCCTCTGGATTCGCCCGTTAGGTTTTTAGGCTTGCGCAGCCGCAGCTTGGTTTCTCCCTCACGCTTCTGTTGAATACGCTCTCGAAATCCGAGTGGACATTGTATCGACTTCACGTCGACTGGGTTGACCGACAATACCAGCATGAGCGCAGTGCCATGGCACGAATCCCGCAAGCTTAATTGCGCGCTCGCTTTTATACCCAGAAACGGGGCAACGCCCCTTCGGCTTATCAAGCTAGTCGTTCGAAGCCAGGCGCGATACCTCACATCCTCTTTTGTTGCAGTGAAAGGAAGTGAACTATGCCGTTATTTTCAAATGGACCGTGTCAAAGTTTTGTGACGGTACAGCTTGTAACAGAAAGTAACACGCGAAAATATGAGCACAGCGAGCTCAAGAAATCTGTTTTGGTCGTATTCTAGTCCTGGTGGTGCTTTTGTCTGTCTTTGGGAGGTCCGGGGGGGGGGGGGTTTGGAGGCACACTGTGAGGCAGGGCAGGGGCTGCTGTGGTGTTGTTAGCTGCGTCATTGACGGGCGCACTTGAACTCACGCACTACAGCTCCCCCTCATCGTTGCCGTGACTGAAGTCAAGTTGGAAGGCTTCTCCCGTCGGGAGCAGGTGTTTGCGATTGCGCCGAAGGGTCCGCTCCTCCTCCAGCATCACATGGTAGGACCTGGGGTACGTTGACGATTTCAGGACCTGTCCTTTAGTGGCCCATGTACCGCTTCGGACACTCACGAAGCCTGCATCGTTGAGCGCCGACAGCGGCCGCGCTGGCGACTGAAGCTGTGGATGCTTGACGACTTTGTGGGCTGGTCCAGATCGGTAGTCAGGCAGAGTTGTCCGTAGTCTGTGGCCTTGGAGGATAGCTGCTGGTGTCTGTCCACCCTCCAAAGGAGAAGTCCTGTACGCCAAAAGTGCCGGACAGAAATCCTGCTTTGCTTCGGTAGTTTTCTTGAGCAGGCTCTTTACCACCTGAACATCCTTTTCGGCTAGCCCGTTTGATCGCGGGAATACTGGATTGGAGGTGATATATTTAAAATCCTATCCGCGTGAAAACGCGGCAAATTGCCGCCTTGAATACTGGGGAAATTTTCTATGCTGCATAAAAATGAGCCCAATGGAAATGAATAGGCAGCAAAATTTGTCAATCAGAGCAATGAATGAAGGCAGTCTATATGTGTGACCCTGGATGCTTAGAAAAGGGGCAAGAGTTTAATATGAGTGTGCAGCTTTCCATTCAGTATTTAAGTTCTTGTTAACAGGCAAGTGCCATTAAGTAAATGTCACAGAAATGCTCACTTCTTGTGGGTTTTCAGATCACATGCCTCTTTAGATTCATTTTTTGCGTAAAAGCCAGTGGACATAGGTTGCACTGGTATGGCCTCTCGGCCGTGTGGATGCGGAGATGGGCAGACAGTAAATCTTTTCTAGTGAAGGTCTTGCTGCAGTGAGTGCACTTGAATGGTCTCTTGCCGGTGTGGGTGCGAATGTGTGTCATCATACTATGCTTCTGGGTGAAGGTTTTTCTGCAATGTGTGCACTGGAATGGCTTTTCGCCTGTGTGGATACGAATATGCTTCATCATATTGGACCTGTCGGTGAAGCCGTGGGAATGTCAGCACTGCAATGGTCCACGTTTAGTTGGTTTTTAACTGCCATTTTATGAAACGTACTGTCGTACTGTCGCATGCAATTCGAAATTTTTATGAGTACCACCCACCATGCTGTCGTTCATTCTTTTAGGGGATGAGCAAGCTTTCCTTACGCCTTTGATCGGCTTTGTTAGCGTTTACTGCTTGGGAAATTTGTCTCTGACCCAATATCGAACAGACGAAAACACCTTGTGCGTTGGCGCTCATTTACCATAAAAGCACTTGCGCCATAAAAAGTTATCAACATCACGAAAAGGGTGCCCTGACACTGACAAGAGGGCGCCGTAGCCAAGCACGGTAGGAGGGAACTCTTAGACTTCTTGCTTGTGGCAAAACCCAGTCAATTTTTTAAGACACAGCGTACCATAATAACCCACCCCACTTTAATAACACAGAGTTAGGCATTTCTCTGGCGCTTTTGTTGCGTTAGTCACTCTTACATCATCAAACTCCCAACTAACAGCCACTCCTTCGTGCGACTGGCCTTGCTAGCGCCCTCTGGATTCGCCCGTTAGGTTTTTAGGCTTGCGCAGCCGCAGCTTGGTTTCTCCCTCACGCTTCTGTTGAATACGCTCTCGAAATCCGAGTGGACATCGTATCGACTTCACGTCGACTGGGTTGACCGACAATACCAGCATGAGCGCAGTGCCATGGCACGAATCCCGCAAGCTTAATTGCGCGCTCGCTTTTATACCCAGAAACGGGGCAACGCCCATTCGGCTTATCAAGCTTGTCGTTCGAAGCCAGGCGCGATACGTCACATCCTCTTTTGTTGCAGTGAAAGGAAGTGAACTATGCCGTAATTTTCAAATGGACCGTGTCAAGGTTTTGTGACGGTACAGCTTGTAACAGAAAGTAACACGCGAAAATATGAGCACAGCGAACTCAAGAAATCTGTTCAAAGTTTTGGTCGTATTCTAGTCCTGGTGGTGCTTTTGTCTGTCTTTGGGAGCTCCGGGGGGGGGGGGTGGTTTGGAGGCACACTGTGAGGCAGGGCAGGGGCTGCTGTGGTGTTGTTAGCTGCGTCATTGACGGGCGCACTTGAACTCACGCACTACAGCTCCCCCACATCGTTGCCGTGACTGAAGTCAAGTTGGAAGGCTTCTCCCGTCGGCAGCAGGTGTTTGCGATTGCGCCGAAGGGTCCGCTCCTCCTCCAGCATCACATGGTAGGACCTGGGGTACGTTGACGATTTCAGGACCTGTCCTTTAGTGGCCCATGTACCGCTTCGGACACTCACGAAGCCTGCATCGTTGAGCGCCGACAGCGGCCGCGCTGGGGATTAAGCTGTGGATGCTTGACGACTTTGTGGGCTGGTCCAGATCGGTAGTCAGGCAGAGTTGTCCGTAGTCTGTGGCCTTGGAGGATAGCTGCTGGTGTCTGTCCACCCTCCAAAGGAGAAGTCCTGTACGCCAAAAGTGCCGGACAGAAATCCTGCTTTGCTTCGGTAGTTTTCTTGAGCAGGCTCTTTACCACCTGAACATCCTTTTCGGCTAGCCCGTTTGATCGCGGGAATCCTGGATTGGAGGTGATATATTTAAAATCCTATCCGCGTGAAAACGCGGCAAATTGCCGCCTTGAATACTGGGGAAATTTTCTATGCTGCATAAAAATGAGCCCAATGGAAATGAATAGGCAGCAAAATTTGTCAATCAGAGCAATGAATGAAGGCAGTCTATATGTGTGACCCTGGATGCTTAGAAAATGGGCAAGACTTTAATGGGAGTGTGCAGCTTTCCATTCAGTATTTAAGTTCTTGTTAACAGGCAAGTGCCCTTAAGTAAATGTCACAGAAATGCTCACTTCTTGTGGGTTTTCACATCACATGCCTCTTTAGATTCATTTTTTGCGTAAAAGCCAGTGGACATAGGTTGCACTGGTATGGCCTCTCGGCCGTGTGGATGCGGAGATGGGCAGACAGTAAATCTTTTCTAGTGAAGGTCTTGCTACAGTGAGTGCACTTGAATGGTCTCTTGCCGGTGTGGGTGCGAATGTGTGTCATCATACTATGCTTCAGGGTGGACGTTTTTCTGCAATGTGTGCACTGGAATGGCTTTTCGCCTGTGTGGATACGAATATGCTTCATCATATTGGACCTGTCGGTGAAGCCGTGGGAATGTCAGCACTGCAATGGTCCACGTTTAGTTGGTTTTTAACTGCCATTTTATGAAACGTAATGTCGTACTGTCGCATGCAATTCGAAATTTTTATGAGTACCACCTACCATGCTGTCGTTCATTCTTTTAGGGGATGAGCAAGCTTTCCCTACGCCTTTGTTCGGCTTTGATAGCGTTTACTGCTTGGGAAATTTGTCTCTGACCCAATATCGAACAGACGAAAACACCTTGTGCGTTGGCGCTCTTTTACCATAAAAGCACTTGCGCCATAAAAAGTTATCAACATCACGAAAAGGGTGCCCTGACACTGACAAGAGGGCGCCGTAGCCAAGCACGGTAGGAGGGAAATCCTAGACTTCTTGCTTGTGGCAAAACCCAGTCAATTTTTTAAGACACAGCGTACCATAATAACCCACCGCACTTTAATAACACAGAGTTAAGCATTTCTCGGGCGCTTTTTTGCGTTAGTCACTCTTACGTCATCAAACTCCCAACTAACAGCCACTCCTTCGTGCGACTGGCCTTGCTAGCGCCCTCTGGATTCGCCCGTTAGGATTTTAGGCTTGCGCAGCCGCAGCTTGGTTTCTCCCTCACGCTTCTGTTGAATACGCTCTCGAAATCCGAGTGGACATTGTATCGACTTCACGTCGACTGGGTTGACCGACAATACCAGCATGAGCGCAGTGCCATGGCACGAATCCCGCAAGCTTAATTGCGCGCTCGCTTTTATACCCAGAAACGGGGCAACGCCCCTTCGGATTATCAAGCTTGTCGTTCGAAGCCAGGCGCGATACGTCACATCCTCTTTTGTTGCAGTGAAAGGAAGTGAACTATGCCGTTATTTTCAAATGGACCGTGTCAAAGTTTTGTGACGGTACAGCTTGTAACAGAAAGTAACACGCGAAAATATGAGCACAGCGAACTCAAGAAATCTGTTCAAAGTTTTGGTCGTATTCTAGTCCTGGTGGTGCTTTTGTCTGTCTTTGGGAGCTCCGGGGGGGGGGGGGGTGGTTTGGAGGCACACTGTGAGGCAGGGCAGGGGCTGCTGTGGTGTTGTTAGCTGCGTCATTGACGGGCGCACTTGAACTCACGCACTACAGCTCCCCCACATCGTTGCCGTGACTGAAGTCAAGTTGGAAGGCTTCTCCCGTCGGCAGCAGGTGTTTGCGATTGCGCCGAAGGGTCCGCTCCTCCTCCAGCATCACATGGTAGGACCTGGGGTACGTTGACGATTTCAGGACCTGTCCTTTAGTGGCCCATGTACCGCTTCGGACACTCACGAAGCCTGCATCGTTGAGCGCCGACAGCGGCCGCGCTGGGGATTAAGCTGTGGATGCTTGACGACTTTGTGGGCTGGTCCAGATCGGTAGTCAGGCAGAGTTGTCCGTAGTCTGTGGCCTTGGAGGATAGCTGCTGGTGTCTGTCCACCCTCCAAAGGAGAAGTCCTGTACGCCAAAAGTGCCGGACAGAAATCCTGCTTTGCTTCGGTAGTTTTCTTGAGCAGGCTCTTTACCACCTGAACATCCTTTTCGGCTAGCCCGTTTGATCGCGGGAATCCTGGATTGGAGGTGATATATTTAAAATCCTATCCGCGTGAAAACGCGGCAAATTGCCGCCTTGAATACTGGGGAAATTTTCTATGCTGCATAAAAATGAGCCCAATGGAAATGAATAGGCAGCAAAATTTGTCAATCAGAGCAATGAATGAAGGCAGTCTATATGTGTGACCCTGGATGCTTAGAAAATGGGCAAGACTTTAATGGGAGTGTGCAGCTTTCCATTCAGTATTTAAGTTCTTGTTAACAGGCAAGTGCCCTTAAGTAAATGTCACAGAAATGCTCACTTCTTGTGGGTTTTCACATCACATGCCTCTTTAGATTCATTTTTTGCGTAAAAGCCAGTGGACATAGGTTGCACTGGTATGGCCTCTCGGCCGTGTGGATGCGGAGATGGGCAGACAGTAAATCTTTTCTAGTGAAGGTCTTGCTACAGTGAGTACACTTGAATGGTCTCTTGCCGGTGTGGGTGCGAATGTGTGTCATCATACTATGCTTCAGGGTGGACGTTTTTCTGCAATGTGTGCACTGGAATGGCTTTTCGCCTGTGTGGATACGAATATGCTTCATCATATTGGACCTGTCGGTGAAGCCGTGGGAATGTCAGCACTGCAATGGTCCACGTTTAGTTGGTTTTTAACTGCCATTTTATGAAACGTAATGTCGTACTGTCGCATGCAATTCGAAATTTTTATGAGTACCACCTACCATGCTGTCGTTCATTCTTTTAGGGGATGAGCAAGCTTTCCCTACGCCTTTGTTCGGCTTTGATAGCGTTTACTGCTTGGGAAATTTGTCTCTGACCCAATATCGAACAGACGAAAACACCTTGTGCGTTGGCGCTCTTTTACCATAAAAGCACTTGCGCCATAAAAAGTTATCAACATCACGAAAAGGGTGCCCTGACACTGACAAGAGGGCGCCGTAGCCAAGCACGGTAGGAGGGAAATCCTAGACTTCTTGCTTGTGGCAAAACCCAGTCAATTTTTTAAGACACAGCGTACCATAATAACCCACCGCACTTTAATAACACAGAGTTAAGCATTTCTCGGGCGCTTTTTTGCGTTAGTCACTCTTACGTCATCAAACTCCCAACTAACAGCCACTCCTTCGTGCGACTGGCCTTGCTAGCGCCCTCTGGATTCGCCCGTTAGGATTTTAGGCTTGCGCAGCCGCAGCTTGGTTTCTCCCTCACGCTTCTGTTGAATACGCTCTCGAAATCCGAGTGGACATTGTATCGACTTCACGTCGACTGGGTTGACCGACAATACCAGCATGAGCGCAGTGCCATGGCACGAATCCCGCAAGCTTAATTGCGCGCTCGCTTTTATACCCAGAAACGGGGCAACGCCCCTTCGGATTATCAAGCTTGTCGTTCGAAGCCAGGCGCGATACGTCACATCCTCTTTTGTTGCAGTGAAAGGAAGTGAACTATGCCGTTATTTTCAAATGGACCGTGTCAAAGTTTTGTGACGGTACAGCTTGTAACAGAAAGTAACACGCGAAAATATGAGCACAGCGAACTCAAGAAATCTGTTCAAAGTTTTGGTCGTATTCTAGTCCTGGTGGTGCTTTTGTCTGTCTTTGGGAGCTCCGGGGGGGTGGGGGGGTTGTTTGGAGGCACACTGTGAGGCAGGGCAGGGGCTGCTGTGGTGTTGTTAGCTGCGTCATTGACGGGCGCACTTGAACTCATGCACTACAGCTCCCCCACATCGTTGCCGTGACTGAAGTCAAGTTGGAAGGCTTCTCCCGTCGGGAGCAGGTGTTTGCGATTGCACCGAAGGGTCCGCTCCTCCTCCAGCATCACATGGTAGGACCTGGGGTACGTTGACGATTTCAGGACCTGTCCTTTAGTGGCCCATGTACCGCTTCGGACACTCACGAAGCCTGCATCGTTGAGCGCGCACAGCGGCCGCGCTGGGGACCGAAGCTGTGGATGCTTGACGACTTTGTGGGCTGGTCCAGATCGGTAGTCAGGCAGAGTTGTCCGTAGTCTGTGGCCTTGGAGGATAGCTGCTGGAGTCTGTCCACCCTCCAAAGGAGAAGTCCTGTACGCCAAAAGTGCCGGATAGAAATCCTGCTGTGCTTCGGTAGTTTTCTTGAGCAGGCTCTTTACCACCTGAACATCCTTTTCGGCTAGCCCGTTTGATCGCGGGAATCCTGGATTGGAGGTGATATATTTAAAATCCTATCCACGTGAAAACGCGGCAAATTGCCGCCTTGAATACTGGGGAAATTTTCTATGCTGCATAAAAATGAGCCCAATGGAAATGAATAGGCAGCAAAATTTGTCAATCAGAGCAATGAATGAAGGCAGTCTATATGTGTGACCCTGGATGCTTAGAAAATGGGCAAGAGTTTAATGGGAGTGTGCAGCTTTCCATTCAGTATTTAGGTTCTTGTTAACAGGCAAGTGCCCTTAAGTAAATGTCACAGAAATGCTCACTTCTTGTGGGTTTTCACATGCCTCTCTAGATTCATTTTTTGCGTAAAAGCCAGTGGACATAGGTTGCACTGGTATGGCCTCTCGGCCGTGTGGATGCGGAGATGGGCAGACAGTAAATCTTTTCTAGTGAAGGTCTTGCAGCAGTGAGTGCACTTGAATGGTCTCTTGCCGGTGTGGGTGCGAATGTGTGTCATCATACTATGCTTCTGGGTGAACGATTTTCTGCAATGTGTGCACTGGAATGGCTTTTCGCCTGTGTGGATACGAATATGCTTCATCATATTGGACCTGTCGGTGAAGCCGTGGGAATGTCAGCACTGCAATGGTCCACGTTTAGTTGGTTTTTAACTGCCATTTTATGAAACGTACTGTCGCATGCAATTCGAAATTTTTATGAGTACCACCCACCATGCTGTCGTTCATTCTTTTAGGGGATGAGCAAGCTTTCCCTACGCCTTCGGCTTTGTTAGCGTTTACTGCTTGGGAAATTTGTCTCTGACCCAATATCGAACAGACGAAAACACCTTGTGCGTTGGCGCTCTTTTACCATAAAAGCACTTGCGCCATAAAAAGTTATCAACATCACGAAAAGGGTGCCCTGACACTGAAAAGAGGGCGCCGTAGCCAAGCACGGTAGGAGGGAACTCCTAGACTTCTTGCTTGTGGCAAAACCCAGTCAATTTTTTAAGACACAGCGTACCGTAATAACCCAGCCCACTTTAATAACACAGAGTTAAGCATTTCTCTGGCGCTTTTTTGCGTTAGTCACTCTTACGTCATCAAACTCCCAACTAACAGCCACTCCTTCGTGCGACTGGCCTTGCTAGCGCCCTCTGGATTCGCCCGTTAGGTTTTTAGGCTTGCGCAGCCGCAGCTTGGTTTCTCCCTCACGCTTCTGTTGAATACGCTCTCGAAATCCGAGTGGACATTGTATCGACTTCACGTCGACTGGGTTGACCGACAATACCAGCATGAGCGCAGTGCCATGGCACGAATCCCGCAAGCTTAATTGCGCGCTCGCTTTTATACCCAGAAACGGGGCAACGCCCCTTCGGCTTATCAAGCTAGTCGTTCGAAGCCAGGCGCGATACCTCACATCCTCTTTTGTTGCAGTGAAAGGAAGTGAACTATGCCGTTATTTTCAAATGGACCGTGTCAAAGTTTTGTGACGGTACAGCTTGTAACAGAAAGTAACACGCGAAAATATGAGCACAGCGAGCTCAAGAAATCTGTTTTGGTCGTATTCTAGTCCTGGTGGTGCTTTTGTCTGTCTTTGGGAGGTCCGGGGGGGGGGTTTGGAGGCACACTGTGAGGCAGGGCAGGGGCTGCTGTGGTGTTGTTAGCTGCGTCATTGACGGGCGCACTTGAACTCACGCACTACAGCTCCCCCTCATCGTTGCCGTGACTGAAGTCAAGTTGGAAGGCTTCTCCCGTCGGGAGCAGGTGTTTGCGATTGCGCCGAAGGGTCCGCTCCTCCTCCAGCATCACATGGTAGGACCTGGGGTACGTTGACGATTTCAGGACCTGTCCTTTAGTGGCCCATGTACCGCTTCGGACACTCACGAAGCCTGCATCGTTGAGCGCCGACAGCGGCCGCGCTGGCGACTGAAGCTGTGGATGCTTGACGACTTTGTGGGCTGGTCCAGATCGGTAGTCAGGCAGAGTTGTCCGTAGTCTGTGGCCTTGGAGGATAGCTGCTGGTGTCTGTCCACCCTCCAAAGGAGAAGTCCTGTACGCCAAAAGTGCCGGACAGAAATCCTGCTTTGCTTCGGTAGTTTTCTTGAGCAGGCTCTTTACCACCTGAACATCCTTTTCGGCTAGCCCGTTTGATCGCGGGAATACTGGATTGGAGGTGATATATTTAAAATCCGCGTGAAAACGCGGCAAATTGCCGCCTTGAATACTGGGGAAATTTTCTATGCTGCATAAAAATGAGCCCAATGGAAATGAATAGGCAGCAAAATTTGTCAATCAGAGCAATGAATGAAGGCAGTCTATATGTGTGACCCTGGATGCTTAGAAAAGGGGCCAAGAGTTTAATATGAGTGTGCAGCTTTCCATTCAGTATTTAAGTTCTTGTTAACAGGCAAGTGCCATTAAGTAAATGTCACAGAAATGCTCACTTCTTGTGGGTTTTCAGATCACATGCCTCTTTAGATTCATTTTTTGCGTAAAAGCCAGTGGACATAGGTTGCACTGGTATGGCCTCTCGGCCGTGTGGATGCGGAGATGGGCAGACAGTAAATCTTTTCTAGTGAAGGTCTTGCTGCAGTGAGTGCACTTGAATGGTCTCTTGCCGGTGTGGGTGCGAATGTGTGTCATCATACTATGCTTCTGGGTGAAGGTTTTTCTGCAATGTGTGCACTGGAATGGCTTTTCGCCTGTGTGGATACGAATATGCTTCATCATATTGGACCTGTCGGTGAAGCCGTGGGAATGTCAGCACTGCAATGGTCCACGTTTAGTTGGTTTTTAACTGCCATTTTATGAAACGTACTGTCGTACTGTCGCATGCAATTCGAAATTTTTATGAGTACCACCCACCATGCTGTCGTTCATTCTTTTAGGGGATGAGCAAGCTTTCCCTACGCCTTTGATCGGCTTTGTTAGCGTTTACTGCTTGGGAAATTTGTCTCTGACCCAATATCGAACAGACGAAAACACCTTGTGCGTTGGCGCTCATTTACCATAAAAGCACTTGCGCCATAAAAAGTTATCAACATCACGAAAAGGGTGCCCTGACACTGACAAGAGGGCGCCGTAGCCAAGCACGGTAGGAGGGAACTCTTAGACCTCTTGCTTGTGGCAAAACCCAGTCAATTTTTTAAGACACAGCGTACCATAATAACCCACCCCACTTTAATAACACAGAGTTAGGCATTTCTCTGGCGCTTTTGTTGCGTTAGTCACTCTTACGTCATCAAACTCCCAACTAACAGCCACTCCTTCGTGCGACTGGCCTTGCTAGCGCCCTCTGGATTCGCCCGTTAGGTTTTTAGGCTTGCGCAGCCGCAGCTTGGTTTCTCCCTCACGCTTCTGTTGAATACGCTCTCGAAATCCGAGTGGACATTGTATCGACTTCACGTCGACTGGGTTGACCGACAATACCAGCATGAGCGCAGTGCCATGGCACGAATCCCGCAAGCTTAATTGCGCGCTCGCTTTTATACCCAGAAACGGGGCAACGCCCATTCGGCTTATCAAGCTTGTCGTTCGAAGCCAGGCGCGATACGTCACATCCTCTTTTGTTGCAGTGAAAGGAAGTGAACTATGCCGTAATTTTCAAATGGACCGTGTCAAGGTTTTGTGACGGTACAGCTTGTAACAGAAAGTAACACGCGAAAATATGAGCACAGCGAACTCAAGAAATCTGTTCAAAGTTTTGGTCGTATTCTAGTCCTGGTGGTGCTTTTGTCTGTCTTTGGGAGCTCCGGGGGGGGGGGTGGTTTGGAGGCACACTGTGAGGCAGGGCAGGGGCTGCTGTGGTGTTGTTAGCTGCGTCATTGACGGGCGCACTTGAACTCACGCACTACAGCTCCCCCACATCGTTGCCGTGACTGAAGTCAAGTTGGAAGGCTTCTCCCGTCGGCAGCAGGTGTTTGCGATTGCGCCGAAGGGTCCGCTCCTCCTCCAGCATCACATGGTAGGACCTGGGGTACGTTGACGATTTCAGGACCTGTCCTTTAGTGGCCCATGTACCGCTTCGGACACTCACGAAGCCTGCATCGTTGAGCGCCGACAGCGGCCGCGCTGGGGATTAAGCTGTGGATGCTTGACGACTTTGTGGGCTGGTCCAGATCGGTAGTCAGGCAGAGTTGTCCGTAGTCTGTGGCCTTGGAGGATAGCTGCTGGTGTCTGTCCACCCTCCAAAGGAGAAGTCCTGTACGCCAAAAGTGCCGGACAGAAATCCTGCTTTGCTTCGGTAGTTTTCTTGAGCAGGCTCTTTACCACCTGAACATCCTTTTCGGCTAGCCCGTTTGATCGCGGGAATCCTGGATTGGAGGTGATATATTTAAAATCCTATCCGCGTGAAAACGCGGCAAATTGCCGCCTTGAATACTGGGGAAATTTTCTATGCTGCATAAAAATGAGCCCAATGGAAATGAATAGGCAGCAAAATTTGTCAATCAGAGCAATGAATGAAGGCAGTCTATATGTGTGACCCTGGATGCTTAGAAAATGGGCAAGAGTTTAATGGGAGTGTGCAGCTTTCCATTCAGTATTTAAGTTCTTGTTAACAGGCAAGTGCCCTTAAGTAAATGTCACAGAAATGCTCACTTCTTGTGGGTTTTCACATCACATGCCTCTTTAGATTCATTTTTTGCGTAAAAGCCAGTGGACATAGGTTGCACTGGTATGGCCTCTCGGCCGTGTGGATGCGGAGATGGGCAGACAGTAAATCTTTTCTAGTGAAGGTCTTGCTACAGTGAGTACACTTGAATGGTCTCTTGCCGGTGTGGGTGCGAATGTGTGTCATCATACTATGCTTCAGGGTGGACGTTTTTCTGCAATGTGTGCACTGGAATGGCTTTTCGCCTGTGTGGATACGAATATGCTTCATCATATTGGACCTGTCGGTGAAGCCGTGGGAATGTCAGCACTGCAATGGTCCACGTTTAGTTGGTTTTTAACTGCCATTTTATGAAACGTAATGTCGTACTGTCGCATGCAATTCGAAATTTTTATGAGTACCACCTACCATGCTGTCGTTCATTCTTTTAGGGGATGAGCAAGCTTTCCCTACGCCTTTGTTCGGCTTTGTTAGCGTTTACTGCTTGGGAAATTTGTCTCTGACCCAATATCGAACAGACGAAAACACCTTGTGCGTTGGCGCTCTTTTACCATAAAAGCACTTGCGCCATAAAAAGTTATCAACATCACGAAAAGGGTGCCCTGACACTGACAAGAGGGCGCCGTAGCCAAGCACGGTAGGAGGGAAATCCTAGACTTCTTGCTTGTGGCAAAACCCAGTCAATTTTTTAAGACACAGCGTACCATAATAACCCACCGCACTTTAATAACACAGAGTTAAGCATTTCTCGGGCGCTTTTTTTGCGTTAGTCACTCTTACGTCATCAAACTCCCAACTAACAGCCACTCCTTCGTGCGACTGGCCTTGCTAGCGCCCTCTGGATTCGCCCGTTAGGATTTTAGGCTTGCGCAAGCCGCAGCTTGGTTTCTCCCTCACGCTTCTGTTGAATACGCTCTCGAAATCCGAGTGGACATTGTATCGACTTCACGTCGACTGGGTTGACCGACAATACCAGCATGAGCGCAGTGCCATGGCACGAATCCCGCAAGCTTAATTGCGCGCTCGCTTTTATACCCAGAAACGGGGCAACGCCCCTTCGGATTATCAAGCTTGTCGTTCGAAGCCAGGCGCGATACGTCACATCCTCTTTTGTTGCAGTGAAAGGAAGTGAACTATGCCGTTATTTTCAAATGGACCGTGTCAAAGTTTTGTGACGGTACAGCTTGTAACAGAAAGTAACACGCGAAAATATGAGCACAGCGAACTCAAGAAATCTGTTCAAAGTTTTGGTCGTATTCTAGTCCTGGTGGTGCTTTTGTCTGTCTTTGGGAGCTCCGGGGGGGTGGGGGGGTTGTTTGGAGGCACACTGTGAGGCAGGGCAGGGGCTGCTGTGGTGTTGTTAGCTGCGTCATTGACGGGCGCACTTGAACTCATGCACTACAGCTCCCCCACATCGTTGCCGTGACTGAAGTCAAGTTGGAAGGCTTCTCCCGTCGGGAGCAGGTGTTTGCGATTGCACCGAAGGGTCCGCTCCTCCTCCAGCATCACATGGTAGGACCTGGGGTACGTTGACGATTTCAGGACCTGTCCTTTAGTGGCCCATGTACCGCTTCGGACACTCACGAAGCCTGCATCGTTGAGCGCGCACAGCGGCCGCGCTGGGGACCGAAGCTGTGGATGCTTGACGACTTTGTGGGCTGGTCCAGATCGGTAGTCAGGCAGAGTTGTCCGTAGTCTGTGGCCTTGGAGGATAGCTGCTGGAGTCTGTCCACCCTCCAAAGGAGAAGTCCTGTACGCCAAAAGTGCCGGATAGAAATCCTGCTTTGCTTCGGTAGTTTTCTTGAGCAGGCTCTTTACCACCTGAACATCCTTTTCGGCTAGCCCGTTTGATCGCGGGAATCCTGGATTGGAGGTGATATATTTAAAATCCTATCCACGTGAAAACGCGGCAAATTGCCGCCTTGAATACTGGGGAAATTTTCTATGCTGCATAAAAATGAGCCCAATGGAAATGAATAGGCAGCAAAATTTGTCAATCAGAGCAATGAATGAAGGCAGTCTATATGTGTGACCCTGGATGCTTAGAAAATGGGCAAGAGTTTAATGGGAGTGTGCAGCTTTCCATTCAGGATTTAGGTTCTTGTTAACAGGCAAGTGCCCTTAAGTAAATGTCACAGAAATGCTCACTTCTTGTGGGTTTTCACATGCCTCTCTAGATTCATTTTTTGCGTAAAAGCCAGTGGACATAGGTTGCACTGGTATGGCCTCTCGGCCGTGTGGATGCGGAGATGGGCAGACAGTAAATCTTTTCTAGTGAAGGTCTTGCAGCAGTGAGTGCACTTGAATGGTCTCTTGCCGGTGTGGGTGCGAATGTGTGTCATCATACTATGCTTCTGGGTGAACGATTTTCTGCAATGTGTGCACTGGAATGGCTTTTCGCCTGTGTGGATACGAATATGCTTCATCATATTGGACCTGTCGGTGAAGCCGTGGGAATGTCAGCACTGCAATGGTCCACGTTTAGTTGGTTTTTAACTGCCATTTTATGAAACGTACTGTCGCATGCAATTCGAAATTTTTATGAGTACCACCCACCATGCTGTCGTTCATTCTTTTAGGGGATGAGCAAGCTTTCCCTACGCCTTCGGCTTTGTTAGCGTTTACTGCTTGGGAAATTTGTCTCTGACCCAATATCGAACAGACGAAAACACCTTGTGCGTTGGCGCTCTTTTACCATAAAAGCACTTGCGCCATAAAAAGTTATCAACATCACGAAAAGGGTGCCCTGACACTGAAAAGAGGGCGCCGTAGCCAAGCACGGTAGGAGGGAACTCCTAGACTTCTTGCTTGTGGCAAAACCCAGTCAATTTTTTAAGACACAGCGTACCGTAATAACCCAGCCCACTTTAATAACACAGAGTTAAGCATTTCTCTGGCGCTTTTTTGCGTTAGTCACTCTTACGTCATCAAACTCCCAACTAACAGCCACTCCTTCGTGCGACTGGCCTTGCTAGCGCCCTCTGGATTCGCCCGTTAGGTTTTTAGGCTTGCGCAGCCGCAGCTTGGTTTCTCCCTCACGCTTCTGTTGAATACGCTCTCGAAATCCGAGTGGACATTGTATCGACTTCACGTCGACTGGGTTGACCGACAATACCAGCATGAGCGCAGTGCCATGGCACGAATCCCGCAAGCTTAATTGCGCGCTCGCTTTTATACCCAGAAACGGGGCAACGCCCCTTCGGCTTATCAAGCTAGTCGTTCGAAGCCAGGCGCGATACCTCACATCCTCTTTTGTTGCAGTGAAAGGAAGTGAACTATGCCGTTATTTTCAAATGGACCGTGTCAAAGTTTTGTGACGGTACAGCTTGTAACAGAAAGTAACACGCGAAAATATGAGCACAGCGAGCTCAAGAAATCTGTTTTGGTCGTATTCTAGTCCTGGTGGTGCTTTTGTCTGTCTTTGGGAGGTCCGGGGGGGGGGGGGGGGTTTGGAGGCACACTGTGAGGCAGGGCAGGGGCTGCTGTGGTGTTGTTAGCTGCGTCATTGACGGGCGCACTTGAACTCACGCACTACAGCTCCCCCTCATCGTTGCCGTGACTGAAGTCAAGTTGGAAGGCTTCTCCCGTCGGGAGCAGGTGTTTGCGATTGCGCCGAAGGGTCCGCTCCTCCTCCAGCATCACATGGTAGGACCTGGGGTACGTTGACGATTTCAGGACCTGTCCTTTAGTGGCCCATGTACCGCTTCGGACACTCACGAAGCCTGCATCGTTGAGCGCCGACAGCGGCCGCGCTGGCGACTGAAGCTGTGGATGCTTGACGACTTTGTGGGCTGGTCCAGATCGGTAGTCAGGCAGAGTTGTCCGTAGTCTGTGGCCTTGGAGGATAGCTGCTGGTGTCTGTCCACCCTCCAAAGGAGAAGTCCTGTACGCCAAAAGTGCCGGACATAAATCCTGCTTTGCTTCGGTAGTTTTCTTGAGCAGGCTCTTTACCACCTGAACATCCTTTTCGGCTAGCCCGTTTGATCGCGGGAATACTGGATTGGAGGTGATATATTTAAAATCCTATCCGCGTGAAAACGCGGCAAATTGCCGCCTTGAATACTGGGGAAATTTTCTATGCTGCATAAAAATGAGCCCAATGGAAATGAATAGGCAGCAAAATTTGTCAATCAGAGCAATGAATGAAGGCAGTCTATATGTGTGACCCTGGATGCTTAGAAAAGGGGCAAGAGTTTAATATGAGTGTGCAGCTTTCCATTCAGTATTTAAGTTCTTGTTAACAGGCAAGTGCCATTAAGTAAATGTCACAGAAATGCTCACTTCTTGTGGGTTTTCAGATCACATGCCTCTTTAGATTCATTTTTTGCGTAAAAGCCAGTGGACATAGGTTGCACTGGTATGGCCTCTCGGCCGTGTGGATGCGGAGATGGGCAGACAGTAAATCTTTTCTAGTGAAGGTCTTGCTGCAGTGAGTGCACTTGAATGGTCTCTTGCCGGTGTGGGTGCGAATGTGTGTCATCATACTATGCTTCTGGGTGAAGGTTTTTCTGCAATGTGTGCACTGGAATGGCTTTTCGCCTGTGTGGATACGAATATGCTTCATCATATTGGACCTGTCGGTGAAGCCGTGGGAATGTCAGCACTGCAATGGTCCACGTTTAGTTGGTTTTTAACTGCCATTTTATGAAACGTACTGTCGTACTGTCGCATGCAATTCGAAATTTTTATGAGTACCACCCACCATGCTGTCGTTCATTCTTTTAGGGGATTAGCAAGCTTTCCCTACGCCTTTGATCGGCTTTGTTAGCGTTTACTGCTTGGGAAATTTGTCTCTGACCCAATATCGAACAGACGAAAACACCTTGTGCGTTGGCGCTCTTTTACCATAAAAGCACTTGCGCCATAACAAGTTATCAATAATCACGAAAAGGGTGCCCTGACACTGACAAGAGGGCGCCGTAGCCAAGCACGGTAGGAGGGAATTCCTAGACTTCCTGCTTGTGGCAAAACCCAGTCAATTTTTTAAGACACAGCGTACCATATTAACCCACCCCACTTTAATAACACAGAGTTAAGCATTTCTCTGGCGCTTTTTTTGCGTTAGTCACTCTTACGTCATCAAACTCCCAACTAACAGCCACTCCTTCGTGCGACTGGCCTTGCTAGCGCCCTCTGGATTCGCCCGTTAGGTTTTTAGGCTTGCGCAGCCGCAGCTTGGTTTCTCCCTCACGCTTCTGTTGAATACGCTCTCGAAATCCGAGTGGACATTGTATCGACTTCACGTCGACTGGGTTGACCGACAATACCAGCATGAGCGCAGTGCCATGGCACGAATCCCGCAAGCTTAATTGCGCGCTCGCTTTTATACCCAGAAACGGGGCAACGCCCCTTCGGCTTATCAAGCTTGTCGTTCGAAGCCAGGCGCGATACGTCACATCCTCTTTTGTTGCAGTGAAAGGAAGTGAACTATGGCGTTATTTTCAAATGGACCGTGTCAAAGTTTTGTGACGGTACAGCTTGTAACAGAAAGTAACACGCGAAAATATGAGCACAGCGAACTCAAGAAATCTGTTCAAAGTTTTGGTCGTATTCTAGTCCTGGTGGTGCTTTTGTCTGTCTTTGGGAGCTCCGGGGGGGGGGGGGGGGTTTGGAGGCACACTGTGAGGCAGGGCAGGGGCTGCTGTGGTGTTGTTAGCTGCGTCATTGACGGGCGCGCTTGAACTCATGCACTACAGCTCCCCCACATCGTTGCCGTGACTGAAGTCAAGTTGGAAGGCTTCTCCCGTCGGCAGCAGGTGTTTGCGATTGCGCCGAAGGGTCCGCTCCTCCTCCAGCATCACATGGTAGGACCTGGGGTACGTTGACGATTTCAGGACCTGTCCTTTAGTGGCCCATGTACCGCTTCGGACACTCACGAAGCCTGCATCGTTGAGCGCCGACAGCGGCCGCGCTGGGGATTAAGCTGTGGATGCTTGACGACTTTGTGGGCTGGTCCAGATCGGTAGTCAGGCAGAGTTGTCCGTAGTCTGTGGCCTTGGAGGATAGCTGCTGGTGTCTGTCCACCCTCCAAAGGAGAAGTCCTGTACGCCAAAAGTGCCGGACAGAAAGCCGGCTTTGCTTCGGTAGTTTTCTTGAGCAGGCTCTTTACCACCTGAACATCCTTTTCGGCTAGCCCGTTTGATCGCGGGAATCCTGGATTGGAGGTGATATATTTAAAATCCTATCCGCGTGAAAACGCGGCAAATTGCCGCCTTGAATACTGGGGAAATTTTCTATGCTGCATAAAAATGAGCCCAATGGAAATGAATAGGCAGCAAAATTTGTCAATCAGAGCAATGAATGAAGGCAGTCTATATGTGTGACCCTGGATGCTTAGAAAATGGGCAAGAGTTTAATGGGAGTGTGCAGCTTTGCATTCAGTATTTAAGTTCTTGTTAACAGGCAAGTGCCCTAAAGTAAATGTCACAGAAATGCTCACTTCTTGTGGGTTTTCACATCACATGCCTCTTTAGATTCATTTTTTGCGTAAAAGCCAGTGGACATAGGTTGCACTGGTATGGCCTCTCGGCCGTGTGGATGCGGAGATGGGCAGACAGTAAATCTTTTCTAGTGAAGGTCTTGCTACAGTGAGTACACTTGAATGGTCTCTTGCCGGTGTGGGTGCGAATGTGTGTCATCATACTATGCTTCAGGGTGGACGTTTTTCTGCAATGTGTGCACTGGAATGGCTTTTCGCCTGTGTGGATACGAATATGCTTCATCATATTGGACCTGTCGGTGAAGCCGTGGGAATGTCAGCACTGCAATGGTCCACGTTTAGTTGGTTTTTAACTGCCATTTTATGAAACGTAATGTCGTACTGTCGCATGCAATTCGAAATTTTTATGAGTACCACCTACCATGCTGTCGTTCATTCTTTTAGGGGATGAGCAAGCTTTCCCTACGCCTTTGTTCGGCTTTGTTAGCGTTTACTGCTTGGGAAATTTGTCTCTGACCCAATATCGAACAGACGAAAACACCTTGTGCGTTGGCGCTCTTTTACCATAAAAGCACTTGCGCCATAAAAAGTTATCAACATCACGAAAAGGGTGCCCTGACACTGACAAGAGGGCGCCGTAGCCAAGCACGGTAGGAGGGAAATCCTAGACTTCTTGCTTGTGGCAAAACCCAGTCAATTTTTTAAGACACAGCGTACCATAATAACCCACCGCACTTTAATAACACAGAGTTAAGCATTTCTCGGGCGCTTTTTTGCGTTAGTCACTCTTACGTCATCAAACTCCCAACTAACAGCCACTCCTTCGTGCGACTGGCCTTGCTAGCGCCCTCTGGATTCGCCCGTTAGGATTTTAGGCTTGCGCAGCCGCAGCTTGGTTTCTCCCTCACGCTTCTGTTGAATACGCTCTCGAAATCCGAGTGGACATTGTATCGACTTCACGTCGACTGGGTTGACCGACAATACCAGCATGAGCGCAGTGCCATGGCACGAATCCCGCAAGCTTAATTGCGCGCTCGCTTTTATACCCAGAAACGGGGCAACGCCCCTTCAGCTTATCAAGCTAGTCGTTCGAAGCCAGGCGCGATACGTCACATCCTCTTTTGTTGCAGTGAAAGGAATTGAACTATGCCGTTATTTTCAAATGGACCGTGTCAAAGTTTTGTGACGGTACAGCTTGTAACAGAAAGTAACACGCGAAAATATGAGCACAGCGAGCTCAAGAAATCTGTTTTGGTCGTATTCTAGTCCTGGTGGTGCTTTTGTCTGTCTTTGGGAGGTCCGGGGGGGGGGGGGGGTTGGAGGCACACTGTGAGGCATTGCAGGTGGTTGCTGTGGTGTTGTTAGCTGCGTCATTGACGGGCGCACTTGAACTCACGCACTACAGCTCCCCCACATCGTTGCCGTGACTGAAGTCAAGTTGGAAGGCTTCTCCCGTCGGGAGCAGGTGTTTGCGATTGCGCCGAAGGGTCCGCTCCTCCTCCAGCATCACATGGTAGGACCTGGGGTACGTTGATGATTTCAGGACCTGTCCTTTAGTGGCCCCATGTACCGCTTCGGACACTCACGAAGCCTGCATCGTTGAGCGCCGACAGCGGCCGCGCTGGGGACTGAAGCTGTGGATGCTTGACGACTTTGTGGGCTGGTCCAGATCGGTAGTCAGGCAGAGTTGTCCGTAGTCTGTGGCCTTGGAGGATAGCTGCTGGTGTCTGTCCACCCTCCAAAGGAGAAGTCCTGTACGCCAAAGTGCCGGACAGAAATCCTGCTTTGCTTCGGTAGTTTTCTTGAGCAGGCTCTTTACCACCTGAACATCCTTTTCGGCTAGCCCCGTTTGATCGCGGGAATCCTGGATTGGAGGTGATATATTTAAAATCTATCCGCGTGACAAACGCGGCAAATTGACGCCTTGAATACTGGGGAAATTTTCTATGCTGCATAAAAATGAGCCCAATGGAAATGAATAGGCAGCAAAATTTGTCAATCAGAGCAATGAATGAAGGCAGTCTATATGTGTGACCCTGGATGCTTAGACAAGGGCAAGAGTTTAGTGGGAGTGTGCAGCTTTCCATTCAGTATTTAAGTTCTTGTTAACAGGCAAGTGCCCTTAAGTAAATGTCACAGAAATGCTCACTTCTTGTGGGTTTTCACATCACATGCCTCTTTAGATTCATTTTTTGCGTAAAAGCCAGTGGACATAGGTTGCACTGGTATGGCCTCTCGGCCGTGTGGATGCGGAGATGGGCAGACAGTAAATCTTTTCTAGTGAAGGTCTTGCTGCAGTGAGTGCACTTGAATGTTCTCTTGCCGGTGTGGGGTGCGAATGTGTGTCATCATACTATGCTTCTGGTGAAGGTTTTTCTGCAATGTGTGCACTGGAATGGCTTTTCGCCTGTGTGGATACGAATATGCTTCATCATATTGGACCTGTCGGTGAAGCCGTGGGAATGTCAGCACTGCAATGGTTTCACGTTTAGTTTGGTTTTTAACTGCCATTTTATGAAACGTACTGTCGTACTGTCGCATGCAATTCGAAATTTTTATGAGTACCACCCACCATGCTGTCGTTCATTCTTTTAGGGGATGAGCAAGCTTTCCCTACGCCTTTGATCGGCTTTGTTAGCGTTTACTGCTTGGGAAATTTGTCTCTGACCCAATATCGAACAGACGAAAACACCTTGTGCGTTGGCGCTCTTTTACCATAAAAGCACTTGCGCCATAAAAAGTTATCAACATCACGAAAAGGGTGCCCTGACACTGACAAGAGGGCGCCGTAGCCAAGCACGGTAGGAGGGAACTCCTAGACTTCTTGCTTGTGGCAAAACCCAGTCAATTTTTTAAGACACAGCGAACCATAATAACCCACCCCACTTTAATAACACAGAGTTAGGCATTTCTCTGGCGCTTTTGTTGCGTTAGTCACTCTTACGTCATCAAACTCCCAACTAACAGCCACTCCTTCGTGCGACTGGCCTTGCTAGCGCCCTCTGGATTCGCCCGTTAGGTTTTTAGGCTTGCGCAGCCGCAGCTTGGTTTCTTCTCCCTCACGCTTCTGTTGAATTCGCTCTCGAAATCCGAGTGGACATTGTATCGACTTCACGTAGACTGGGTTGACCGACAATACCAGCATGAGCGCAGTGCCATGGCACGAATCCCGCAAGCTTAATTGCGCGCTCGCTTTTATGCCCAGAAACGGGGCAACGCCCCTTCGGCTTATCAAGCTTGTCGTTCGAAGCCAGGCGCGATACGTCACATCCTCTTTTGTTGCTGTGAAAGGAAGTGAACTATGCCGTTATTTTCAAATGGACCGTGTCAAGGTTTTGTGACGGTACAGCTTGTAACAGAAAGTAACACGCGAAAATATGAGCACAGCGAACTCAAGAAATCTGTTCAAAGTTTTGGTCGTATTCCAGTCCTGGTGGTGCTTTTGTCTGTCTTTGGGAGCTCCGGGGGGGGGGGTGGTTTGGAGGCACACTGTAAGGCAGGGCAGGGGCTGCTGTGGTGTTGTTAGCTGCGTCATTGACGGGCGCACTTGAACTCACGCACTACAGCTCCCCCACATCGTTGCCGTGACTGAAGTCAAGTTGGAAGGCTTCTCCCGTCGGCAGCAGGTGTCTGCGATTGCGCCGAAGGGTCCGCTCCTCCTCCAGCATCACATGGTAGGACCTGGGGTACGTTGACGATTTCAGGACCTGTCCTTTAGTGGCCCATGTACCTCTTCGGACACTCACGAAGCCTGCATCGTTGAGCGCCGACAGCGGCCGCGCTGGGGATTAAGCTGTGGATGCTTGACGACTTTGTGGGCTGGTCCAGATCGGTAGTCAGGCAGAGTTGTCCGTAGTCTGTGGCCTTGGAGGATAGCTGCTGGTGTCTGTCCACCCTCCAAAGGAGAAGTCCTGTACGCCAAAAGTGCCGGACAGAAATCCTGCTTTGCTTCGGTAGTTTTCTTGAGCAGGCTCTTTACCACCTGAACATCCTTTTCGGCTAGCCCGTTTGATCGCGGGAATCCTGGATTGGAGGTGATATATTTAAAATCCTATCCGCGTGAAAACGCGGCACATTGACGCCTTGAATACTGGGGAAATTTTCTATGCTGCATAAAAATGAGCCCAATGGAAATGAATAGGCAGCAAAATTTGTCAATCAGAGCAATGAATGAAGGCAGTCTATATGTGTGACCCTGGATGCTTAGAAAATGGGCAAGAGTTTAATGGGAGTGTGCAGCTTTCCATTCAGTATTTAAGTTCTTGTTAACAGGCAAGTGCCCTTAAGTAAATGTCACAGAAATGCTCACTTCTTGTGGGTTTTCACATCACATGCCTCTTTAGATTCATTTTTTGCGTAAAAGCCAGTGGACATAGGTTGCACTGGTATGGCCTCTCGGCCGTGTGGATGCGGAGATGGGCAGACAGTAAATCTTTTCTAGTGAAGGTCTTGCTACAGTGAGTACACTTGAATGGTCTCTTGCCGGTGTGGGTGCGAATGTGTGTCATCATACTATGCTTCAGGGTGGACGTTTTTCTGCAATGTGTGCACTGGAATGGCTTTTCGCCTGTGTGGATACGAATATGCTTCATCATATTGGACCTGTCGGTGAAGCCGTGGGAATGTCAGCACTGCAATGGTCCACGTTTAGTTGGTTTTTAACTGCCATTTTATGAAACGTAATGTCGTACTGTCGCATGCAATTCGAAATTTTTATGAGTACCACCTACCATGCTGTCGTTCATTCTTTTAGGGGATGAGCAAGCTTTCCCTACGCCTTTGTTCGGCTTTGTTAGCGTTTACTGCTTGGGAAATTTGTCTCTGACCCAATATCGAACAGACGAAAACACCTTGTGCGTTGGCGCTCTTTTACCATAAAAGCACTTGCGCCATAAAAAGTTATCAACATCACGAAAAGGGTGCCCTGACACTGACAAGAGGGCGCCGTAGCCAAGCACGGTAGGAGGGAAATCCTAGACTTCTTGCTTGTGGCAAAACCCAGTCAATTGTTTAAGACACAGCGTACCATAATAACCCACCGCACTTTAATAACACAGAGTTAAGCATTTCTCGGGCGCTTTTTTGCGTTAGTCACTCTTACGTCATCAAACTCCCAACTAACAGCCACTCCTTCGTGCGACTGGCCTTGCTAGCGCCCTCTGGATTCGCCCGTTAGGATTTTAGGCTTGCGCAGCCGCAGCTTGGTTTCTCCCTCACGCTTCTGTTGAATACGCTCTCGAAATCCGAGTGGACATTGTATCGACTTCACGTCGACTGGGTTGACCGACAATACCAGCATGAGCGCAGTGCCATGGCACGAATCCCGCAAGCTTAATTGCGCGCTCGCTTTTATACCCAGAAACGGGGCAACGCCCCTTCGGCTTATCAAGCTTGTCGTTCGAAGCCAGGCGCGATACGTCACATCCTCTTTTGTTGCAGTGAAAGGAAGTGAACTATGCCGTTATTTTCAAATGGACCGTGTCAAAGTTTTGTGACGGTACAGCTTGTAACAGAAAGTAACACGCGAAAATATGAGCACAGCGAGCTCAAGAAATCTGTTTTGGTCGTATTCTAGTCCTGGTGGTGCTTTTGTCTGTCTTTGGAGGTCCGGGGGGGGGGGGGGGGGGGGGGGGGGTGGGGGGGGGGGGTGTGGGGGGGGGGGGGGGGGGGGGGGGGGGGGGGGGGTTGGAGGCACACTGTGAGGGCATTGCAGGTGGTTGCTGTGGTGTTGTTAGCTGCGTCATTGACGGGCGCACTTGAACTCACGCACTACAGCTCCCCCACATCGTTGCCGTGACTGAAGTCAAGTTGGAAGGCTTCTCCCGTCGGGAGCAGGTGTTTGCGATTGCGCCGAAGGGTCCGCTCCTCCTCCAGCATCACATGGTAGGACCTGGGGTACGTTAACGATTTCAGGACCTGTCCTTTAGTGGCCCATGTACCGCTTCGGACACTCACGAAGCCTGCATCGTTGAGCGCCGACAGCGGCCGCGCTGGGGACTGAAGCTGTGGATGCTTGACGACTTTGTGGGCTGGTCCAGATCGGTAGTCAGGCAGAGTTGTCCGTAGTCTGTGGCCTTGGAGGATAGCTGCTGGTGTCTGTCCACCCTCCAAAGGAGAAGTCCTGTACGCCAAAAGTGCCGGACAGAAATCCTGCTTTGCTTCGGTAGTTTTCTTGAGCAGGCTCTTTACCACCTGAACATCCTTTTCGGCTAGCCCGTTTGATCGCGGGAATCCTGGATTGGAGGTGATACATTTAAAATCCTATCCGCGTGAAAACGCGGCAAATTGACGCCTTGAATACTGGGGAAATTTTCTATGCTGCATAAAAATGAGCCCAATGGAAATGAATAGGCAGCAAAATTTGTCAATCAGAGCAATGAATGAAGGCAGTCTATATGTGTGACCCTGGATGCTTAGAAAAGGGGCAAGAGTTTAATGGGAGTGTGCAGCTTTCCATTCAGTATTTAAGTTCTTGTTAACAGGCAAGTGCCCTTAAGTAAATGTCACAGAAATGCTCACTTCTTGTGGGTTTTCACATCACATGCCTCTTTAGATTCATTTTTTGCGTAAAAGCCAGTGGACATAGGTTGCACTGGTATGGCCTCTCGGCCGTGTGGATGCGGAGATGGGCAGACAGTAAATCTTTTCTTGTGAAGGTCTTGCTGCAGTGAGTGCACTTGAATGGTCTCTTGCCGGTGTGGGTGCGAATGTGTGTCATCATACTATGCTTCTGGGTGAACGTTTTTCTGCAATGTGTGCACTGGAATGGCTTTTCGCCTTTGTGGATACGAATATGCTTCATCATATTGGACCTGTCGGTGAAGCCGTGGGAATGTCAGCACTGCAATGGTCCACGTTTAGTTGGTTTTTAACTGCCATTTTATGAAACGTACTGTCGTACTGTCGCATGCAATTCGAAATTTTTATGAGTACCACCCACCATGCTGTCGTTCATTCTTTTAGGGGATGAGCAAGCTTTCCCTACGCCTTTGATCGGCTTTGTTAGCGTTTACTGCTTGGGAAATTTGTCTCTGACCCAATATCGAACAGACGAAAACACCTTGTGCGTTGGCGCTCTTTTACCATAAAAGCACTTGCGCCATAACAAGTTATCAATAATCACGAAAAGGGTGCCCTGACACTGACAAGAGGGCGCCGTAGCCAAGCACGGTAGGAGGGAATTCCTAGACTTCCTGCTTGTGGCAAAACCCAGTCAATTTTTTAAGACACAGCGTACCATATTAACCCACCCCACTTTAATAACACAGAGTTAAGCATTTCTCTGGCGCTTTTTTTGCGTTAGTCACTCTTACGTCATCAAACTCCCAACTAACAGCCACTCCTTCGTGCGACTGGCCTTGCTAGCGCCCTCTGGATTCGCCCGTTAGGTTTTTAGGCTTGCGCAGCCGCAGCTTGGTTTCTCCCTCACGCTTCTGTTGAATACGCTCTCGAAATCCGAGTGGACATTGTATCGACTTCACGTCGACTGGGTTGACCGACAATACCAGCATGAGCGCAGTGCCATGGCACGAATCCCGCAAGCTTAATTGCGCGCTCGCTTTTATACCCAGAAACGGGGCAACGCCCCTTCGGCTTATCAAGCTTGTCGTTCGAAGCCAGGCGCGATACGTCACATCCTCTTTTGTTGCAGTGAAAGGAAGTGAACTATGGCGTTATTTTCAAATGGACCGTGTCAAAGTTTTGTGACGGTACAGCTTGTAACAGAAAGTAACACGCGAAAATATGAGCACAGCGAACTCAAGAAATCTGTTCAAAGTTTTGGTCGTATTCTAGTCCTGGTGGTGCTTTTGTCTGTCTTTGGGAGCTCCGTGGGGGGGGGGGGGTTTGGAGGCACACTGTGAGGCAGGGCAGGGGCTGCTGTGGTGTTGTTAGCTGCGTCATTGACGGGCGCGCTTGAACTCATGCACTACAGCTCCCCCACATCGTTGCCGTGACTGAAGTCAAGTTGGAAGGCTTCTCCCGTCGGCAGCAGGTGTTTGCGATTGCGCCGAACGGTCCGCTCCTCCTCCAGCATCACATGGTAGGACCTGGGGTACGTTGACGATTTCAGGACCTGTCCTTTAGTGGCCCATGCACCGCTTCGGACACTCACGAAGCCTGCATCGTTGAGCGCCGACAGCGGCCGCGCAGGGGACTGAAGCTGTGGATGCTTGACGACTTTGTGGGCTGGTCCAGATCGGTAGTCAGGCAGAGTTGTCCGTAGTCTGTGGCCTTGGAGGATAGCTGCTGGGGTCTGTCCACCCTCCAAAGGAGAAGTCCTGTACGCCAAAAGTGCCGGACAGAAATCCTGCTTTGCTTCGGTAGTTTTCTTGAGCAGGCTCTTTACCACCTGAACATCCTTTTCGGCCAGCCCGTTTGATCGCGGGAATCCTGGATTGGAGGTGATATATTTAAAATCCTATCCGCGTGAAAACGCGGCAAATTGCCGCCTTGAATACTGGGGAAATTTTCTATGCTGCATAAAAATGAGCCCAATGGAAATGAATAGGCAGCAAAATTTGTCAATCAGAGCAATGAATGAAGGCAGTCTATATGTGTGACCCTGGATGCTTAGAAAAGGGGCAAGAGTTTAATGGGAGTGTGCAGCTTTCCATTCAGTATTTAAGTTCTTGTTAACAGGCAAGTGCCCTTAAGTAAATGTCACAGAAATGCTCACTTCTTGTGGGTTTTCACATGCCTCTTTAGATTCATTTTTTGCGTAAAAGCCAGTGGACATAGGTTGCACTGGTATGGCCTCTCGGCCGTGTGGATGCGGAGATGGGCAGACAGTAAATCTTTTCTAGTGAAGGTCTTGCTGCAGTGAGTGCACTTGAATGGTCTCTTGCCGGTGTGGGTGCGAATGTGTGTCATCATACTATGCTTCTGGGTGAACGTTTTTCTGCAATGTGTGCACTGGAATGGCTTTTCGCCTCTGTGGATACGAATATGCTTCATCATATTGGACCTGTCGGTGAAGCCGTGGGAATGTCAGAACTGCAATGGTCCACGTTTCGTTGGTTTTTAACTGCCATTTTATGAAACTTACTGTCGCATGCAATTCGACATTTTTATGAGTACCACCCACCATGCTGTCCTTCATTCTTTTAGGGGATGAGCAAGCTTTCCCTACGCCTTTGTTCGGCTTTGTTAGCGTTTACTGCTTGCGAAATTTGTCTCTGGCCCAATATCGAACAGACGAAAACACCTTGTGCGTTGGCGCTCTTTTACCATAAAAGCACTTGCGCCATAAAAAGTTATCAACATCACGAAAAGGGTGCCCTGACACTGACAAGAGGGCGCCGTAGCCAAGCACGGTAGGAGGGAACTCCTAGACTTCTTGCTTGTGGCAAAACCCAGTCAATTTTTTAAGACACAGCGTACCATAATAACCCACCCCACTTTAATAACACAGAGTTAAGCATTTCTCTGGCGCTTTTTTGCGTTAGTCACTCTTACGTCATCAAACTCCCAACTAACAGCCACTCCTTCGTGCGACTGGCCTTGCTAGCGCCCTATGGATTCGCCCGTTAGGTTTTTAGGCTTGCGCAGCCGCAGCTTGGTTTCTCCCTCACGCTTCTGTTGAATACGCTCTCGAAATCCGAGTGGACATTGTATCGACTTCACGTCGACTGGGTTTACCGACAATACCAGCATGAGCGCAGTGCCATGGCACGAATCCCGCAAGCTTAATTGCGCGCTCGCTTTTATACCCAGAAACGGGGCAACGCCCCTTCGGCTTATCAAGTTTGTCGTTCGAAGCCAGGCGCGATACGTCCCATCCTCTTTTGTTGCAGTGAAAGGAATTGAACTATGCCGTTATTTTCAAATGGACCGTGTCAAAGTTTTGTGACGGTACAGCTTGTAACAGAAAGTAACACGCGAAAATATGAGCACAGCGAAGTAAAGATATCTGTTCAAAGTTTTGGCCGTATTCTAGTCATGGTGGTGCTTTTGTCTGTCTTTGGGAGCTCCGGGGGGGGGGAGGGGAGGGGGTTTGGAGGCACACTGTGAGGCAGGGCAGGGGCTGCTGTGGTGTTGTTAGCTGCGTCATTGACGGGCGCACTTGAACTCACGCACTACAGCTCCCCCACATCGTTGCCGTGACTGAAGTCCAGTTGGAAGGCTTCTCCCGTCGGGAGCGGGTGTTTGCGATTGCGCCGAAGGGTCCGCTCCTCCTCCAGCATCACATGGTAGGACCTGGGGTACGTTGACGATTTCAGGACCTGTCCTTTAGTGGCCCATGTACCGCTTCGGACACTCACGAAGCCTGCATCGTTGAGCGCCGACAGCGGCCGCGCTGGGGACTGAAGCTGTGGATGCTTGACGACTTTGTGGGCTGGTCCAGATCGCTAGTCAGGCAGAGTTGTCCGTAGTCTGTGGCCTTGGAGGATAGCTGCTGGTGTCTGTCCACCCTCCAAAGGAGAAGTCCTGTACGCCAAAAGTGCCGGACAGAAATCCTGCTTTGCTTCGGTAGTTTTCTTGAGCATGCTCTTTACCACCTGAACATCCTTTTCGGCTAGCCCGTTTGATCGCGGGAATCCTGGATTGGAGGTGATATATTTAAAATCCTATCCGCGTGAAAACGCGGCAAATTGACGCCTTGAATACTGGGGAAATTTTCTATGCTGCATAAAAATGAGCCCAATGGAAATGAATAGGCAGCAAAATTTGTCAATCAGAGCAATGAATGAAGGCAGTCTATATGTGTGACCCTGGATGCTTAGAAAAGGGGCAAGAGTTTAATGGGAGTGTGCAGCTTTCCATTCAGTATTTAATTTCTTGTTAACAGGCAAGTGCCCTTAAGTAAATGTCACAGAAATGCTCACTTCTTGTGGGTTTTCACATCACATGCCTCTTTAGATTCATTTTTTGCGTAAAAGCCAGTGGACATAGGTTGCACTGGTATGGCCTCTCGGCCGTGTGGATGCGGAGATGGGCAGACAGTAAATCTTTTCTTGTGAAGGTCTTGCTGCAGTGAGTGCACTTGAATGGGCTCTTGCCGGTGTGGGTGCGAATGTGTGAACGCTTCTGGGTGAACGT
This sequence comes from Amblyomma americanum, assembly GCF_052857255.1. NCBI lineage: Eukaryota > Metazoa > Arthropoda > Arachnida > Ixodida > Ixodidae > Amblyomma > Amblyomma americanum. The sequence goes on from NC_135497.1 coordinate 369,237,343, forward strand.
TTTTCTGCAATGTGTGCACTGGAACGGCTTTTCGCCTGTGTGGATACGAATATGCTTCATCATATTGGACCTGTCGGTGAAGCCGTGGGAATGTCAGCACTGCAATGGTCCACGTTTAGTTGGTTTTTAACTGCCATTTTATGAAACGTACTGTCTCATGCAATTCGAAATTTTTATGAGTACCACCCACCATGCTGTCGTTCATTCTTTTAGGGGATGAGCAAGCTTTCCCTACGCCTTTGTTCGGCTTTGTTAGCGTTTACTGCTTGGGAAATTTGTCTCTGACCCAATATCGAACAGACGAAAACACGTTGTGCGTTGGCGCTCTTTTACCATAAAAGCACTTGCGCCATAAAAACTTATCAACA